>NC_056730.1:458453783-458781283 GCF_019279795.1 Protopterus annectens | reverse complement strand
GCCCTACAAACATGTAAACTGATAGAGTAACATACAGTGAAGCTGCATGTAACATCAGATAGAACAGGACCAAGAAGAATGACATCTATCACAGTCTGTACACAAACCAAGGTATATATTAACAATACACACACTGTTGACAATTGCCATAAGTACACAGACCTCAGTACTGTACACACAACCACAGAATGTCCAGGTTATGTCATCAAATATAACCCCTACTATACATAACGTGTAGCAGTCTGATATCTCACTGGCTTGTTATCAGATATGATGTCACTAAATATGGTGTACAGCACATATGGACCCCTTACTGCATGACATATGTACAAAGGTTGACCGGGTTATGGCTGGAGGCACATACACAGGGCCAATATTGACATGTTGCAGTGATAACCTCATACATTTACTGATGTAACAGGGTTTGTTGCAACATATGTCCTGTGAGGGATATGAAGTCAGTAACTCTCATGGCTGTCACCATCTACAGACTGCAATCCTCACACTACCTTCTGCAGTTCACAGATAAGTGCTCTGTGGGTAACACATGAAACAAAAGGCACCAAGCACACTGCCCAGTCTGCAGATGACCCTACAGATGGGGGTTCCCTCATAAGCATAGCACTGACATGGCAGGTATTAAAACATGTAGGACAGCCATATCCAGACACACCCTGTTAAACCAACATAACTCCAAATACAGTATAGCAGCACTTACAGTCTGTAGTCAGGTCAGGCACATCCCCCTCCTGTGTGTTGGCCTGTTTCCACAGTGTATGTTGTTAGAGGTAAATCCCCAATCCATCTGAGATGCTGTTTGCCAAACAACAGACTGAGTTCCTGCTCACAGTGAATGAAAGGTCCAACACCAACAAGATGTTCCAAGATATTGGTGTGTGTTTCCATGCAATTGGCTTTGGGAATGTTACCACAGCTGTCCCACTTGCAATCAGCTAGAGGAAGGCTGCAATTCAAGCAGAGGCCATCAGCTGGTCATGCGCATCACTTAAAATACACATGCTCACGTCTAAGCAAAGCAGGTGTAAGTCTCCACATCCACCAGAGAGGGAGTGAGAGAGGCAGACAGAGGCACAGAAAATCCAGGGAGGGGTAGGAGTGTAAAACTTAAGCATGTTTGTGTCAGTCACTTACCAGTACAGGGTATCAAACCCCTGATGACTATGTAGTGCTACCACATGTCCATGCAGTTATTGGATGCGCCACATAGGTTACATGTTGAGGAGCCCTCAGAACGTATATGTGATGGTGAGTGACATCTGCAACAGGGATATGGTAGCTACGTGGTAGGTGTAGTACATGTGCTGTTCACATGAACAGGTATCAGCGTCAACACAGCCAAACTGTCATAAGGACGCACACACACTGGCACACTTGACAGGCCCAGGAATACAACCCATCACTAGTGGGATTGCCACAACACAGTACTGTGCAGGTATCACATGCACCACAGGAGTCATATGGAGCTTATATGGGCAAAGGGTATGTGGAGGTGTCTGACATCAGATAGCATGCTTTGGTATGCCAATGGGGGTTGTAGTGAGTGTGAATGTGGTCATAAGCATCATACAACACACACACAGACATAGGTGCCAGTACTGACATGCATGGGTGCATTGCTTTACGGCTGTGTAGTGGTTGACAGTGCCAGACGGCTATACAAGGCTAGGTGATGGGTATACCTTGGCATCAGGCCACATGACAAATGTCTGCATTGTGGCTCAGGGGTGTAGTGTTGGGATTTGCCCACACAGGTGGGTATTGTATTCACCATTCAGTCACCTGGGTGACTATTGCATGTGGCCAATACTGTGCATTGCTTGCCATGTATGTGTTCCTTAGTTCATGACATGGATGGTTTCTGGGATGTGCACACCTCCCACATGCATGTACAGTGACATGTGGTACTGTACCTGGGGTATATGGACCATGTTGTGTACACAGATTGTTATCATCAGATGTGCCAGTCCTGGCCTCATGTGGCGGTAACTGTTAATGGACAGCAGGTTGGCCCTGCACCTACATTGATAGCATGATACTGGTATTCCCTGGTGAGAGTGGCATCTGTCCATACAGGGCTTGTGTTTCAGGCACAGTATATCATTTGTGGGTGACATTTGCTGGTACCTCAGGTGTTGCAGGTGTCCAGTGGGGAACAGGGGGGGAGGTGCACTGCTGGCATATACATGCCTGTTGGACTGATGGACAGGATGCCATGCCTTCTGTAGCCCACTGCAATCACACCATGGTTACTATCAGTGGGCATTATGCAGGGTACTACAAACATAGCGGGTGTTGCCTAGGCAAGTGTGTGTGTGTGTATGAGACATGGGTTGAGAGTGTTCCCTGGGTAATACAAGGGTTGCTAATGTAGTTCAGCTGGCATTGATGTCACATGAAGGGGTATGGATTTGCCCACCATATAAGAAGTTTGCAAAACCCGCTCCACATTAAGTCCAGTTGTTATACACTCACACCCACCTCCACACAGGATACAAATGACACACACACACACACACACACACACACACACACACACACACATGCACACACACACACACACACACACACACTCACACACACACACACACACACACACACACACACACACACACACACACACACACACACACACACACACACACACACACACACACACACACACACACACACACACACACACACACACCTATCATGTCTGGCATTAGAATTGCTAACTAACTAGTATATTACACTACAGCAGTATGCAGTTAGAGGATGCACTATGGAGTTTAGTGGAGCACTCCTTCCCCAAAGTTGTATTTCACAGGGAATGACATAAGCAGGATTGCCAAACTAGGGCATTTGAATTGTACTGAGTGTGACTAGCCTAAAATGCATTCTACCTACACAGACATTGACACACACAAAATATTCACAACTGCCATGTGTGGGCATAGAACCCCTACCAGAATTCTGTATCACACTACAGCATGATGCTGTTTTAGAACACACCATGGGGATTGCCCTTTCCCCAAAGGTGCATTTCACAGTGAATGACATCAGCAGGATTGCCAAAGTACGGCATTTGAATTGTGCTGAGTGTGACTAGCTTAAAATGCATTGCTACCTACACAGACATAGACACACACAAAACATCCACAACTGCCATGTGTGGGAATAAAACCCTTACCAGACTTCTATATCACACTGCAGCATGATGCTGTTATAGGACTTACCACAGGGATTGATGGAGTGCCCCTCCCCAAGGGTATATTCCACAGTGAATGACATCAGCAGGATTGTCAAAGTAGGGCATTTGAATTGTACTGAGTGTGACTAGCCTAAAAAGCATTGCTTTCTAGACAGACACACACACACACACACACACACACACACACACACACACACACACACACACAACCACAGTTGCCATGTCTGTGATTAGAACACCTACCTAACTAGTTTATCACACTACAGCAGTACGCAGTTATAGGACATGTCATAGAGATTACTGGGCTACACTTTTCCCAAAGGTGTATTTCAAGGTGGATTACATCAGCAGCCTTGCCAAAGTAGGGCATTTGAATTGTAGGGAGTGTGACTAGCCTAAAAAGCAATGCTCTCTACACAGACAGAGACAAACACACACACACAGTTGTCATGTCTGGGATTAGAAAACTACCTAACTAGTTTATCACCCCACAGCAGTATGCAGTTACAAGACACACCATGGAGATTACTGGGTTTCAGCTTTCCGAAAGGTGTACTTCACAGTGGGTGCCATCAGCAGCCTTGCCAGAGTAGGGCATTTGAATTGTAATAAGTGTGACTAGCCTAACAAGCATTGCTCTGTACACAGACACACACACACACACACACACACACACACACACACACACACACACACACACACACACACACACACACACACACACACACACACACACACACACACACACACACACACACACACACACACACACACACACACACACAGTTGCCATGTCTGAGATTAGAACTCTTACCTAACTAGTTTATCATACCACAGCAGGACACGGTTATAGGACATGCCATGCAGATTACTGGGCTACACCTTTCCCAAAGGTGTATTTCAAGGTGGATGACATCAGCAGCCCTGCCAAAGTAGGGCATTCAAATTGCAGTGAGTGTGACTTGCCTAAAAAGCATTGCTCTCTACACAGGCAGACAGACACACAGTTGCCCTGTCTAGGATTAGAACTCCTACCTAACTAGTTTCTTACACTATAGCAGTATGCAGTTACAGGATGCACCACAGAGATTACTGAGCTACAACATTCCCAAAGTTGTATTTCAAAGTGGATGACCTCAGCAGCCTTGTCATAGTAGGCTATGGGGTGGGCAGTGTGTGAGCATGGGCCATAATCCAGTCATCTATAGGTTGACACACCACATGTGGGCACACACAGGATTATATTCCACAGGTACTGGTATACAACTGCGAGATGACTACTTCCCTGTACAGTCATGTTGCACATCTAGCACTTACACCACATGGTCTGTAATGCTGACAGATACCGGTGGCAAGTATATACAGTGAGTGACATCTAAACTTTATGTGGTTGTAGCCATTTGGCTGTGTGCTGGGTGGGACAGGTCTCATAATGGATGGCTCCTTGTCACAGTCACTCTCTTCCACACATCTATGTATGTCTACTTTTGGCTTATTATAGTGTGTTGTCCTTGGATATATGTCTGTATTCCTATCCACTGTATGTGCAAAGCATGAGTGGTGCATACAGAGGAGTGTCTGCACTAATATCTGCAACTGCCAGATATGTCTGGTCCACTGTTGTTTTCAGACATGAGCTTCATTTGTTTAAGTGTATGAGCATGCCCAGTATGACCTTTCAGTATGCTGTTGTCTGACATTGCCTTCAAGTGTGTGAGCATGCCCAGTATGGCCTTCTGTTTTGCATGTGTGGATTGCATCCAGGTAATTTGTACTCCAGTGCAGACCTTTGTGTTGTACACCTACAGGTAGCAAACTGTTTCTGCAGGGTATCCGTCGATCATTTGGCAATATGGGGACAAAGTGTGCAGGGGATAGTGTGTACTGTAGGTGATTGTGTCTGTGATGCTTCAGCTACATGGTACTGCTGTTAGCAGAGGTATTCAGACATGTTTACTCTTATACACTGTGCTGTTTTCTGTCCTCATGTACTGTCAGGTGGACATTCCTGCTCACAGTGATGTCTTGGGGGACAAGGGTGACTGCAGCTGTGTGCAGTATTGTGGGCAGATGCCTACATATTCATGGTAGGTTATGGCATCCTGGTGGGGGAGCTGCAGACACTTGCAGCTGGATCTGTGTATCTTGTTCAGCACCTTAGTACAGTCCTGGTCGTAGACCCCATACTTGTACATCCATCAACATGTCAGTATGGGCTTATATTGCTATGGCAATACCTCACAGCTGTACAGATTCAGACAGGTTACCCAGAGGCAGGGACTATGAGTCAGGACATTACCCCAATTGTGGTGTTCGGGCAGGTATATAGCCACCCATTTATGTGTTTACAGCCAGGGATAGTGTGTGCACACAGCTTTATGTTGGATCTTGCACATTCCATGCTGCCCACGCTCCCACTCCCCCTCTGTTATTCTATCCTCTTCCTTACATTATGCATACATTCTCTGATACTTTCCCTAAGGTTATCACCCCATCACAGCTGTGTGTTGGTGTTGGTCAACAGTTCAGGCAGCGGAACATAGTGGACATGTTACTGTGATTTATCCACATGGTCTTGCATATGGCTTATGTGGAGTGTGTTGTGTTGCTATTTGGGTGTCCATGAATTAACATGAATTGGCAGTTTGTGTGAGATAGGTACTTGGCAGAGGCCTGTGGGCCATTAGGTGTTGATGCAGGCCAGATGTGGCAGGCCATTGCATTCTGTCAGTCCTACAGTCTCAGACCGCCATACAGTATATTCCCTTGGGGTGACAGGGTAGGTGTGCTAGATGTTCATGCCAATACCTTCTATCAGTCACGATCAGGTGGTGTGGATGCTGGCAGGGTGCTACCTACAGCTAGCAACACACATGCATGGGACACCTGCACTGCATGCTGCAGTCTATCTCCATTTCCATATACAGGTGGGGTCATATTGTACCCATTCCCCACAGCAGATGTACAACCAGAGAGGTACCTGTGGGTGGTGTTTGCGTGAGCTGGGTGCATGTGTGCTATGAACACTATTTGCATCTGACACACAGATATGCATTGGGCATTCCAGTTATGCTTGCACGTGCAGGTACATCAGCTGGTTCCCAATACATCAGTCCTACCTCCTTTGTGATCTGCGAGTGTTTGGGCAGACAACACTAGTATCTCCTACTACAGGACCAGATAATATGATACATACCTGTATGTACTATTCCAAGGCTGTATCCATTTCACAGTGACACAATATATACTGTATGTCTGGGGTACTTTCCCCTGTGTACTGCTTGTATATCTAGCCCAACAGCCATGCCATGTCAGTCTTTCAGATGGTGACACATATTACCACCATACATTTACACTGGCTTACTGCTATCTTGTGTTATTCTGTGGGTATTGTGTTTGGCACTGCTGTTGTGAGGGCTAGTTCCTGTCATCAGCAGTAGTGGGCAATGGCCACCAGGTCTCACCTAAACATGCATACATACAGACCACTCTCACACAATATGAAATACACACCGACCTAACACACACACATACCTGCATATTGTGCAGATGCTACAACCTATCCTGCTACCTTGGTCACCTCTGTGCATCTGTGCTCCACTGGTATTATACCTACACATACATGTTACTACATTTCAACATAGGGTTGTGGGGGGCACACCTGACTGTTACGACGTGTGTACATCAGATTGGGTGGGGGCATGTCTATATAGGAGTGGGGGGGTACACCTGACTGTTACTACCTTTCTACATAGGCATGTGGGGGGGCACCTGACTGTTTCTACATTTCTACACAGGATTGGGGGGGCACACCTGACTGTTACTACATTTCTACACAGGATTGTGGGGGCACACCTTACTGTTTCTACATATCTACATAGGATGGGGGGGCACACCTGGCACATGCACACATTTGCTATGACTGTACTGGTATGTCAGGTACTCCATTTCATTCTGTATTCTAACCTATCATACTGACTAGAGGCATATCAGTGTACTATAGGTCTTAGCTTTGGTTGCCCTACATATTAGTGTCTGACTTTCTACCCTTCAGAACTAACATGCCACTGCCTGACCTGCTGTTGTCTGTCTGTATAGGACTGGGGGGGAGGTTACCCATAGACATCATTCAGAGATCATAGCACAGGGTCTGTTTGGGTTTGTCTACACCTGTCCTGCTGCTTGAGACTGTTGTTGGGTATGTGAACCTCCCTGACTGGTATGTGTGAGTCATATGGACACACTTCACCCAGCACATTTCTTGCAGTGGGTCTTGTCACCCTGTATAGTACTGGCTATTATGGTGACTCCAGTATATCTTACAGATGTTATGGTGCCACTATGGGTGTCTACTGTCTGCTGCCATAACATTCAGTCACCCAATTTCCTTGCATACTCACATCTATACCATAGATACAGGTAATGACACATTCTACTCCATTTGGCAATTGATAGGTTGATTGACTTACCTTGTGGGTGTGCCAGGATTGAGAATGGTGCTGGACGGTTGCCTATGTTGGATGCACATAGCACACTCCCTATACATGATTGACCACAGGTAGTGCCATGTTTGGAATCCCTTTTACTGTATGTGCGAGTCAGAGAGAGGTGTCATTACCTGGGTCCCTGCTGTGTCAGTGTATGTGCTGTGCATTGTCTCTTTGCCACAGCCTCAGCATACGGGGCACACCTCCATCTGCCTACTGGAGCAGGCTCAGCTTGTTCCTCCTCTGAGTCACTTTGTGCCTGTGCAGGCCTTGGCATTGGTGGGGGGCTGTGTGGCCCTGCCCTGTGCTGTTCCTGCTGCAGCTGTTTCCACAGATTGTATTGTGTAGCATGGCACACATACCATAACAATTTGGGTACATGTAGCTGCTGAGTACTGCAAGGCTCCACCGGATGTGTCCAGACATCGGAACTGTGACTTGAGCATCCCAGACACATGCTCTATTATGAGTCTGGTCTGTGCATGTGCCTCATTATGGCATTCTTGTTCAGGTGTGTGTGCATTTCTGATGGGTGTCATCAGCCACGGCTTCAGTGTGTAACCAGCATCCTCCACTAGCTGACCGTAGGGGATGTCCCCATTGGCAAATCTCTGGTACAGCTGCATCAGATGCCAAATGTGGGAATCGTGATAGCTTCCAGGGCAGCCAGCACACATATTCATTATAATATCCTGGGCATCACAGGCGACCTGGTGGTTGATGGAGGGGATGCTCCTGCAGTTGATGTAGCTTTGATGCGTATGTGCATGCAGTCTATAGCACCCACTACCTCAGGGTATTCTGCTATTTGGTGGAAGAGATGCATATTGCTGGCCAACACCTCACAGGTGTTGCGGAAATATATGTGCTTACCGGCATGTGCTGATATGCCATCCAGGAACTGGTGGAATACTCTGGATGCTGATGCCTGTGAGATCCCCATGATATCCCCAGTTGAGCTTTGGGAGGTACCTGTGGCTAGTATTCCTAGGCCTACACATACCTTGGTACCCACTAGGATGGGTTACCCTCGATCAGTTTGGTGTGGCAGGCATGGCCAGCACAGTTCAACAATTTGCTGTAGGAGGTCCCTGTCCACCCTATAGTACTCCACTATCTCCAGCTCATGTAGCCCCTGGTAGCTTACCCTGGTTCTGTACACTCTTCTCTATCTCCTCACCTTGGGTTGATTGGCAGCATTCACATCCTCACCACCCTCAGCCTCTTGCACATGTTGTTCTATGTTGCCTGATGCAGCCCCTCTCATTTTGTAGGTTTGTTTGTTAAAAGTGCCCTGCTTGTATACACCGGTGGTATAAGAGTATGGGAAAAACCAGAGGGGAAGGTGTTTGCATAATTTATAGTAGTGTTCTGGGCTGGGCTGGTCTGCTGCCTGTGTAATTGGCTGATTCTGATATATTTCACCTGCCAGCTATGCTAGTTCTCCTTGATTACCTTCCTACTGCTGTTTTCACTTTCCATTGCCTTACTGTTTAAGCCCAGGAGCGCGCCGCACAAAAAGAGTGCTCAAATGTGCACAGTCCTGGTATATTCTGGTTTAACCTTTTTTTTCTTCCTTTAAAACCTGGTGCGTGGTGCGCACACCCGCTTAGGCAATGTAAAGAGTGCTAGACAGATTCAGACACACCCCCTTGCTTAGCTGTGCTAAGCTAGGAGCAAACCCGAGCCACAGGACTCCAATCCGCTTACAGTATGCCTGACACACCCCCCATGATGTCAGCTAACTCTTATAGGCTTAAACCAAGCTATTCCTACTTTTACACTGTTGGGACCTGACTAGCATGCCTGGGAAAACTTGGATTCACTATCTCATTCCCCTCATTTGCATAGGATTGCCTGCTACTGCGTAGTTACATGTCTCACACTGAGCCCCCCCCTTAGCAACCACTACTCACTAGTCATGTTGTTCTTCTGCCTGCCATTGACTTGCATGGCAGAATAATTATTTGCTCGCTGCTGCCCTACGTTTAAACATCCGAGATCAGCTAAAAAAAATAAAAGTTTATTTTTTTTAAATATTTAGGCTGTTTGCAATGCCAATGTCCTTATACTTGGCCATTGGCATGCTTTCTGACTGATATGCAGCCTTTATTTGGATATTCACAGCTCTGTTTTGGATTTTTTAGAAATGTACTCAGTTACTAACAGAGTACATTTTTGCAGATTGCATTAGTCCTGCATGGCCGGTTGCAAGTTTCCTGGATCGCAAATTCACCTCATTTGTATGGATTCCTCCTGCAAATGGGATGATTTGCATACAGGGGCTTAGTCCATGTAGGATTACTGCAAGGAGCGCTTGTGCACGCCCCTGCAAGCTGTTCCTGGATTGCACGGCAGACATATTGCCTGCTACAGCTCCTGCACTAATCCTGCATGCCATGCAAGGCATACAGACTCCAGGGGTCTGTCTTTAAGCAAGTCAGTTGCAATGGTATATTGTATGAATGCTGTGTTTTCTTCATATTTTGCTGATTTTAATAAATGTGTTATTTATATTAACTTAGAACATTTGAATAATCTGTGAACAAACTAACTGATTAATTCAATTTGTTTATAGTCTGGCTAGTAATAATTATTGTTTAAAATCTTAAAGACCAATTAGTTTTATTTATGGTTTAGAATTTTTAAATCACTGTTAAACAGAAATCAGTGATCAATCATGTGGTTCCATGGTACAGAAAGATGAAGCTCTGGCTGTGACCCAGGTACCAGGCATAAATTAATGGCCTTGAGTATTAGCAGCACCAAGGATGGTGGAGAATAAAGGGACATGGCTAGTTCACCTCTCTCAGGGGGAAAGATGAGTACAGATGTTTGGTGAAAACATGCGGTGGTGTGTTTTCTATAGCGGAGACTGGAGAAATCACTACGCATGATGAAGGATGGGTGGGCAGGACTGCTTTACTGATAACATCCCTTGCAGAAACAATGGGTATCCAGCATTATCAGTGCAATGCACACCTCCTTCCTTCACAAACTGTGCATACACAGGGAATGTAGGAGATAGTGAAAAATCATGAATTACCTCTGATATCTGCCAAAATGATAACCCATCTTAATTGATTCTCACTCTGGTGATGGAGAATGAATGGTTAAATGGGCCAACTGGCCAGGACGGAGATGATGATTGGCAGGCAGTAGGTCCAAAAACTCACAAAAACTTCATAACATTTATTTTGCCTCTGAAATTAATTAGTCAAACATTTTATAGGTTCATATGTTCATAGGTGTATAGTAGGTAACGACCACTAGGGTTCTTATAAGACTAACCGTGCAACCTAAACATGACCCACAAATTTGATTTATATAAATGGTGATTTATTGAATGCCTCTGTCCATCAGAGACATGGCAGGTAGACCGGGGTGAATTTTTGATTATCCGTCCATTGGTCCAAATTACATTTAAAAAGGGATAGGGAGGAACTCTGTTTCACATGGATGGGAAGCCTGTTCCAGAGAATGGGAATTCTATGAGATACATACTTGTCTCTCCAACATATCCCATTTATGTTGCAAACAAAATTTTGTTTTTTTAAATCTAGTAGTTCTGATGCTGTTTATTTTGCAGATGTGCAAAAGGTTCATCAAAACAGGGTCCAGGGGTGCCCTATATGCCAGGCAAAAATTACCTCTCAGAAATCTGTATGATACCGAGTAAAGAGACAGGGCTTTGAGGCGATCAGTATAGGACATTGTGTTTGTTCCCTGTATTCTTTTTGTAAGGAACCTTTGTGGATGTTCCAGTTGTTGTATGTGTCAGGTCAGGTACATACCGAAGTGGGCATTACACTCTATGATGGATCTGATTAGGGCCAAGTATATTGGCATGATGACCTTTCTGGACCTAGATGCCATGCCCTTGCTTATAAGATGGGTAAAATAGAAGGATTTTCTTACTACCTTAGACATGTTGGTTGAAGGCTAGGTTACTATCTACATAAGTTCCCAGATCCCTGACTAGTGAATCAGTTTGTAAGGGTGGTTTATTGATGACATAGTTACCCGGGGTGGTAGTCTTCCCAGAAGGTACTATAATGCATTTCATAGTATTCAGTTTTAAGCCATGTCTTTGTCACCAAGTGCTTGTATTACACCTTCCTGAAAGGTGTTCTCATCTTGGTGGGATTCAATGATTGCTTGATCATTCAAATACCTTTGACATTAGCTTTGACATCTGAGAAGTAGATGCCAAAGAGGAGTGGGCCCAGCACAAAGCCCTGGTGGACTCCACTGGTGACCGGCAACTTTGTTGAGGTGGCCTCACTGATTCTAACCCAATGGATCCTATCAGAGAGCCAGCTAACTATCAAGCATGTTATAAAGGTGTTTATACCTAGTTCCATAAGTTTGTTGACAATACTGAGTGGAGTATTGTATCAAATGCTTTAGCCAGATCTAATTGGGCAGTATGCACCCTTTTCCCCACATCCATTGATTTATTGACCTTTTCAAGATGTCCACCAAATTCAGTAAGCATGAACTTCCTTTGACAAAGCCACACTGGGATGGATCCAGTGTCTGGAGATCTTCTATGCCTTGTTGTTAATTTCCATGATAATTCTATCCATTGCTTTACAAATAAGACTAGTCAGATGAATGGGTCTGTAGTTTCCAAGATCTGTTGAGGGCCCTCACTTATGAAGGGAGGCAACTGTTGCAGTCCTCCACTGACATGGCACAAAGCCTGTTTTAAGGTTCATAGGTTCATACTAAGCTAATTGCCCTTGTGAGCCATTTTAAGCCTAGCCAATTATCCCTTGTGAGACGCAAACCCTGAACCTTGTGTTTGTAAGGCAAACACCTTAACCATTAGGCCACCCTCCCAACCCCCTATAAGTTTCCTGTCTTGGTACTCAAACCATGAATGCCTGCATGTAAAACAACAACTCTAACCACTATGCTATCTGTTAAATAATGATTCCTGTCATATTTTAGACTATAATAATTGGCTCAAATACTGGTGTCATTCTAGGGGGATCCAGTGTCTGTCTGCTTGGGATGTCATGCTGGACAAGCCACGCTGCTTCGCAAGGGACGGCTTGCATCTATCACCACTGGGCTTCGGGATATTGGCTAAGGCTCTTGCCTCCCCCATAGTGCATTTTTTAGGCAAGGCTCAAAAGACAAACCCACCTCCTTAGAAAACAAAAATGGAAAAAAATTAAGGGTACTGCTGCTCAATGCCAGAAGTCTAAATCTCAAGATGCAGGCTCTCGAAGCACTCCTCAGTATGGAGGACATCGATGTCTGTGCAGTAACTGAAACCTGGTTCAAGGCTCCTGAAAGCACCCCAGCGCTACCAGGCTATACCTCGTATCATGCTTTTCAGCCCCAAAACTCAGGCCAAACCAAAAAGGGAGGGGGAGTGTCCATATTCATCAAGGACACCCACACCTCCAGGTTAGTGGCAACACATGAAGCATCAGAGACCATCCAGGTGCAACTAACCGTAGGCAAAACTGCTATACAACTGGTAGCATGTTACAGACCACCCTCTCAATCTCAGGAACCCCACTCAGCCTTCCTGAAGACATTGGAGGATATGAATGTCTCACCAAACACCATCAAATTGGGAGACTTCAACTACCCTAACATAGACTGGGTGCATTATTCTAGCCCAAACACCCTAGCCCAAAGGTTCCTGGAATTCATAAATTCAAATGCAATGGAACAGCTAGTCACCTCTCCCACAAGGGGAGATAATATACTAGACCTGATCATCACAAACATGGGGACAAAGTGCTCCACACCGGAAGTATACCCTTCACTAGTGAGATCTGACCACAAACTAATCACCCTGGATATACATATCCCACCTCCACCCCCAACACAAAAGACTACAGTGAAAAACTTCTCAAAAGCTGACTTTACACTTCTTAAAACTGAGATTGTATCCTTTAAGCCCACTGGGACAGTGCAAAACACATCCCACAATGCAGAATCCTTCACAAATGCTTTCTACGGACATCTCCAAGAATGCATGGATCATGCAATCCCAAATAAAACCAAGACCCTCTCCACCAAGGGCAGGCGTCCTGTCTGGTGGACCCCAGCCATAAACAAATTGTCTAACAAAAGAAGGAAGCTACACAGAACAGAACAGAGCAAAATCCCATAAAGAGAAGGCATCTCTGATCAGCACTAGTACAAAGCTACATTCTCTCATAAAAACATCCAAGGCCAACTTTGAGAGAAAAATCACTATGGACACTAAAGATAACCACAAGGCCTTCTTCAGCTATATTAGAAACCTGGGAGGAAACCCTCAGATATGTTCAGAGTTAGTTCACAATGACAAAAAATACACTGAACCCACAGATATTGCCAACATTCTGGCAGACAGGTTCAGTGCAAATTTCTCCCCTCCCTCACCCCAAAAGAAGAAATACTTATCCCAGCTGAATTTAACCTCCCTGTCATCTCAGATGTCCAGGTGAGAACCGCCCTCAGCAAAGCTAAAAACACAGCATCAATGGGACCTGACGGTATCCCGGGTTGCGTGCTACGTGAACTCCAAGAGGAGTTAAACCCGCACATAAAAATGCTATTTAACCTTAGCCTTACTACAGGATATGTACCTGAAAACTGGCGTACAGCAGCAGTAGTCCCACTCCACAAAGGAAGCACCTCTACTGACCCTGGTAACTACCGCCCCATAAGCTTAACCAGCCTGGTCTGCAAAGCTATGGAAAGAATCATTATGGAACTAATAAACAGAGACATTGAGGACTTACAGACACTTGATCCCACCCAGTTTGGCTTTGTAAAAGGCAGATCCTGCCTTTTAAACCTGGTTGACTTTTTCAAAACAGTCACTAGAGCCATTGACATGGGCAAAGCAGTCCATACAGCCTACCTGGACTTGGCTAAAGCTTTCGACACAATACCCCACTCTGGCATCATAGACAAGCTCAACAGCTTAAATGTAAATCCATATGTCACAAGATGGGTGGCAAACTGGCTAAAGGATAGAACCCATAAAGTCAAAATCGCTGGAGCCATGTCAGACTCAAAGCCAGTGAGAAGTGGTGTTCCACAGGGCTCTGTCCTGAGACCCCTCTTGTTCGGCATTTATTTCTCAGATGTGAAAGCAAACATGGGAGGGTTGTGGCTGACAAAGTTCGCAGATGACTGCAAACTAGGTGCCATAGTCGATACACTAGCTGACACATACATCCTACAGAAAGGCCTCACTGAAACGGACAACTGGTGCCGGAGTCATGGCCTTAAACTAAATGCCAAAAAATGTATAGTAATCCCCTTTGGGAAAAACAAAGTGCCCACAAATTATCACATAGGCGGTAACCCACTGAGTATGGAAAAAGTAATCAGAGACCTGGGGACCCAAGTTGATAGTGACCTCTCATTTGACACCCACATTGCCAAAGTGGTTAGAAAAACTTTCTACCTTACCCACCTTATCATGAAGGGATTCACATCCAGATCAAAGGAGGTCATTGTGCCCCTGTACTCCTCCCTTATCAGGCCCATGATTGAGTACAATGCCCCATTTGGTATGTACCTCACCTGGCACGTGCAACAGCTGGAGAGACCCCAAAAGTACCTCACCAAGAAGATCAAGGGTCTCCAACATATGTCATATGTTGCCAGACTAAAGAAACTCCAACTCTATTCAGTAGCATACTGCCTACTCAGAGGTGATCTGTGCCTGACGTACAAGGCCATGCCCAATCAGGAATTGATGGACATGCTCCACCTCAAAAAATCCAAATCCATCAGAACCACGAGAGCTAAAGATTTGAACCTCAGCACAAATATGAATAGGACATGCTGGAGGGACAGATTCATAACTCAGAGGCTTCCCATACTCTGGAACAGAATCCCAGTTCATGTTAGGCAGAGCCCCTCACTGACTCTCTTCAAGAGAAATCTTGACGAGTGGATGGGAGATCGTAGGTTTACCCCAGGGGTCATCTCTGTGTCACTACTAGACAGAGGCACAGTAAATTAATTCTATTATGTAAGGGGGTCTTCACTGTGTCACTACTAGACAGAGGCACAGTATTCTAAATCTATTCTGTACACTTTTGTACCATTACATGGGGTGGCGAAAGCCACATCACTATGGCTAGGCTTATAAATGCCCCAGGGCAGATAGCCTAGTACCAAACTATGAAACTATGAAACTATTCAGGAGGCATCCTGGGATGTTATCAGGGCCCACTGCAGCAGTGTTCTTAGCTTTAGTGTGTGCAGCCAGTACATGCTCCCTAGTTATAGCTGGAGATGTTTGAGGGCAATTTTAGGGATGGTTGGGGGGTGAGAAGGGCATAAAGCTGGAACTGAATTTGTCCACTAATAGGTTTGCTATGTCACCAGGCTTAGTGAATGTAACTATTAGCTACCAGTTCAGCACATTGCTGTGTGCTTCCCTTGATCTTTATGACATAGCTGTAGTGGTTATCTTTCACTTGAGAAGTTACCTTAACCTTAAATTTGGCTTTGCTTGACCTAGTTGGCCCTCTTAATTGCCTATTTATTTGATAAGAGAGTGTCTGTCATTATGAGAATTACCCTTCCTGACTTTTGCCATATTTTTTTCCTTTTGTTGTATATGCTGTTTAATTTGGGATGCCACCAGGGTGGTTTGTTTCTAAGGCCAGTACAGCAGCCTCTATGCATCCATTGACATGGTTGTGCATAGGTTGATGTGTTTTCTGGGTTTGGAGGTGCATTGAATTTTAACAATCCATCACTTAATAAAAGGTAATTTGCCTTGGAATAATTTTTAACTGTTTCTGGTTTTAATAGGATTATGGAGTTGATATTGATTTTGAAGGAGACAGCCTTTTGATCAGACCTTACCAGTGAGGATGAGATATGGGGAGGGGAGGGGCAGTGCAGGTGTCTTCCATATTTGTAAGCATGAGGTCCCATATGTTGGAGCCTCTAGTGGGAATTTTCACTATTTGGTCAAGGGTATTTGTATTTACGAAATCCAGGAATCTCTGTGCCTGTAGATTTGAGGCTGTGTAGGATTCCCAGTCTATAGATGGGTAAATAAAGTCTCCCATGAGTAAGGTGTTAGGTTGGATGGTAAGTTTCTCCAGTAGGTCCAAGTTTGCATTGTGAGCTTTTGGGACATGGTGGGTGACCTATAGCTGGCTAGGATATGGTACAGGATTTTGTCTGTGATGATCTGTACACAGAGGAACTCCAACATGTTATCCTGTTTGACCACCATAGAGGTATGCTTGCTATTGATCTATATTAAGACACATCCTCCTTTAGCTCTTTTTTGTGCAGCTACTGGTCTAAAAGTGTGGAAGGCACTGAAACTTTGCACTGCCAGGGTACTTTCTGCCACTTTAAACCATGTCTCAGTAACTGTACAGATGTCTATATTCTTTATTGTGAGGAGAGCTTGGGGGATTGTAGTTTATAGTTTAGGCTCCTGGCATTGAGCAGCAACACCTTGAAGTTCAGTTGAGATGATTTTGCTATGCTGGTAGATTTGTCAATTTGGCATTGCCTAAAACAAGGTACTATGGGAGTGGGTAAAGTTGTAGCCAATATTCAAAAGCATATAGGGGAGAGGTGCAGACATTCCTTGGTAAAACATTATGGTCTGTTAACTATATCCTGTCAAGCTGAGAAATGTTGGAGCCCCTTAGAATGACACCAGAAACTCAGCCAGTTGTTAAAATTATTCCTCTTTTGTTCATATTGTGGCATCATCCTTTGTAAAGGTAATATGCTGCTCAGTGCTAGGTTCATACCAGCCTGAGGCACATAGTCTGAAAGATCCATAATGTCTCTCTTCACATAGTCCAGGGAGGTACCTACATCTCAGGTCACTTACACCTACATGGATTATGATGGAATCATATTGGTACCTGTAGTGCAATGACTTGTGTGCATTTGTGATTTGGGGGATCCGGGCTTCAGATAAACAACAGCTATCTTTTCCTTGTTCAGCCTGGTTAGCAGGGCATCAGTATATCTTACAACAGACTTCTATATGATGAGAGTCCTGGGAAGTGTGTTTGCTTGCCTTAGGGGGCTTAGTGTTTGGGGCTTCAGTGAGAGTGACAGCGTGTGGTATTAGGTGTTGTTTTTTCTGAGTGCCTTTGGGCTTGCTTAGGCATAGTTTTGACAATGGGTGAGCTTGGCAATCCTTGTTGTTTAAGAAGATTGTAAGTGCGTCAGCATACACTAGTCTATGTGTGTTGTGTACTATGAGAGGTGGTTGTTATGTGTGTGGTTTTGACAACCTGATGTGTACTTGTATGAGAGAGTTTAGCCTCCAGTGTCATTGTGTAAGTACACCTCTCGCATATCATGTCTGCTTCTTTAAGGGTTAAGCGGTTGTCAGTAAAAATTACACAATTGCTACATTGTCTCAAGTTGCTCATATCTACCAAGCTGGCTACAGAGAAGTAAGGAGGTTGAATATTCATGCTGTCTAGTCCTTTGATTTGTGAGCTACAAGGGGATGGTGTATTGGGGTTACAAGACTATTAAAGATGCTTTATCATAGCAGATTATGCTAAACACTGAATCCAGCTAAATCTGTAGGTCTTGCCACTTAACTCCCAACTAGCTGCTCTAAGTTTGTTGGTATACAAGGTATTTGCACTATATTGCTGCTTTACAGGGTACCGTTTTATGAACCATCCTTTATAGATGTTTGCTATTTTACAGGGCACTGCTTACCTACACACATTTGCAACATTTATAGCGGCACAGAAAAAAACAGAAAATGACTAATGAGCCTTCTGGCCAATAAAATGACTACACTATGAGTCCTTTTGTGTATTTCCCAACTCCGATATACAAGGCAAACACCTCCTGCCACAAGACAAATAAACCCAGTTCTCCTAATATAAAAATACAGTAGAAGAGACCCGCAAGTGCAGTGTTATTATCAGCCACTTAAAGGAACACTCCACCCTAGAACTAAAAAAATATGTTTTTTTCAGTCTATCTTTGTTTCCAGACTTATTTTAACACCTAAATTTGACTCTAAGTGCCTTTTTAGTAATTTTAGCTATTTTACCACAACATGGCTACCGATGGGGCTTGCTATATCAACGTGATCTTCTTCTCCTTCAAGCCTTTCTCTTTCCCATAAAGCATTTCAAGTCTCCTTTCTGTGACTCATGCCAGACATAAGGAAGTAACTGTGAATTCCCATGCCATTGACATATAATGGGAAATCTGTGACTCATTGTCAGTTTGGATTCCTTCTGTGTTAGGCCTGCTTCTTTTCTATTGCTAATCACCCTCATTTATGTTTAGATCACAGCTTGCTTTACAGTATAATTTGAAGTTATCTAGCAGCAGACAGAGATGTAGCTAAATTGGATGCCTTTGTTCTAAGTGTTCTTTTGTAGTCCTGTCTGAATTAACAGTCCCCTCCTCCCATACTACTGCAAAGGTGTGAAAACTGACACTGCAACTGACAGCTCACAATTGAAAGGAAGGGAGTGCCATTTTAAATGTCTTCCCCTCTGCCTGCAGAATCATTTGTTAGACAGCAGCAGAAAGATTTATGTAAAAAATTTCAAATTAAATTTCGTGTAAGAGATGAGGATAATTTTTGATTATTTCATTGTGTACACTTTTTTTATTTCCGCCTTATTTCTACAAGACATTATTATGTTCACTTATGTTTGTTTTACAATCTCTTTGAGGGACATTAGCTTAGTGGCATGTTTTTGTATTTTCATCATCTCCACACATTTTGAAGGACTGTAAAACAGTAGATAGCAAACCTGTGTCTATGATGCTGGCACAGTAAAATTATGTACTGAAAACTCACTGTTTTCTATACTCCATGCAGTGAATTTTTTTTTTTTGGGGGGGCTACTAATTATTTTGTGCATGTATGTATCACTTGCATAATGCATATAACTGAGGCATTTGGGATCTTAATATGATCTCCTCTAATTCAGCTGAAACTATTTAGCAATCCTTTAGTCTTTTATTCATATTAGTAAATTTACTTTGAGGCCCACCCTGCCTTTCTTTGTGCATATTTCAAATCTTACTGCTCCACTGGTCATATATCGAGCTATTAATTGGCAGCAGACACTACTCAGCCAAACACAGTTATTCATATTTTTCACATTACTAATGTGACTTTGGTCTTTTTAAAACAACAAAAGAGATGTGCCGTTCGCAGAAAACACCATGTAAGAGGGTTTACACCCTTCAATCAAATACAGATTGCAGCATCCAGTTTGCAGTTGTACTAACTAAACTTGTCAAGTCAGGCAGTAAGCACACTACTGTCAGTGTCATGAGTACAGAATGACAATTTTGACTCCATAGTTTTCCTGTCTACGTTATTACAAGTCACTGTGCCAGGCACTAGACATAGCCTTCTCTCAACTAAGGAAAATTCAATTTGTGTCCAGTGTCTTTGAACAGAACATTTCCCTGTGAATTCAGTCTTTTGCTTTTCATATTAGACGACTCAGACTCATAGGCTTGTAGTTTCTGGGATCATTTCATCGTTCACCTTGTAACACTGCCTGCTGGTGAGACACTTGAGTATGTTTGCGATGTGACACATGTTGGCAGTGTGCATACAGCCGATCGTGGCCCTATTGTTTGGCCGGGCAAGTGGTACATCAAGGTCTGTACAATTGCACATACCTGTGACTACCACATGTTTGATTTCACCTGGGTGAACATCAATTTCAGACCTGGCATTTGTTCACATGTTGCCAGTCATGACAAAGTATACAGGTTCCTTATGTAGCATCTTGATTTTTTCAGAATCCCTCTTGAGACACAGCAACACCGACAATGGAACCACAGATCTCAACACTGGATTGCAAGCGTTCTCACAGACGGGACTCAGGAAATCACGATTGTTGTTACCATGTCCAGTAAATGACCATTCACAAGCTAGGTACCTCAGGGCTCCATGTTGAGATCACTCCTATTTGTCGTATGCTTCTGAGACGTAAAGTCTAAGCAAGTTTGCAGATGACTGGATAATTGGGACATATAACAGATTCTCCCATGACACAAACATCTTACAAGTGGGTTTACCACAACTAACTCGTTCCAAAGCCATGTACTATAACTCATTGGCAAGAAGTGCAATATAGTGCTTTTTGGCTAAACTACTACCCAGGCTTGTAGTTTCTTGCTAGTACTGATCAGAGACGCCTTCCCTTTTTGGGATTTTGCTCTATCATGTAGTAGCTTCCTCCTTCTGTTATATAGCTTATTTATGGCCGGGGTCCACCAGACAGGTCTCCTGCCTTTGGAGGAGTGAGTCTTGGTTTTATTTGGGATAGCATGCTCCATGCATTCCTGTAGGTGTCCATAGAATGCTTTTGTAAAGGATTCTGCATTTTGGACCGCAGTTTCCACTGTCCCGAGGGCTTTGAAAGATTCCACCTTGGTTTTGAGAAGTGTGAAGTTCTTCACCGTGGTTTCCTTGGCTGGGGGTGGAGACGGAATATGGATTCCAGTGAGATTAATTTATGGTCTGATCTTACCAATGAGGGGTATACCTCTGGTGTGAAACAGAGACCCCATGTTGGTGATGACCAGATCCAATATGTTTTCCCGTCTTGTGGGAGTGGTGACCAGTTGTTCCATAGCATATGAGTTTATAAATTCTAGGAACCATTGGGCGAGGATGTTTGGGATTGAGTAGTTTTCCCAATCAATGTTTGGGTAGTTGAAGTCACCTAATATAATGGTGTTTGGAGAGACCTTCATATTTTCCAGCGTTCTCAGAAAAGCTGAGTGAAGTTCCTGTGTTTGGGAGGGTGGTCTGTAACAGGCTACAAACTGAAAGGCAGTTTTTCCCACTGTTAGTTGTACATGGATGGTCTCCGATGCTTCATGCGGTGCCACTAACCTGGAGGTGTGGGTATCTTTGATGTATATGGATACTCCCCCTCCTTTTGTGGTTCTGTCCGAGTTTTGTGGCCGAAAAGCATGGTATTAAGTATAACCTGGCAATGCTGGGGTGCTTTCAGGAGCCTTAAACCAGGTTTTTGTTACTGCACAGATATCGATATTCTCCATACTGAGGAGAGTCTCGAGTGCGTGCATCTTGAGGTTTAGACTTCTGGCATTGAGCAACATTACCCATAGTTTTTTCTGGCATTGAGCAACATTACCCTTAGTTTTTTCTTTGTGTTTTCTATGGAGGTGGGTTTGTCCTTTGAGCCTTGCCTAAAAAAGGCACTATGGCAGAGGCAAGAGCCTTTGCCAGTATTCAAAAACCCAGGGGTGACAGGTGTAAGCCGTCCCTTGTGAAGCAACGTGGCTTGTCGAGCATGTCATCCCAAGCTGACAGATACTGGATCCCCTTTGAATGACACCTATACTTTAGCCAATTGTTAAAATTGATCATTTTGTCTTTATACTGTGGCATCATTCTTGGTGAGGGCAAGATGCTACTCAAGGTCAGGGTCATACCGGCCTGGGTTACATGATCAGAGAGCTCCTCTATGTCTCTTTTCATGTAGTCCAGGGAGGTACGTCTCAGGTCATTTACACCAGCATGGACAATGACGGAGTCATATTTGTACTTGCTTTGGAGTGACCTGAGTGCATGTGTTATGTGGCAGATCCTGGCACCAGACAGGCAGCTTACAGTGACCTTCTCCTTATTCAGTCTGGTGAGTGGGACATCAGTGTGTCTGACAATAGAGTCACCTATTACAAGTGTATCTGATGTGTTGTTTAGCCTTAAGGGCTGTGACTATGTGGCACACTGACTTTGTGAGTTATGTGTTAGGTGGGTATTGTTGTATGGTGGGGGTTGCTTGGATGTCTGCTTTAGAGGTCTCTGCGGCTTAGGCAGATTTTTGTTTAGAGCCTCCAAGTATGTTTTTGTGTGTTTGTGTGTTTGGTTTGCTGATGCGATGGGACTATGTGAGACTGGATTTGTGGTGTGTGTGGTTACCTTTTCCTCCTGACCGGCTGTGCCAGTACTGGGTTGAGAGAGCTCAGCCTCCAGTTTGGCTATATAGTTGCATCTCTCACATATGTTTGAGCTTGTTGGGAGGAGGACAGGGTGGTCTGTGTACATAAGGCAATTGTAACATTGCCTCAAGATTCCCTCTCTATGGTCCCTATCCCTATCTATGGTGTGATCCCAGTTATTCTCTTTAGGGGTAATATTTAAATTATCAACCTTGGGACAGGTAATGCCAATTAATAACCTATTGGGATAGGTTATTTCAAACACAAAAGTGGAAATTAGCTAGATAAAATGGCCAGCAAGAGAAACTATCCTAGTACTTACCTTACCTATGAACCTATAATCTTACATTTCTCATGCACATACAAATAATGCATTAAAAAATCAACAAAAACTTGGAATCTCTTACTGATCCAAAAACTCTCAAAAAAAAAAAAACACTTTATTCAGCTGCTTATATTTTTCTAATCTGTGTTTCTTCCCACTATTCTGTTACTTCATCTTGCTTTGCTTTTTTCCTGCTACTTGCTGCCTGTTCTCTAAAGTGTTCAACTGCATATTTTCTGTTGCATTTATTACTGCTTGTTTATAGCCTGTCTAAATTATTCGTAAGTGTTATTCTAAGCTCTTAGTTTTGGTTTAAGCACTTGGGCTTTAGGCCCACCCCTTAGCTCTCCCTGGCCTTTCTTCCTCAGATTCTGCCAAATATGGATGGACAATTTCCTACAGTTTCTACTGCCAGTCTGGTTGATATGGGCATCCTGAGACAGTGTAGCAACTGCCTCACATATACAGACAACCATCTACTACTACCAGCTAGGAACACAATTTGTGAGAGATACATTTACATTAGGAATGTACAGTCCAAGCTATCTCCACCTCAAGCCAGTATATCTGGCACTGAAAAGGTTCTCAACACAATCACTACACTTCAAACACCACCTGCACCTACACAACACACACCTACATATGCGGAGGTCCTCCACATAAACATACCCAAACAAAGGAGACCTCCATGGCAAAAATACATGCGATCTCCACAGCCCTTAACACCACATACCACACATAGTCCACACACCCATACCTCACAACCACTAAGGGTTTACCATAAATGCAACATATTAGTCATAGGAGACTCCACGATGAGACACACAGCTGTGCCTATCACCAGGCTGGATAATGAGAAAGTCACAGTTAGTTGCCAGTCAGGTTATTCTCTTACTAATGTGAATTAGGGTAATACTTAAAAGTTATACCTGATTTTGGACTTGTAAAGGCTCCAATGTGGTGCTAGTTATGCACAAAACATGGTGCAACTATATACTGAATGCATCATTCATACTTACCTCTTCCTACAACATATACTCCAAATTCAATATTTGACATAAACAATGAAAGAGAATTTAAATGATGTCATAGATAAATACATGCACTAGCCTGTAACATCATTCAGTAGGCTTGTAAACATGTACTAGAATGTCTCACTACAGCCATGTTGTCGTGTGCAGCAGACTGTTGTTTCAATTGAGCCAGCAGGGAAACCTACCCAGTATCTGAGCAATAAAGCATGACCATAATCACTCACAAGAGGTGAAGTGACAACTCTGATTTCACAATCACTCAACAAAACTAATTATAAACATACTGTCACTACCCACAAAAGGAAAACACTATAAATATTGTATAAAAAAATAGCTAATAAGCCACATGAAACTAGAATTCTTTAAAAAAAGTAGTAATTTAATTTAAAAAGACTGCACTAACTGCTTCCCCAGCCTTCCCTTATGATTATGAGTTCCACAACTGAGCAGAAGCCTATAGACAGCGACACACATATTTTATAAAACAGCATAGCAACCCCAAACAATTAAGCCAAACCTTGTCTCTCCACATGATGCACCTACACAATATCTGACTTTACTACTTTGTACTTAATTCATGAATAGATTACACTGGTTAACACATTCAGATAAATTCATACATTAAATGCATGAGACATCTTAAACAGCTCAGCATTTAAACATCTCATTCAGTGAAATGAAAGTCAATACCACGCCAGAAACCAATGCACTTATAACCTAATCAAGTTGGATATGACAATTTTCACCTCTGCTGGCACCCATTGTTTAATCCAGTATGTCCAAGATCACAAACACTTAACAGAAATTCAAGGATGACTGTAGCAATTTTAGAACAATTAACATGCAAACCAGATGACTCAGGCTTCTCTTATCACAAACTGAGAATTGTGTGGCTATTTTTATATATTTAATCAATGTTGTAATGAACATAAAATTTAAGAACCAATTTTCAGTGGAAACTAATATCTTCAGCAAATGATAATAAAGCTATGTATACAGTTGAGAGAGCCCTATTCATAGGCTTGTAACACTTACAAGAAATGTGAAAAAATAATTTCAGTGAAAAAAAATAGTTGCCCAAGAGGAGAGTTGAGAAACAGAGGTTGGCAAGAGAAGAAACACATTCAATTTAATGATGTGCTCCCCCTGCAAGAACCAAAACCTATAAATGTATAAGTTGGTTTAAGCTTATAGATGCTGGCATCTCAAGATGGCCTGAAACACAAAAGCATTTTGGGTGATATACCTTTTTTGTTGTAGTCATGTAAACGTGTTATAGTTTTGAAATGCACTCACTAGTGCACATACTGTCTAAAATATCATGCATATACATTTTGTCCAAGTCTTTTGAAAAATATCTCAGCCTTCAGTACAGACAAGACAGCACATACTTCTTCTCCACTCCCACATACCGAAAGTCCATGCAGTTCACCGAAGAGTCACCAGGAAAGAAGGCCTAAGCGTGTTATTCCCACTAACTCTGCTTCAATACAAGGATGTGACTTAGTCAGATGTCCTAGGCTCACAGGAGTTGCAAATAAATTCAGCTGCAAGGACATTTCCTCTTTGCCATTACTCACCCTTAATCCTTTCCACACTTTTCAAGAAGGGCCAGGCCAGTCGTGCCAGGGAGTAAATTTATGAACACCCAACCAGTTATCCTTTATAAAGGCACAGTGTTTGTCACACTGTTTAACTTGCACAGTTAGTTTGTTCTACAGAGGTAGATAAGCACTATGTTGTAAATCTGTACATCAACCATGTGCACTTATTTTTTGTAGTGGATTTACATCTATGCTTCTACTATTAGCTGCGCTAATTGGTTTATGGATGTATAAGAGTTTTTGGATTACTAGATCCATTGAAACAAGCAAAGCCTCCTAGTACCACAGTAGTAACACAAGATAACCCTGCCTCTAACTTTAACCTGCATCTTTAACCAAAAAAAACAGCTGTTCCCATAAGATAACCACTACAGAAGACTGTTGGGAATCATCACACATTTGCACATGTGCACACGCACACACACACACACACACACACACACACACACACACACACACACACACACACACACACACACACACACTAAATTTATCATATAACCTAACCCTAAACACTCAGAATCACACTCACGCAATCCTCTTACCCAGTCCTAACCCTATAACATATATATATACATATGTGTATATATATATATATATATATATATATATATATATATATATATATATATATATAGATAGATAGATACACACACACAGGAGTGTGTGTGTGTGTGTGTGTGTGTGTGTATATATGTATATATGTATAGAGACAGCCAGAAAGAGAGAGAAATGTAGAAACACATGCGCGCGCGCACACACACACACACACACACACACACACACACACACACACACACACACACACACACACACACACACACACACACACTCACATAATATATATTTATATATACATATAGAATCGACATAGACATATAAGATATTTTTATTACTATATAAAGCAGGACAATGGGAACTGCTGTTGATCATGGCTGACCTCAATGCACATATCAGGATATATATATATATGCCCTTGTACTAAACCTGACTAACCACACTCTTCACCTCTGTTTCTTCCTCCTCTATACTAACTTCCAAACACTTTAATGCTTAGTCTTATAAGTAAGACTGTTACTGCTTATACTATAATCAACTTACTGCTAAAACCTTTCCTCCTGATGTAAACAATTGCACATGATCCTTACTGTGTTATATTTGTTTGTTGCTCTCTTAAGCGTAAATATTTCTTACTGCTGCTTTTCTAAAGTGTTAATATCTTTTGTATGTATTAATTACTTGTTGTACCTTTTTGCTTTATTTACCATGTAAGTACTTTTTTTTACATTTTCTTTTTGGAGCTTTTCTCCCCGGGCCTCTACTAAAAATGGAAATATATCCAGCTAGACTAGCCCGGTTAACAAATGTAAAATAAAATAAAAATAAATAAATAAATAAATAAATAAATAAATATAGATCACTTGATATGGTCGACATTTCAAAATGTCGACATTCATATGCCGAGAAATGTCAACCATGCAAGTACAAAATAAAAAACACAACAAAACTTACCTTCACGTTGCTAGCAGGGGGGCTATACCTCCCTGCACACCCCCTGTGGGGGACTCCACCCACCACACCCCCAGAACTGAAAAATAACTCCAAGATCACACTGCAGTGCAGAAGATGGAAATCTTTCCATTCCACACTGTAGGGATATGCCGATTCCACGTGGTCAACATTTCGAATATTGATCATATGGTCTCGGCCATATGAATGCCAACATTCTGAAATGTTGACCATGTGAAGGGAACCCATATATATATATATATATATATATATATATATATATATATATATACGTGTATACACACACACACACACACACACACACACACACACACACACACACACATACATACATGTGTGTGTGTGTGTGTGTCTATATATAGTCTATGCGTATATCTATCTACTGATATATATATATATATATATATATATATATATATATATATATATATGTGTGTGTGTGTGTATGTGTATACATATACACACACAAACACACATACATGCGTGTGGTAGGGCTAATTCCCCAGTGGTGTAAACCATGCTCTAGATTGTCACTGGTGATGTGACAACCTGACCGGCTGATCCCATCTACAAAAATGGGTAAAAGGGGTTGTGGATGGATGCACACATATACACAGTTATATACACATCTATATTACACACACACACACACACACACACACACACACACACACACACACACACACACACACACACACACACACACACACACACAAACATATATATTTATCATATATCTTATAATACAAGTAAAATAAAACCGCACAAGTACTGACACACGGCCAGAGTGTAGAACTTATATAAACAATTTTAAATTTTAAAGATAACTCAGGCATGGGGACAGCCAGACATAGATCTCTTTGCTACCCACAGAAATTACCAGTTGAAAAAATTTTGTTCAAGGACCTATCATCCACAGGCCTGTAAAGTGGGCACACTTTCTTTCAATTGGACAATGTTGACAGTCTATGCCTTTCCGCCTCTTCCTCTGCTGCCCAAAGTTCTATTAAAAGCCAGAGCAGAGAGGCCGAAAATGATTCTCATTGCTCCAGACTGGCCAAGACAATACTGGTATCCACTCCTGAAGAGCCTGACACAGTCCCCACCATGGATCCTACCTCTAGTCCCTCTTCTGTTGTCCCAGCACAACTACAAGACCCTTCACAGCCAGCTCAAAACCCTAAATCTAGCTGCATGGAGAATTCCTTGATTTCCCAACAGACCCTCCTCTCCAAGGAGGTGCAGGACGTCATCCTGGAGGCCAGAAGACCTTCTACTAGAAAAGCCTACTCTGCCAAATGGAAATGATTTTGTGGTGGGAATCAAGAAAAGGGCCAGAATTCTTGGGTAATAAATTTACCTCAAATTTTACAGTACCTAGCTGAGATGTTAAACAGTGGACTGTCCTTCTCCTCCATCAAAATCCACACTTCAGCCATTTCTGCAAATACAACACAGATCCTCCTTTATTCTCTCATCCTCTCTTAAGGCAGTTCCTCAGAGGGGCAAAGAATATAAAACCCCCAAGGAAACCACCAGTCCCTGCTTGGGACCTCAACTTCGTATTGGAAAAGCTGACCCTTCCTCCCTTCGAGCCAGCTTCTTCAACAGAACTACAATACTTGTCATGGAAAACAGCCTTCCTTCTGGCTATCACCTCAGCACGCAGGGTTTCAGAGCTACAGACCATCTTGGCTGTGCAACCTTTCATCATTTTCCATCAGGACAGAGTTTCCTTACGAACCAACCCTACCTTTATGCCAAAGGTAGTATCCAGTGTAGCCTTGAATCAGACTATCCACTTACCTACCTTTTATCCTAATCCACAAAACAAAGGGGAAAGACTACTACATTCCTTGGACATTCACAGACAACTTTGTTATTATTTGGACAGGACAAAGCCATTCAGGAAATCCGAGCAACTCTTTGTGTCCTATGCTACAGGTGCTCAAGAAAAGGCTATTTCCAAACAGACAATCTCAAAATGGATAGCCCACTGCATACGCTTTTGTTACTCATTTCATGGAAAAACTGTGCCTACAAGCATCAGATCCCACTCCACCAGGGCCACAGCTACCTCTGCAGCTTTCCTCAGGGGGGTTCCTACCAAGGACATTTTGGAAGCAGCCACTTGGAGTTCAGTGCACACTTTCTCCAAGCACTATCACCTTCCACTATACTCTAAATCTAGAGCGGGATTTGCCACAGCAGTCTTGCAGGGCATCCTTGCTCCTCCTAGTTCCACTTAGTGCCTGCCACCCCTACTTAGCTTTGGGATTCTTCCCATCTGTAATGACTGCAGCTGTATGCACGATGAACATAGTACAGTTTTGTACCTACCATAAATGTAGATGTTCAAGTGCTCATACAGCTGCAGTCCAGGTTATCCCCTCTCTGTCCCCTCTTAGGACAGGCCTTATGACAAACACCTTCTCATACAACCTATTTCGGGTATTCTTTTATGGTGTATTTGCTTGCAACTAATGTTTTCTGATTATTCTATATTGCATGATTACATAAATTTATGTTTTGCCTTCCTTCTGGGGGCACCTGACATCTGGGGCAAGAAAAACTGAAGAAGATGGCGTCGGCTGCCTCTTTTATACCCCTGCCGCGCTGACATCAGGGAAGAAGTGACGACAACCGACGCTGGACCTAGACTTTGGAATTCGGCCGACCGAGGACCTGCCTGGTGGCAGGATAACCCCATCTGTAATTACTGCATCTGTATAAGCACTCAAACATCTACATTTATGGTAGGTACAAAACTGTACTTTCTGGCTGCTTGATTTGGAGGTATTCCTGTTATTCATCCAGAAGCTGCATTACTTAAAGAACCATAAAGGCAAAGATTCAGTCCACTCTGTCAAATCTTGGTCACATGCTGTCCCAAATATCCAAGCCTCTGCTTCTTTTATTTTATAGGTTTATATGTAGTTAATATGCATGCTATTTGAGGAGCCCAACCCAGTTCTTCATTTTCAAAAGAGCATTAACAGGTTAAGTGACTCAGAGTTGTTTAGTAGGCGAATGAAAAGTATGCACTCAAAGAAACTGTAGCTTAAGACTATAAAATAATACTGTGTGTTTCTTGGGACCCTCAGAGGCTGAATCAGTCAGCCCACTTAATTTTTTTTGTAGGCATCCAATATTCCAATCTGTCAGTGTTCCAATATTTTAATATCTTGGCATGTGATTTAAGCCATCTGTAATCCCAAAGGCATATAATAGCACCTCTGCCACCAATTTAATATGTGATGGTCAGGATGTACTCTGTGTCTACATTACTGACCACCAAATAATGTGCAAGGGGTGATTGGCCTTAACAGTGTATTGCAAATAGGCATTACTTATTTGGGATATGAACACGATTTGTAACACCCGTCCTACTCAGCAGTTGCTTTCTGAACTTAAGAGTTCACTTGGAATGGGAAGAGTGCAGACCTCTCAACCTCGAAATGTAAGAAATCTGGACAAAGCATGACAAAATAGGGGGACAAATGCCCAAACATAGTTAAACATTTTAAATATTGCTCTTACAAACCTAGAAAGTTGTTAGAGTAACAGGGGTTGTGTTAACATATATGTTATGAAGGATTTGAAATCTGAAATTCAAATGTATGTCATTATTTGGTGACGTCAATCCTCAGATCATCCCATTGATTTGACAAAAAAATCCCACAAATTTTATAAGGAACAATTCAAAAATAAGAAGCAAAAATCTGGACATTCTGTGAAAATATGGATAGTTTAGAGGTATGGAAGAGTGGCATGGAAGCAAGCAGGTAGAGTGTTTGATATTCTCTTGGTTGAAGTAATGGCCACGAGCAAATTTTTTTCCAAGATAGAAACTTCATGTCACAGGAATCAGCAGGTTAAAAAGTTTTCTGCATAAGACCTTGAAGGACAATGATGAGATCCCAAGGAGGGAAGGCCTAAGCAGGAAAACCCCTTTCATAAATGCATTACATAGTTTGCCCCTCTTCTCGAACAGAAGACCTTAGCCCCTGGGGATGCTGAGTTAGAATGCTTCTTGAATTCTTCGGTGGTCACAGATTTTAATGGGTTTTGAGCCACAGAAGCAGGTAGAAGACCTGTTTAAATCAGTTCATTTTTGCAGTCTGATAGGCTGTGGGGATTAAAGGGTGTGCAAATATTGCAGTCAACCTTCAAGCGTCCTGTCAAGTAATTCATTGCTCTGTATAGAGGCTGCTGAACCATAAACATGCTTCCCATGTCTGTCCAACACCTGAGACTCCTTTTTTGGGGGGGTGGGCTCTACCTCCTTCTTAGTGGCTGCTGTCACCACAATGGCATCAATGGGGATACCATTGCTCCAGTGCAAGTGATCGGAAGGTGGATTGAGGTACTGGTCTGCATGCTTTGGTATGGGCTCTATGGTGACTGGATCCTTCCACACCTGCTGTGAAACTAGATCAATAAGTATATCCGCCATTGGGGTCACCCAGGAAATAGGCTCATCTCGAAGGGCTCCAGGAACAGTGACTTCATAGAAGAAAGGGCTTGAGATGACCATTCACCACTTTGCTTCAGAATTTCTAAAATATCTGCAAAGAAGATGTCATCAGGTTGAGATTGAGGGGACCCTTCTCCCACATCAAAATTGGTGTCTTCCATCAAGGACTCCAAAGATGAGTCCAAATGCTTCCTCTTGCACTTTTTCTTCTGATGAACCTCTCCCATGGGATGCTTAGGAGAGGAATCTGAGGAACAGGGGACACCCTGCAGGGGGATGGTGTGGAAGGTCTCCTGGAGGGGATGAATACAGGCAGGATGAATGGGCCTAAAGGTCAGATTAGATGGGATACTGGGTGTGACGAGGATGGACAGGATTAGGAATAAGCGTATTAGAGGGTCAGCCCAGGTTGGAAGGTTTGGAGACAAAGCCAGAGAGGCAAGATTACATTGGTTTGGACATGTGCTGAGGAGGGATGCTGAGTATGTTGGGAAATAGATGCTAAGGATGAAGCTACCATGTAACAGGAAAAGAGGAAGGCCTAAGATAAGGTTTATGGATGTGGTGAGAGAGGACATGCAGGTGGTTGCTGTGACAGAGCAAGATGCAGAGGACAGGAAGAAATGGAAACAGATGACCCATTGTGGCGACCACCTAATGAGAACAGCCGGAAGAAGATGATGATGATGATGATGGAGTCTGATTATATTAAATAATATTTATAATAAAAATATCATTTGACAGGCAGGTTAAAGAATTATTGCCAATAATCAAGGAACTGGCATAGTATTATAACTACAGATAATGGGGTAAGAATTATAGGATATGATATAGACCTGGTATATAATATTGTAGATGATGGAGGTAAGAGTTATGGGATGTGACTTAGAGAAAGCATTGAATAGCAATATACATAATTAATTGTGGGATGTAGTACACAAGGATATAATGCATTTTATAAATTCAGCTTATGAAACTAGCTTTCTAAGCACTGTGCTAAATGGCTGGGTGAAAAGAAATAAAAAAAGCAAAACGGTGCCAGACAGGGATGTCCTTTAAGCAGCAATTTGTTTGCATGAACAATGAATGTGATGTTGACCAATTCTAATGAAGGATTTAAATAAGGGATATGTATCTATATATCGTGACTATATATATATATATATATATATATATATATATATATATATATATATATATATATATATTAAGTAGAATTGGGGAGTCCACCTCTACAAAGAGTCCAGTCACAAGTGGAGTCCATCAGGGATCAATCCCTGGACGACTCCTTTTTGGCATTTACTTCTCATAAGTCAAGGCCAATGTCAGTGGTCTTTGGCTGATTAAATGTGCAGATGATTGCAAATTAGGAGCTGTTATTGAATCTCTCGAACCTGAAAACATCGAACACAAATGTTTGAAGTTTCAGCAATTCGAATTAAAAAAAAAAAGCTCAATAACTGTTACAATATAATATACCAACTTCGAGATTGCACTACAGTGCTGTATAGGGAAATATTCCCTTTCCACACTGTAGTGCGGGTTGTGGGAGGTGCATGGGGGGCTTGCCCCCTTGCTTACGACAGTTACTTACTGTCCATTTTTTTGTGTGTGTTCGAAATTATAAAACTTCAAAAATACAAGTTCAATCTTGTGGTGTTCGAAGTTTTATTATTTCGATCATGTAATAGGAACCCACATTGTTACTATATTTCATCTGCTTTTGTTGTTTTGTTCTTTGAATTTTCCTGCTAATTCTGATATTGCCATTGTTGCTATTGGGCCCAAACCATATCTGAAAGCGGTTCCAACCTAATAAACAAACAGTTAATAAATAAGTAAACTGGATTTACCTTTCACTAATGTAATTAATAATTAAGGTATGCATTTAGAGTTTTCATGGTTTAAGATGGGTGTTTACTTCACAGGTCCATTAATACTTGTTCACATATTGTTATACATTTTAATTATTTTGCAAACCCATTTTGTAAATCTGTATACTTGCATACATTATCTGGACAGGTGCAGATGTATTTAATACACACACGCACACATGCACACACACACACAAACAAAGACATGAAAGAAGACAGCAAATATGCATTCACAGAAATGCAGATAATGTGTCAGACATACACGCTTAGACATACAGACAGCAGACAGACACACACACACATTACAATGGGTTGTATACATGTGGTTCTGTTTATTAAAGCAAGGTCTATAAAACTGATTTCATCAAACACACACACACAGACATAATCGGAGAGAAAAATATGTGTAAATATACTAATGTAGATAATGTGTCATATGCACACTCTTAAGAGACACAGACAGAAGACAGACAGACAGGCACACACACTTACTCCACTAGATTATATAAATTTGGTTGTGTTTATAAGATAAAAATCTGTAAATGTGGTTTCAGCAAACAAACACACACACACACACTTACTCCACTAGATTATATAAATTTGGTTGTGTTTATAAGATAAAATCTATAAATGTGGTTCAGCAAACACACACACACACACACACACACACACACACACACACACACACACACACACACACACACACACACACACACACACACAAGCATCCTGCTGCAATGTTCCGGGTTAATCTTTTGGCTTGTCAGGTTTAACATATTGCAGTATTCCGCTACTGTATTTTTAATTAAGAAATAATAATAATCATTTGCCTGGAGCAGTATATTGTATGAGTCTGCAGATGCACCTAGTTTGCTCTGCTAACAGCCATTCAGTGACAAGGCTGAATAACAGTACTCGATATAAAAAGGCAATAAAACAAATCTGAATACTAAACTGTAAATAAAATAATATCACTGAATGCAAAATTCATCATAATGGATTCTAAAGCAAAGTCCCCTCCCCATTTCACTCATAGAGGCTGTGCTTTACACATTCCTGCTGCCTAATGGCTATATAATCAATGTACAATAGCTCTCAACCTTCCATCCCCAAAAACGAGGAACACCCACCCTCATAATGTGGAACAAATTGCCAAAAATGTGGAGCATGTACTAACGGCTTACTAACAACTTCAAATAGGACGGTCATAGTATGGCTAAAATATACTGGTTTTACTTATAATAAATTATATTTTAATGAGCTAACATGATTTGTTTCTATTTACCATGGATATGAGTAGAAAAAATTCCTAACACAGAATGTGCATCAGACCCTTTCAGTATGGAACTTCAAGCAACATGAACTTTTGAGACCCCCAAATGAGGTACACTCCTCATAGTGAGGTATACTTGAGAGATATACCATGTTGTATTATTTTTAGGTTCAAATGTCAATAAGGCTTGCATGCCTGCAGCATGCCACATCACTCCTCTTGCCTTATTAGTTGCTGCCATGTAAAAAACAAACAGAGCACAAGTAATAAGGATTGCTGACTCTCTCCCCTCAAGCGTGTAAACTGAGAGAAAGGATAAAGGATCTGATTGATGCAAGGAAAACTACTGAGTGTTCAGTCACAAATTCAAAGTTCATAGCTAAACAATTATTTACAAAATATTACTTACATGTCTGTAGTGCATACTGATTCTGCACAAGACAGTACTTTAAGCATTGCTGTTACTGTAAAAAACAACTTACTGAAAAGCTTGCTAAATGACAAAGGGAGGCAAGCATATTACTAGAGCATAATATAATGTTACATCTGAGGGTATATTTAGAGCACTAGGTTTGAGGGCTATATATCAAAATGTAAAGTTTGACTACTGATTTATTCTTGTCACAAAATGAAACTACTTAAGTGTATACATTTGGTAGCATTTATAAAAACAACATCTACAATCTTTCAAATGAACTGATTGGGCTGAATGGATTGTGAACAATATGCATGATTAAACAGATGGGCAGTATGCAGTTGCAGCTGCAATAACGTAGAGATCAGTATAAACTCGGTAAAGGCAAACATGTCCAGACTTGATGAATATTCAAACCAATGGGTAAAAAGTTCAAAGAAGCAAACCATTCATTTTTCCTCTGGTTGTTTTGCTTTTCAGTATGTTAAGTAGCATTGTAATGAAAAATTTTGCAGCTTCATCTCTTGCAATGACTGTCGCTAATTATGCCCTTCATGACTACTTGAAATCCTTTTGATTTAGTCTCTCGTTACAGCAAGACAGGCTCGCAAGGCAGTAAAGACTAGAAGTGCAACTCTTTTCCAAATCATCCTCTTCCAGGATTCTATTTCAATATTAGGAGTTGACTAGGTGCTAAAAACAACAAAAAAAAAAAAAAAAAAAAAAAAAGGAGGGCACAGTAATAAGCCAATCGATACATCTGAAGGGATCGGCTTATTACGTTTTAAACTATATCAGCTTGCTGTTTTCGGGGGACGAAAAAAAAAAAATTAAGGCAGTTCCTGTCTCTGGCACCCGAACCAGATACAACCAGTCTCTCTCTCACACGCACACAGACATTCTGCTTACACACACTCATTCTGACATGCAGTCACTCATGCATCGAAAACTCGCTCTCATACACACAAACCATCGGTTCGGCATTCACACACATTGCTGGGTCACGTAGACACATATACATGCACATATCGCACAGCATGAATTTCACTAAAATTTCACTAAAAAGGACTACTAAAGCTAGGAAAAATTTGCAGTAAAATGTAATTTAACAGAACAGAACACGAACTAAATAATACTATGAATGTTTATGCGGCAGAATTTTGCACACAGTACAAATACTTATAGGAACTTACCGTTAGCAAAAGTTTAGGGTTTCAAAGGGACTTTGCTTGTAGTTTTGCTGAAATACTTGATCCGATGCTGTTTTTATTCCGGGCTGAAACAGTGGACTTTACACTACGTGATAAGGGCTGACCTAGATAATGGTGATGTCACAATGTGGGAGGATCAGCTGGAGAGGGAACTACCGATTTAGCTATGTCGAAGGTACGTCACGAAGGTGGTGACCAATTCCAAAGGAAAGAATGCGATAGCAAAGAACGGGGGATGGGCTTTCCTACCCTACGCTAGCGAAAAGCAGAAATGAACAATTGACAAACTTCTTCGTGCATTTTGGTAATTGCTGATGGCTGGATCAGTTTACAGGGAAATAAGAGTACTCGGGGTTGAGTTAAATTCTGACTGAGCCCGGAGTTTTCCTTTAAACAACTAGTTGGAAAACCATTGCTGAAGGCAATTTCAATATCATGTTTCAGCAGTGCCACTGAGATGATGAAATCACTGAAATGCATCCATAAAGGAATGAAACAGTAGCAATCACTCCAAATAACTCAAGTGCGATTTAGTAATCACAGGTACTTACCTTTGCCTGGGTGGCACTGGATACAAGTAAAACACTTATCGAAAGCAGGCTGGGACTCAAAGCTTTGCTGAGCTGCAGGAAAATGAGCAGGAAACAGTATGTAGTAAAGAAGGTTTACTAAAGAGCAATAGGAAAATAACGGGTGAGAAGAGTACATAAATAATTTATACAACAGTCTATAGCAATGAAAGAGGGGAGGCAGGGACTTTGGAAATCAGATTATCTTAAAGGGTGGTGACCAGGAACACAGCAGCAACAATAAAGAAGGGTGGAAGCAGGGTTGCCAGATTTCCAGCACCCCAGGTAGGGACAACGGCAAATGAAGACCAAAAAAAGAAAAAAGGTCTTCGGCAACTGAAAACCAAAAAAAAAAAAAAAAAAAAAAAAAAAAAAGTCTTTAATGCGGAACAGAGTTCCACATTAAAGAACTGAGCTCACTCAGTAGCTCTGCACTAAACACGGAGCTTCTCGTGTTTAATGCATTGCAGTTCCGCGTTCAACACAAGTAGCTCCGTGTTTAGCGATTTTTGATTGGCCCATATGCCAGGTATACGGGACAATCAAAAAAAAAAAAAAAAAAAACAAACAAAGCGGAGGCTGGCCGGGATTTAAACCGGCAGGGCGGAACTCGGGATCAGGCTGCTGATCTCGGGACAGTCCCGCCCAAATAGGGACGTCTGGCAACCCTGGGTGGAAGGGATGGGGAAAACCAACCAAGCTAGCTAGAGAGGTATACGGTCAAATTGGAGCTATTTCAGAAACTTTAGCTTAATGTGGTAGTGGGGGATGGGGCAGACACAGAATGCAAATTTAAGCAGGTAATTGATAAGCAGAATATAAAGGCAGTGAAGCACAAACTGGAGCAGAGACAATTCCAACACTATTGAATGCCTACTGCAGTTTTAAGGAACAAGACTATGCAGACGTTTACCAGTAACATTGTTTATGAAAAAAAAAATACAATACTATTATTTATTTATTTTATTTATTTGACATTTGCTGACTGGGATAGTCCAACTGAATTGAAGCCCTTTATCAGTGGAGGGCTTGGTGAAAAGCTCCACAGTAAATTACAAGTTAATAAATACAATAGTATTACATTCAAACATTACAGGTATAAAACATTATGACACGTCTATTTTACAGAGCTTTTTTTTTTTTTTTGGCAGAGGTACAAAGAGTAGTAAAAATGCACCTACCTTATGTCATAATTTAAATAAAGATAATATAGGAATCATAGATGCAGTAACATGCAAGGAAAATAAAATCCTATTAATAAACGAGTTAGAACAATAAAGAAGGAAGACAGCTGTTAGTAAGGGAGATTTAATGAGAAGTAAAAAGTGATCTATATGGAACTGAGGTAGGCAAATAAGATCAAAGAAAGGTAACCATGCACACCACAAACCCAGTCTCACATAGAACTATCACAACTGCAAAAGAAAGACATAAACACAAAAAAACATACTCGGAGGCACTGATTAAAAATCTACCAAAACAACAGAGGCCTCCAAAGCAGACACCCAAGCAACCGCCACCTCAAGACATAGCACATGCAACACATAGTTCACAAAGTCAGTGTGCTAAACAGTCACAGCCCTTAAGGCCAAACAACATGCCAGACACACTTGTAATAGGTGACTCCATAGTCAGACACACTGACGTCCCACTCACCAGACTGAACAAGGAAAAGGTCACAGTAAGCTGCCTGTCGGGAGCTAGAATCCACCACATAACACAAGCACTCAGGTCACTCCACAGCAAGTACAAATATGACTCAGTCATTGTACAAGTCGGTGTGAACGACCTGAGACGTACCTCACTGGACTACATGGAAAGAGACATACAGGAGCTCTCTGATTATGTAGCCCAGGCCGGTATGACCCTGACCCTGAGCAGCATCTTACCCTCACCAAGAATGATGCCACAGTACAAAGACAAAATGATCAGTTTTAACAATTGGCTTAATTACTGGTGTCATTCTAAGGGGATCCAATGTCTGTCTGCTTGGGATGACATGCTCGACAAGCCACGCTGCTTTGCAAGGGATGGCTTGCACCTGTCACCCCTGGGCTTCCGGATATTGGCCAAGGCTCTTGCCATCCCCATAGTGCCTTTTTTAGGCAAGGCTCAAATGACAAACCTACGTCCCTAGAAAACACAAGTGGAAAAAAACGAAGGGTAATGCTGCTCAATGCCAGAAGTCTAAACCTCAAGATGCACGCCCTCGAAGCTCTCGTCAGTATGGAGAACATCGATGTCTGTGCAGTGACTGAAACATGGTTCAAGGCTCGTGAGAGCACCCCAGCACTATCAAGTTTTACCTCATATCATGCTTTCTGGCCCCAAAACTTGGACCGAACCACAAAAGGAGGGAGAGTATCCATATTCATCAAAGATACCCATACCTCCAGGTTAGTGGCAATGCACGAAGCATCGGAGACCATCCAGGTGCAACTAACCATAGGCAAAACTGCCTTACAGTTTGTAGCATGCTACAGACCACCCTCTCAAACTCAGGAACCCCACACAGCCTTCCTAAAGACACTGGAGAGTATGAATGTCTCTCCAAATACCATCATATTGGGAGACTTCAACTACCCAAACATAGACTGGGAACATTACTCAAGCCCCAACACCCTAGCCCAAAGGTTCCTAGAATTCATAAACTCAAATGTGATGGAACAACTAGTCACCATTCCCACAAGAGGAGACAATATACTAGATCTGATCATCACAAACATGGGGACAAAATGCTCCACACCGGAAGTATATCCCTCATTGTAAGATCAGACCATAAATTAATCTCACTGGAAATCCACATCCCGCCCCCACCCCCTGCACAAAAGACCACAGTGAAGAACTTCTCAAAAGCCAACTTCACACTTCTTAAGACTGAAGTGGTATCCTTCAAGGTCCCTGGGCCAGTGGAAACCACAACCCACACTGCTGAATCCTTTACAAATGCCTTCTACGGGCACCTTCAAGAATGCATGGATCATGCAATCCCAAATAAAACCAAGACCCATTCCCCAAAGGCAGGCGCCCGGTCTGGTGGACCCCAGCCATAAACAAACTTTACAACAGAAGGAGGAAGCTACTACATGACAGAGCAAAATCCCTAAAAGGGAAGGCATCTCTGATCAGTACTAGCAAAAAACTACGATCACTCATAAAATCATCCAAGGCCAACTTTGAGAGAAAAATCGCAAAAGACACAAAAGACAATCACAAGGCCTTTTTTAGCTATGTTAGAAACCTGGGTGGAAACTCCCAGATATGCTCAGAGTTAGTCCAAAATGACACAAAATACACTGAACCCACTGGCATTGCCAACATTCTGGCAGAGAGGTTCAGTGCAAATCCCCCCCCCGAAAAGGAGAAATAACTATCCCAGCAGAGTGTAGCCTCCCTAACATCTCAGATGCCCAGGTAAGAGCCGCCCTCTCTAAAGCTAAAAACACAGCAGCAATGGGACTGGACGGTGTCCCGGGCTGTGTGCTACATGAACTCCAAGAGGAACTAAACCCACACATAAGGCTGCTGTTTAATCTTAGCCTTACTACAGGATACATACCCAAAGAGTGGTGTACGGCAACAGTGGTCCCACTTCACAAAGGCGGTGCTTCTATGGACCCTGGAAATTACCGCCCCATAAGCTTGATGAGCCTGGTATGCAAAGCTATGGAGAGGATCATTTTGGAACTCATAAACAAAGACATTGGGGACCTACAGACATTGGATCCTACCCAATTTGGCTTTGTCAAGGGCAGATCCTGCCTTTTGAACTTGGTCGACTTTTTTGAAACAGTCACTAAGGCCATTGATGAGGGTAAGGCAGTTCACACAGCCTACCTTTACCTTGCAAAAGCCTTTGACACAATACCCCACTCGTGCATCATAGACAAACTCACCAGCTTAAATGTAAACCCATATGTCATGAGATGGGTTGCAAACTGGCTCAAGGACAGAACCCACAGGGTCAGAGTTGCTGGAGCTATGTCAGACTCCAAGCCAGTCGCAAGTGGTGTCCATCAGGGCTCAGTCCTGGGACCCCTCTTGTTCGGCATTTATTTTTCCGAGGTACAGGCAAACATAGGAGGATTGTGGCTGACAAAGTTCGCAGATGACAGCAAACTGGGCGCCATAACTGATACTCCAGCGGACACAAACATCCTTCAGAGAGGCCTCATAGAAACGGATAATTGGTGCCAGAGCCATGGCCTTAAGCTGAACACCAAAAAATGTATAGTCATACCCTTTGGGAAAATCAAGGTACCCACAAATTACCACATAGGTGGTAATCCATTAAGTATGGAAGAGGTAATCAGGGACCTAGGGACCCAGGTTGACAGTAACCTCTCATTTGACACTCACATTGCCAAAGTGGTTAGGAAGACCTTCTATATTGCCCACCTTATCATGAAGGGTTTCACATCTAGATCAAGAGAGGTCATTGTGCCCCTGTACTCTTCTCTTATCATTCCAATGATTGAGTACAATGCCCCATTTGGGATGTATCTTACCCAACACCTGCAGCAGTTGGAAAGACCCCAAAAGTTTCTCACCAAGAGGATAAAGGGTCTTAAACATATGTCATATGCTGCCCGACTGAAAAAACTCCAGCTCTATTCAGTCGCATACCGCCTACTCAGAGGTGACCTGTGCCTGACGTACAAGGCCATGTCCAATCCGGAATTAATGGACATGCTCCATCTCAGAAACTCCAAATCCATCAGAGCCACGAGAGCAAGAGACTTAAACCTCAACACAGAAATAAATAGGACGTGCTGGAGGGTTAAAGAAACTCCAGCTCTACTCAGTGGCATACCGCCTGTTCAGAGGCGATCTGTGCCTGACATATAAAGCCATGTCCAACCCAAAATTAATGGACATGCTGCACCTCAGAAAATCCAAATCCCATCGAGCTACGTGCCCGAGAGACTTGAACCTCAGCACTGAAATAAATAGGACATGCTGGAGGGACAGATTCATAACCCAGAGGCTCCCTACACTCTGGAACAAAATCCCAATCCATGTTAGGCAGAGCCCCTCACTAACTCTATTCAAGAGAAATCTTGACGAGTGGATGCGAGATCGTACGTTTACCCCGGGGGTCATCTCTGTGTCACTACTAGACAGAGGCAAAGCAAACTAAACCCTAAATGGGAGTAGTATTCTCATCCTAAGGGGTGGTGAAAGCCACACACACTCTGGCTAGGCTTATAAATGCCCTAGGGCAGATAGCCTAGTACTAACCTATGAACCTATGATTAGGTAATTAGTAAGTGGTCAAGATGGGACAGGAAGGTAATGTGAGAAAGGAGGTTGGGAGAGAATAGTGGAGCAGACTAAGGAATGAGATGAGCTAAATGGGAGTAGGTAATAGAGGAGCTGAGGGAATAATAAAGGACTAAGGCTCAAAATGTCACAGGAGTACACAGCTCTGACACTACTGTGAATTAAACTACAAGACTATGGGCTAGCAGGGTTTAAAATACAAATAGCTTTTACAAGTAATTCTACTTGTGGAAATAGAAGTGCGGAATAACGCAGAAACACAATCTTCCCACAACTGTTAATAAAAATACAAAACTAAGGTCCCAAAACAAACTTAAAAATGCAAACAGATGGAACATAGCAGAAAAGTACAAAGTATTATTACCACCCAGGTTGCTAAGTGCAACTCAAATATTTAAGCAGAATTGAAATAATTAAAATAATTTCTCTCTCTCTCTCTTTTTTTGGAAAAGCTATTTACCCACAGTTCCGCACCTCTCTAAGTCTTGGATAAAAAGACTTGGATGGGGTAGCTCTGTGATGGAAATAGGAGACTAGCTAGAGATCAATCTATATTAAAGCATTATTGAACTTAATTTTCATTATGCATAAGCACCATTTGTATTGTCATATAACCACTAATAAACTTATTTTCAGTATGTATAAGCACCATTTGAGATTAATCTTCCCGTTTAAACTACTCACACTGTCCCTGCTACCATGTCAGAAACTCCTAAGGTTTCTGCTTACCTGCTGCACCAGTTGCTTTTATTTATTTTATTTTTAGGAATTACTGGTGTTATTAATGAAGATGACACTTGCATACCTATGCTGGCCTTGTCAAAAATTTGATGTCCATTTGCCTTGACAAAATACTGTCAGATTAATAAAATGAATACATGGAACAAGGAGATCATGAAATATTCCAGCTTTGCTTGGTGTCTGAATACAAATAAGCAGGAATCCCCATTCACAATGCACTTACCTGTAGGTGCACACATTGCAAAAACAATCTGGGAAGGAGGCCCTTCTTGAACTCTGGGTAGAAAAACATGGAACATATGTAATCTGTTTAGTCTCATAAGACATTTTGAGCTCATTTTCCAAAATTGTTGAAAGGGAAAATGTACATTCCTCAGAATGGTATTTTTAACAATGTACATGCAATTATTGACTCAAAGTGTTTGGTTTTATGGTGCATTTAATGGTGGAGATTTACCCCTATACAGAATCTACATGCACTTCTTGTTCCCATGTGGATTTTCATGAGTTGTTTCTGTTTCCTCCCACATTCCAAAAGCATGAAATTGCTAAATTAGCACTTCTCTAAATTATCAATGTGTCTGTATGTGTTTACGTGTTTGTCTGAGATGGAGAAACATGTTGATCATAAGCAGCTCTCTGCCTAATGCCTACAAAGTGCCAGGTTAGGATTTTGTTCTCCTGTGATCCTAAAGAGGATAAAAAAAGGTATCTGAGAATGAAAGAATGAAAATTGAGCTAAATGGTCCTAGGGTACATGTCCTATAGTAAGTAGACAGTATAACAGTTTTAAGAGGTGAGCTGAAATAGTTTAATTCTCTTCCTATGCTCGGTTAGTGAGAATCTGGTTCCACCTGTGTTTGTGGAAGCAGAATGTGGAAATGAAGTATTCCTTATGTTTTCAGTGAGGGGATGCATGCTAATAGTCATTATTTGAGCACTAGTTATGGTGGATTTAGCTACAACCTAAATGATTCACTCATGAATGCAAAGTCCAAGTGAGTAACTTTTGCTGAAAATCAACTAATCAGCCACCACCAATAGTAAAATAACGATTAATTGCATTTATACTTCAGTTATTAAAAATATTTCTTACCTTTCTGCAGTTATTTAATTAATTAATTTGCCAAATGAAATAGAGAACTGACCAAGTGGACGATATTCAGGCTCAGTCTCTAATCCTAAAACCTCCTTCCCACTCACTCTCCATGGCTGCTTGCTCAAAGTCATATTCAAGAGATTCAGAGATTCATAGGTTCATAGGTAGGTACTAGGCTATCTGCACGAGGGCATTTATAAGCCTAGCCAAAATGTGTCGGCTTTCGCCACCTCATTGATTAATTAACTGAGCCTCTGTCAATTCAAAGAAAGATTATTGTCATTTAGGAAGCACAAGTGCTACCTAAATGAAATTTGAGTGTTAACTCTTTTACAGGAGAAAACAAACACAAAAAGACAGACATGATAGCTATTAAAGAATAAACAATAACTATAGTACAAAACTAAATATCTAAGTAGCTGACGCACATGCTTGTACACTATTTATTACAGTGGACAACACTGACTACTAGATAACACATGAAAAGACAAGTACACCATACACAGAGGTAAGATTGGGTGATATTGCACATAAGGAAGTGACTGGAATTGCACTTGAATGAGAATATATTAATTTTAGTATGCAATAAATAAATAAATATAATTACTGTATGGAAAAAACATCGAGTTTCAGCATGAACCTAAGCTAGCACAGCTACAAGACATTCAAGTCCTTGGCTATAGGGCAATAGTTTTTGAGCACTTGGGATTCGAGCACCTGTTGTGAACCTACTCATGTACCTAAGGACTTGGAAGCAGACAGTGATTCAACTGCTTCCTGTGTCAGTCACAATGCTGCTATGTGCTTTTTACCATTGGGATGCATTTTAGTTTTAATTTATTATTAATAATAATAATAATAATAATAATAATAATGATAATGGCACAATAACTTTATTCTGGAGGTCTCTAAGAATTTTTATATTTCTGATATGGAAGTACATACACTTTATAAATAATGCTGATGCTAGACTGGAAATAGTGTCAGTTTTGTTTCTTAAATTTGATTCTCTAACTGGATTATCTTGTGGTCATAATTATAGTTTACCAATACTTAAAAGCATGACTCTCAGCTGTCCAGATGTTTTCAAAAAGTCCAGATTTTTGCCTCGTATTTTAGATCTGTTCTTCATAATATTTGTGGTTTTCTGGCAAATTATTGTAGACTGAAGTCACTAAATAAGGACAGACATTTGAGTGTCAGACTTATATCTTTCAAAAAATGCATGCGACCAGTTATTTTTATAGCAACTTTCTAAGTTTATAAGAGCAATAGTTAAAATCAATCCCTGATTTTGCCTTTGTCCGTCCATTATTTTTGGCTATGTCCAAAATTCTTGTGCTAAGAGATTGAAAGGTATGCTTAACTCATTGTTTAATCATTCAGATTTGTGGATGTGGGGAATAGCTTCAGGAGTGGTATAAAACAACAATTTTATACCTATTGGACAGAAGCACATAATGTTTCAACTGCACGTTTAAGGTTGCACACCATAGAAATTACTACAGAGACATTTAAAAGAAAGCTTCCATCTTTGCAGAATTCAGATGTGCACACAAACAACTAACTTCTACTGCTACATCAGATGTAGTTATTCCTCTGTATAAGCAACATCCCATTGTAATAAGCATCTCTAAATTACCTCTCAAAGTCTCACTGAAAACTAGGCTGTAAGCCTAGTTTAGATTCCTGACATATCTTGTAATGCTGTAAATATAGCAATTTTATTTATCTACAACAATTTTCTTAATTCTTTAGTTGTGATGTTTTACTTAGTCTATTTTTACACTGAAGAATATTTCCTTTTACAGAAGCTTTGGTCAAGGCTGCCTTGGAGTATTATCATATAGTTGTAAGTTCCCTACTATCTAACACAATAAAATGTGTTAGTGATTTAATCCATTCATAGTGATGGTTTAGACATAAAGGCATAACATCATCAGCATTTTAAAATGCTGGAAAAATTAACTGCCAGCAGATAATATGAACCACCTGAAATTTAAGGCATGGAGCCTGGAAATTCCCAGCACTAAAACAAATGAAAATATCACATATTTTCAGAAATGTAGGGTTCTAAAAATGTATTAATAAAATACATGAGGAATTAAAATAAAATATTTTATGTTTTCCTACTTATGCCATGACTGAATATCTGAAAGAAAATAAAACTAAAAGGAATTTGTTTGACTCATATGAGAGATCAGAACATTTAGATTATTCTGTTTCTTTTGTTCAGTATTAAATGATTTGTACTATAAATCTAAAGGATATAATAAAACGCTTTCCTGACAGCCACTCTAGTGGCATAGAGTAGTAAAGCCCTGACTATGACCCAGATGACTAATGTGTGATTAGTGGCTTGAGTGACTGATGGAGCGGTAAGGAGGGATGGGTATGATCATCCAGGGGTGGGTGGGGAGGTCCATGGATTCCCATGATAATAATCCCTGGCAGAGGCTGGGAACATCACATGGTGGGCATGCCTGTAAGAGGGGTTTAAGGGTGGAGATATGGCTGAGCTGCTGTGGAGGCAGGGCAAAATGGCACACATCTCCATTGCATGCCCACTGCTAGGCTAAACCATGGATCAACAATAGGGAAGGGGACTGAAACAGGTATTCCATAAAAAGTAACCCCTCTATAGAGAGATGCATATATGTGCCTAACTCCCAGATGCCTTGTTCCATGACTTTCCCCTAGCATTACACCACATTAAGTTCTGGGGAGGGATTCCTTAGTTGATAGACCCGGTGCAGACAGGTATCAGGGTGCCTGGCTGTTAAAGAAATGGATGGAGGAGGAGGGATCAAAAACAGGAGCAACAAAAAAAAAAAACTTTCCAGACTGTGAATAAGTGTCCAAGGCCAGAATTATATTGTTTCTACTTCAGTCTCTTGATGATACATTTCTTGCCAACATTCTTTTATTCCCAAAATCCATGAGTTTTTGAAATGAAACATGATGCAAAGAGATGGTACTGTGCCAGAGAATATATTTCATACAGAACAGCTCTTATTTTCAATTTTTACTGACAGCCTTGAGGAGACACAGTATCGACACAAACTTTACAGCCATTCTTTATGTGCAGCACATTTTCTAACATTTCATGCTTGCTGTAGACTGTAGCATGATAAAGTATATTGATATTATGAAGTGCTGGCAGACCTTACTGATTCACATTACATGAGAGACAGTATAACTAATGCTATTAAAAACAGAATAGTGATAAATCCATCCATTCAATAATGGCATAGAATGTGTGTATATATGTGTATATATGTGTATATATATATATATATATATATATATATATATATATATATATATGTGTGTATTTAACATTTGCTAACCGGGAACGTCCGACTTGGAACAAAGCCAATTTTCAGCGGAGGCCTGGGAAGAAACACTGCAGATGCATGTCTATATATATATATATATATATATATATATATATATATATATATTGTAGTTCACATCTAATCTGTCAAATCAGGGATGTTAAATCACTAAATGCTGTGACTGTCCTGTACTACCTCCTAGATGGATCATTGTTGCTGTTTGTTTCAAAGTTTGGTCCTGTCAATATCTGTATTATACATACATCACTTGCCTTCTGTTGTGCATTAAGCTGATACTAGAAAAATTACTCCGCAGGTACACTCACCATTTATTTATTTGCTTGTTTGCTAACTGGGGTAGTGGATTGATCAAAAAGGCCCATTTGTCCACTGCCACAGCTTGAGGATACTAAGTTAAACAATGAGACTAATTTTCAGATAAATGGTGCTATACAAAATCATCACATTATAACTGGAAGAACTTAAATGACATAATGCAAATAATAAACAACATATTAAAATGACAGAGGCTAGGATGAAATGAGTAAGTGCAGTGTTGCTGATGTTAACATGTTTAAATAAGGTTTAGAAACCAACAGGAGGTACAAAAGCATTATAACTTAGAATGAAGTTTGTAAAGCAGGGATTATCCATTTTACCAAACTGTAATAAATAAATGTTACAGATCTTATTTTTTCTCATGCTTTTTATAACATAATCCAGATACCTGCTGACTATATGGTATATGCAATTCAGGTTGTTTCAAATTTGTGTGCCTATACTATAGAAAGTAAGATTTTAATATGTCATCTAGAAACTAGCGATGACTGATATTGCTTAAAATTAATTTTATCGAATCTGTGCATTAATTACTTAATAATATTTCCCTTAATCATTCCAGTAATTTTTGGCAACAGTGTTTACCTTTCATCCTTTGAATAATCTTTGTACAAGCCAGCAATTTGTTGTGGGGTGTACATTCCTGAAAATTATATGGAATTTCACTCAACTACTATACAGCTTTTAGGATAATTTTTCATTTAACTTCTTTTTTTCCCCTCAAAAAATGTTTTATTGAAGAATATGAATTAAATAGCAAAGAAATGATGACCGTAAGTATGAACGTTTACATTGATGAATAAAAACAAATATTTCATTAACAACATAAAATGGTAACAACTATTTACTAGGTGTCTACATAAATAAGAATGATGTCAATTATATTCGTTGTATTGATTATTGTTTCAGTTTATGATTTATTTTAGTGATAATTTGTTGCTTGTTTATTTAACAGATTCTTGAGTTTGATCCATGAATTTAGCGTAGGAGTGCTCTGGTGGTTCTTCCTTTGACTGATAATATCTCTAGTTGACAGGTTGCAGTTGCAATATTCAAAACTTCTTTCATTGATGATGTTGAGATGTTCTTCCAATTTTTTGTGACTACTTTTCTCACAAAGTCAGAAGACTGCAAATAAGAGGATAATCATTTTTCTTGACACATGATGGAATTGGCACATTGAAAAGTAATAAGAAAGTGTTTAACATGAAGTTATCAGTGAATAATGCTTGTAAAAAATTAACATCCCTCCAAAATGGTTTAATCATATTACAATCACAAATCATGTGCTGCCAGTCAGCTCTAAGTTCCAGACCACATCTCCAACATTTGGTTTTCTTATTAAACATGAGTTAAATTTTGTGTAGAGTAATAACAATTTTATGTAGAAATTTCCAATCGAATAACTTCCATTTCAAAGACATTGTGGTTTGAACTGAAGATGAGATCATAGGTTCATAGGTTCAGAGGTTCATAGGTAGGTAGGTATTAGGCTATTGGCCCTAGAGGCCTATACAAGCCCAGCCAAAAAGGTACCCTGGCTTTTGCCACCCAAGAAAATTATTTTCCTGTGCCATTGTCGAGCAGAGCCACAGAAGTGATCCCCGGGGTAAATTTCCTATTTCCCATCCAATCATCAAGATTTTTCTTGAAGAGTACTATTGATGAGCTTTGTTTGATATAGATAGGTAGTTTATTCCAGAGTATGGAAAGTCTCTGGGACAGGAATCTATCCCTCCGGCATGTTCTGTTTATTGTGGTGACAAGGTATAGGTCCCTATAGCGTATAGCTCAGAGGGATTGGGACTTCTTTAAGTGGAGCATGTCCAACAGCACTGGGTTTAACATAGCTTTGTATGTTAGGCAGAGATCACCTCTGAGTAGGCGATATGCGACGGAATAAAGCTAGAGTTTTTTGAGATGGTATGTGTAGGGCATCTGTTTGAGGTCAATAATCCTCTTTGTGAGCTATTTCTGCAGCCTTTCCAATTGTTGTAGATGTCTTGTGAGGTACATACCAAAAGGGGCGTTGTACTCTATAATGGGTCTAATGAGTGATGAGTAGAGCGGAACAATGACCTTTTTTTTTCTGGATGAGAAACCTTTTGTGATGAGGTGTGATACATAGAAGGATTTCCTGACTACTGTGGAGATGTGATTATCAAAGGAGAGACTACTGTCCACCTGTGTCCCAAGGTCTCTTATCACACTTTTGGTGTTACGTATACTACCACCTATGTTGTAGTTCATGGGTACAGAGTTTTTACCAAAGGGGATGAAAATGCACCTTTTGGCACTGAGCTTGAGGCCATGGCTTTGACACCAGGCATCTGTCTCAGTGAGGCCCTTTTGTAGGATATCCACATCGCTAGGAGTTTTGATTATGGCTCCTAGTTTGCAGTCATCTGCGAACTTCATTAGCCAAAGACCTTCTGTGTTAGCCTGTACTTCAGAGAAGTAGATACCAAACAGGAGAGGACCCAGGACTGAACCCTGTGATACTCCACTTGTCACTGGTCTGAAGTTGGATTTGAAGCTGCTACTTTCACAGTGTGGGTTCTGTCAGTGAGCCAGTTGGCAACCCATTTTGTGACATAGGGATTTATACCTAGTTTAGTGAGTTTATCTATAATTCCAGATTGGGGGATGGTGTCGAAAGCCTTGGCAAGATCTAGATAGGCTGTGTGAACCAGCTTAACCTCATCTACGGCTTTGGTGACTGCTTCAAAGAAGTCTATCAGGTTTAGGAGATATGATCTGCCTTTTACAAACCCAAACTGGGTGGGGTCCAGAGTTTGGAGATTACTAATGTCTTTGTTTATAAGTTCCATGATGATACGTTCCATGGCCTTGCAGACCAGGCTCGTCAGGCTAATGGGAAAGATATACATGAAAGCATTTACTTAAAAAGTAATCAGAAAATATGAATGTCATATTAAATCATTATAATTTTTATATCAGTATAGTTTTCTCACTACTACTAGGGTGACAATTATTAATAGCCCTAAAGTAATTCCAATAATTATCTTTACAGTTACTTAAGCTGCAGTGGTGCAGCATTAACATTGTTGCCTCACAGCAAGAGGTTCTCCCACTCGATTCTCGGCGGGAGCACCTTCTGTATATGTTAAATTTATTCAAAATATAATCTAAAGTATTTATTTTTTCTTTATTCATAAACCGATACCAGTATATTAACTGTTTATCTTTGAAAGCATTCATTATGAATGTATTAAATGTATTAATATTGTTTTGTGTATATGCTATAGGAAATGTCAAAAACAACCAGGCTTTGTATTCTGGATCTTTGTATATAATGTTTCTGAAATTATTCAGTGTTGTGAGAATAAAGTCTGAATTTGCCACTATGTTTTGGTGTTCTAAAATAAAGTCCTTTAGAATCCAGAGAAAATTATTGTTGATTAGATTATTGTGACATTCATATTTTCTATGATTACTTTTGAAGTAAATACTTTCATGTATATCTTTCCATTTAGCATAATAGTTCTTGTTTGTCCACTAGATAATAGTTTTTATAATAATTGAGATTGTGTATAATTTTATGTTAGGTAGATCTATTCCTCCATATGACTAACTTCTTATATGATAATTAAGTGCCAATCTGGGTTTGTAGGGATACAAAAGAAATTTAAGCATCAATGCATTGAATTCCTTTATGTACTGTTTTGGAATGGATAGAACCAATGACTGTATAACATATAGTATTTTTGGTAATAATATCATCATCATTATTAAATATCTTTCTTCTATTGTAAATATACATTTATTCCATTTATTTATTAGAGTTTTGATATTATCTAAACAGGTGGTGTAGTTTATGTTAATAGCTTCTTTTATATTCTTAGTTAATATAATTCCAAGATAAGTTATTTTATGATCTTTGACTGTATATTTAGTAAAGTATTTTGACATACCAGAATAACAAAAGACCTGATTTAGATTGGAATTTTTTAATGAACTTGAAAAGACAATTAAGAGAGTTTTTATTGTCCTCAATATTAATAAAATGTCATCAGCAGATAGAAGTATTTTTTAATTTAGATTATGATTAAATTATGCACCTATTATGTTTCTGTAAGATCTTATATCATTCACAAAGGGCTCTATATCCAGTGTAAACAATAAAGGGGACAGTGGGCAGCTTTGTTATGTTCTTTTAGTTATCTGCATTGCTTGCGACATATAAGATCTATTTTTATGTAAGCTATCAAATTATCGTAAAGATTTTTTATAAGTTGTTGTTAATCTTTTGAAAAATTATATTCCTGTAATAGTAACAAAATATAATTCCAATTGACTGTGTCAAAGGCACTGTTGATATCTAGACTTACTAAGGTTAAATTATCATTTCTATGGTTGGTTTAGTCAACTGTAGTTAAAATTCTTCTGATATTATAAGTGCTTCTGTTTCTTATAAAACCAGTTTGATCATCATGAATTAGGCCAGGCAAAAATTGTTGAATTATATCTGCAATTATACACATAATTAGTTTGTAGTCAACATTTAATAATGAGATTGGCTGTAAGAGGTGCATTTTAAGGATCCTTATCTGATTTCAATATTGGCAAAATAAGTGTATATTTCCACGATAGTGGAACTTTTATTACATTTTTTACTGTTTGGAAATTATGAAGTAATATATTTAATGCTTATTTTGGCATTAATTTATAAAGTTCAGGAATTATACCATTGTTTTCTGGGGCTTTATTAAGTTTTAGCTTATTGATTTGACTTGTAAGTTCAGTCATTAATATGGGTTTGTCAATTGTTTTCAGTTGTTGATCTGTTATCTTATTTGTAGTATATTTTCTAATCAATGCTTTTATCATTTCCTGTTGCTCCATTACTGGATTATTTTGATTAAGTTTAACGAAATGTTTTCTAAATTCATTGAGAATATCTTCAATTGCAGTGACTCTTCTTTTATTATCTTCACTATACAATTCTTTAATATGTCTTGTTTGGATCATTATTTTTGTTCTAGATGCTATTTTATGTATATTTGAGGGGGTCTATATTATATCCTCGAAGAGTTAGTTCAGCGAATGGCATTTTACACTGTACCGTGATCTTACTATGAACAGTTCACTGAACGGCATTTCGATGTAAAATGCTATTAGCTGAACTGACTCTTAGAAGATATAATATAGACCCACATTTGGGATTTGTCTTATGATTCACTAGTTTTAGTTTTTCTAAATTTATTTTAGTTTTGTGATTTAGAATTTCAAAATATTTATTTTGTAAGGTATTTATTTTGTTTGACAAGTTATTGTTACCAGTCTGTTCTTCTAATTTTAGTCTATCAATTTTCTGTTGTAAATCTATTAAGTCTTTGTCCCATTGTTTTTTTAAGAATACCAATTTAGAATTTTCCCATTTAAAAAGGATTTAAAATCATCCCATACATATACTTCTGATACTTTTGTTGTATTGTTAAATTTTATGTATGTTTCAATTTCTTTGTTAAAGAATCTTTGAAATCTTTTAGATTAGTAATATAAGCAGGGATTCTTTTAATTTGAACATTTTATTGTCATTCAAAAAAAAAATCAAGAGTTATAGAACTGTGATCTGAGAGTGGACAAGAAACTATTATAACTTTATTTATATGAGTGATTAAATCATTGGAAACAAAGACTCTGTCTATTTTGGAGTGAGTAGCATGTATATTTGAGAAATTAGTAAAAAAGAGAGCTTCAACAACTAGATATTCATTAGTATCCTTAATATTAAGAAGGTTAATTAAAAAGAAGGTTAATTAAATTTATTAAAGCTTTCACTGTGGCTGATATTCTGCATTTCCCCATTAGGTTGGTATCTTTCTCATTAAGAATACATTTAAAATCTCCTGCCACAATAAGGCTTCCCTTTGAGTTCTGTAAGATCTTATCCAGTTGAAGTTTGTCAATTTTAACACCCATTCCTGGCATCCAATAAATATTAACAAGCAAACATAGCTTTGAGTTGATTTGTAAATTTACTAAACATAACATGCCTTATCATCAGCATAAGTGCTCTGGATATTTGGTAATGGTAGAGTATGTTTCCAAAGAATAGCTACTCCTCTTCTTTTCTGTCTAAACTGAGAATTTGCTATAACTGTATAATGTTTATTGTTAGGTCTCACTACATCTTCTGTTAATAAATGTGTTTCTTGGATAAATATTACCTGTGGTGAAAATAATGTGTATTTATAGAAATTAATTATTTTGCAACCACTGTTTAACCCATTATATTGATTGAAATACATTTTAGTTATGTCATCTTTTAATCTAAAGAACTAGTAGTTTAAGGCATTTTGAGACACAGAATATATTGAGACATTCATTTTACTTTTTAAAGCACCTACATTACAATAATTGCCTATCATATAACACACAAATGTTGCATTTATAAATTAAATGATGTATTTCCTGAAATAAACTTGTCACTGCAAATTATATGTATGATAACTCTTAGAGTTCCTATCAGATAATTATTCTCAAACTTAAATGACACAGCAAAAATACTTTATTAATGTGCAGTATATCACATCTGACTCATACGCTTGTTAGCCTGACCACTTTATGTGCTTCTGCATTGGCTAGTCCTCTAGACTTCAGAAAGAGGAAAATGACCAGCAGAGTTTTTTGTTACCCTCTCTCTGATGCAGGTCTGTGATTTTGACCAAATACCCCTGCGTCTGTGTTAGTAGACTGGTTTTCTCCAGATAAAAAAAGCTGACAGTAAAGACCCATGAAAATATATAAACAACATTGTTCTGTAGTAAGCCTACTGGATGATAATGTGGTGGAGTATATCTGATATGGAAGAAGTTCTATTATTGTGCAATGTAGCAGAATGTATCTGGTGAAGTTTGTCAACATAATTATCCTGCACTATAATGTGCAGGCCTTGAAAAGAATAATAATGGTCCTTAGTAACACAGTGATAAAGCAGTTTATCTGACTACTATGGTTTACATATGCAGGTATCACTAACTGCTTCCAGGTACGGGGCAGTGGTGGGACTGGAAAGGTCACTGAGATGCAGAGTGGGTGGTAGATGGGGGTGGACAGTGATTTTTAATCAGTGATAAGAGAAGTGTAGGTGTAAACAGTACTGGCAAGGTACTGTGGTGGCACTGATAGGCACAACTCACTAACTAATGAAATGCAGATACATGCAGGTGAGTAGGCAAGGCTGGCAGGGACCAGTGCTATGATAGAGGAAAGCCAGAGACAATGAGCACTCATGGTCTGAATATTGATGGTGTAGCTGCACACACCATTCACTTGTTAGGGGATGGCTTTATTGCTGGCACCATGCTGGGGAGCCAAAAAACAGGGTCAATCCAGGAGGTGGAGGATATAGGCATGTGTCTCCAATCACTGACGGATGGATGTGAGAGGAAATGCGTCTCCAAATAGTCAGGGGTACGGGGAGTGATAAAGGAGCAGCTCTGACTACCTAAAGACTAAAAAGGAGTGGCTACTGCGTGTGTCCATTGTAGTGGTCATGATAAGGAAAGCTCTGTGCTCTGCCAGCCTGATGGAAAGCCATGTGCTGTTGGTTGAAGGGTGGCAGATGGGTAGTATTTCAGAATTTCTTGAAATAGTCTTTTAGACCATCTATGCCGCGGTGGTTGTTAACTCACAGCAAGAGGTTCTCCTGTTCGATTCTTGGCTGGGCTTGGGAGTGCCTTCTGTGTGGAGTCTGCATGTCCTCCTCGCGGTTGGGTAGCGTTCGAAAGACATGTGTGTGTAAATGGGCGTGCCTTCATTGAAGGTTGAGCGTCGAGCTGACACCTCAGCGTTTCATAAAAATCTACTGCCAATCATTAGCGGACCGGAGTTCCACTGTGGCGACCCCTTACCGGGAAAAGCCAAAAGACAAAGAACAAAAAAAGTCTTTTAGACCATCTGCTTACAACAGAAGTTATAGTATCCCATATTTTTTCTTACTACATGTATGTAAAGGATTATTGCATTTTGCATATTCTTGGTGTAGTGGCTATGGAGATATGCTAAAACTGGGGATTCTTGAATTGTAAGCCCTTATTTTGTCCCTTACACTTTGCACAAGCTTGTTGCAGAAAACTTAAGCAAAGCATGACAAATTCACAAGTTATTTTCACAGTCATTATTTCTAAGGCTGTTTGACCTAGTGTATAGGTGTCAGGGGCTCTAAAACATCACCTTAAATTAAATCTCAAAGACATATTATATTCTAGGACCAAGGACAAGGCACAGACCAGAGTGTTTTTAATCCTCCTTGGTTCTCACCTTCTGAGTGCTTTCTATCTCAGTTCTCGTAGCCTTTCCTTCTCCCTGTGCCTTTCATTGCTTTGGTTGTGTGACTCTTTTTTTAATGTGTTTGAATAGGCCAAACCTTGTTCTTTCATGCAATGGAAATAATGTACTTGAATTATAAAGATTTTATATGTAGTTCTTTGTTTGGGTAGCACAGTGGTTTGGTGGTGGGATGTGCGCTTCACCTCCATGGTTGAAGTCTGACATTTAACTGACTGTATGGATTTCTTTGTGTGTGTGTGTGTGTGTGTGTGTGTGTGTGTGTGTGTGTGTGTGTGTGTGTGTGCTTTCTGGATACTTGACTTTGCTTTTGCACCTCAAAAGTATGATGGTTGATTGCTTTCATTGAATTGTCCATCTTTATGTTGCATTTACCTTTGCCTTTGTGGTTAAGGTCATGGCTGAAAATAGTCAAAGAAGAATCACTCACCTACACTCTCAACAAAAATCAAAGTTTATATGTAGCACATCCTACTCTTGTGCAAGATATGACATCACTGTATAATCAGATGAAGAGTAAATAGTCGTGGTTATGACTATTGATGTAACACATAAACATTACTGCCTACAAGTTGCCAAAAACTGGACTGCTTCACATTATGCAGTAACAGAAATGTGAATCATTTAAATGTGCGCACATTGGAAGTACTCTTTAAGTCTAACGGCCATTCATTTCTTATATTTTGAAGAGATTGTCATGGAGCGACTGGATTTTGTTCACAGTTAGTTTACTGCTGTCAAAAAACAAGACCATGGATTTTTGTATTCAAGCTTTATGAAGTTTACTTATGGTATGCCTAGCAATGCAATCCAATAGTTCATGCCAGATTTTTGAATCCAGATTCATCCAGAGACAAAAAGATTTAAAGACATATAATGACCTATCAATCATGACATCATCTGGTGAAATATGAAGCATTTTCTGCAAACAACTTCATCCTACATGCATTGCCAAAGAACACAACATTTCATATTCAAACATACAATGCAAACTACGTTATAGTATATTGCCATATATCTGGCTATTCATATAAGACAAACACATTTCAGTATATGTAAATAGTTGTCTGAGAAAATATTGAACCAGCTGTATGAAGCAAGGCTATAGTTTCTTGAAACTTGCACGTTAATTCTCAGTATGCTATAGTGGTGAAGTGTGTTCTCTGACATTTGCATGCTTCGGGCAGTCTAAAATACATCTTTGCTGGTAGTGGTTTTGGAGTGGAGAGATGGAGATCTGTAGCCTGGATTAAGGACTCTGTCTATCTGTAGATGTAGAAGTACTTTGGAACTTCTGAAAATGTCAGGAGCCTGAATGGATGGTTAGAAACTTGAACAATGCTAAAGCATTTATTATTTTTATTTATTTAACATTTGTTTACTGGGAAAGTCTGACTGGACACAGGTCCTTTTTCAGCAGAGGTCTCGAGAGAAAAGCTCCAACAATAAGAAATACAAACATTGTAAAAGTTACAAAAATACAAGGAAATTCCAGTAGCATTCACAATCAGCAACAGTACAATGTTGAGCAATGCAGTTCTTTAGAGAATACATTAACATAACGTGTCACAAAAGTATGTACCTTTAAATAATGAGGAAAAGCAAGTTATAATAAAAATGAGTGCATAGATTTAAGTAAAATAGTACCCAAATGAGGAATATGTGGTTAAATATACTGAGGTTAGACTTATCCAGGAGAGTTGCAAGAACAGTCAGGTATCTACTAAGTGAGTAGATAGACCTTTTTAAATAGCACTGAGGAGCAATGAGAGGTAATAGGGGTTGGCAGTTTATTCCATATTTAAGGATGATGTTTGAGAAGACAGATTCCCCAACTGAGTTGTTAGCTTTGGTGGTTTCTAAAAGGATTTACTGAAATGGAGGCCTCTAGAAGTGGTGTATGGTTGTATAAGATTTTGGGGAGCAGGGATTTTATCCAGTTGATGCAGGATTTTGTGGGCTAAGGTTAATTGTTTATAGTGCAGAAGTTGAGGAAGTTCTAGACATTTTAATTTTTTAAGAGCTGTACAGTGATGTGATCTGTGTGTGGCATCAGTTGCAAGTTTGGCGGTTTTATAGTAACAAGATTCCAACTTGGTAAGATCTGTTTTATGGAGGATGGTTAGTATTCGGGAGGCATATAGGAGTGTTGACAGGAGGTGTGTATGAGAGATGGTTATGTTTGTGGTTCTAGTTAAAATTTTGTTTCTGTAAAGAAGACCTAGTTTCTTGTAGACCTGCTTAATGGTTTGAGCAATATCAATGTTGAATTTCAGATTATTGTCTATTTTGACACCTAGCAGTTTTGTGTGTATTATTGGGGTGATAGCAGTTTTGTTTTTGGACTCTATATTGAAAGTTAGGTGAGAAGAGGGGGATCATGTGGGATAGAAAATAAGGAACTTAGTTTTATTGGGATTTAGAATGAGTTAGGAATTGGTGAACAATGTTTCTACAGATAGAAATGAATATTGGGTTATGATGCAGAGGTCTTGTAGGAAGGAGGGTGTGCATATTAGAGTTGAGTCATCTGCATATTGTATCACAGATGCATGAAGAGTGGAGCTTTGGACTTGATTGTTGAACAGGGAGAAAATTAGAGGCCCAAGGGTGGAGCCTTGGTGGACCATCAAGGTAACTAGGAGAAGACTGCAGAAGTGGTATTGCCACTGTACAGCCTGCTGACTTCCTGATAGGTAGCTATGGAGCCAGGTGATAGAGGAGCTACTAAGGTTTAGGGAGTAAAGCACATTGATCAGTTTATTTTGATTTGCCATGTCAAAGGCTTTGAACAAGTCTAAAAATGTGGCAGATGCAAAGTGTCCTTGATTTCTATAGCAGTTCACTATATTAATAAAAGACATTAGGGTTGTGGTGGTGCTGTGATAGGGGTGAAAACTGTGTTGCGTGTTTGATAGTAGTTTTTGTGTGTCAAGGTAGTCCATGAGTTGGGTATGGATGACTCCCTCTTGGATTTTAGATAAGTGTGATAGGATGGCAATTGGGTGATAGTAAGTTAGGTGGAATTACCTCCTTTGTGTAAAGGTATAATGTGGGAGATCTTCCAAATAACAGGTACTATTCCCTCAGATATTAATCTGTTAGTGAGTATCGCTACTGGGTATGCCATTCCTTCTACTGCGATTTGCAGAAAGTTGGCTGGGAAGCTATCTGTGGCTAGGGTGGTTGTTTTTAGTTTTTGCAGTAGTTTTTTATGGTATATCCAGACACTGGTTGCAGTGTAAATTGGTTGGGGCTACTTTGGAAGGAGTTGATGTGCTGGGGTGCTACAGTGGCAGAGTTGTTGGAGATGTTTTGAGACTTGGCAAGGGCTACGATAGCTTCTGTAAAGTATTTATTAAATTGGGTTGCATACCTCTTAACTGTACAGATTTTTGCAGAATGTCCAGATTTTTTCCTCATATTTTTGGTCTTTTTTACATAAAATTGTGGTTTTCTGGCAAATTTGTGGCAAATCATTAAAGACTGAAGTTAGAAAATAATGACAGACATTTGAGTTACAGACTTCATACCCTTCAGAAAATTCGTGCTAATACACAACCTGTTATTCTATCAACTTTCTAAGTTTGTAAGAGCAATATATAAAATTGTCCCTATTTTTGGACCTTTGCCCCACTTTTATCTATGGCTTTGTCTAGATTTCTTACTCTAAGAGGTTGAGAGGTATGTTGGGTTGCTATATTATCAGAGTTGCTGTTTGAGATTGGAGTGGGGTTAGTTGCTTTACCTGGTAGAAGTATATTATTAACTGCAGCCCAGAACTTTTGAGGGTTATTCTGGTGTTTTTTTTTTTTTTTATATTATGGTAGCAGTTGATTTTGTCCTGTTTTTCCAAGTTTTTTAGCTTTGTTTTGCAATTCTAAGAATGTTTGTTCTGTAATTTGTTTTTTTTTTTGTGATTTTGTTACCAGGCCTTGTCTCTAGCTTTGAGTAAGGATCTATATTCTTTACTTAGCCAGGGCACATAGTTAGCTTTCACTCTAATGGTTCTGGGGGAGCATGACAGTTTAATATATCTAAAAAAGTAGTATTAAAGGGGTTCATAGCATCATCAAAGGGTAGCTGTTTCAGAGAATCCCAGTTACAGCTTTTTAGAGTTTTTAGAGCAGTGATGAATATATGTGGGTTAAAGCCTTTTTTGTTTTTGATAGTGCAGTAGGTGATTTGGTTATTTTGCTAACTATGAGTACGTACAAGGAAAGTCGGTAGGTGGTCACTCAGACCATGAGGAAGACAGCCTACTTGAGATTACAGGGAGGGTTTGTTGATCAGAATCCAGTCAAGGATAGACTGATGTCTGGAAGATTTGTCAATTCTTGTGGGGGGTGTGATGAGTTGAGTGAACCCATGTAGGTTAACATGGGATACCAGATTCTGAAAGGAGCAGTCTAGCCAGTCAATATTGAAATCACCCATCAGGACTGTTTCTTGTTAGAGAGAATTAGAGGGCCAGTGTAGTATGCTTTCTAGTGTAGCAATATTGGTTCTTGGTCAGATGTAACCACCAATGATGTTAATGTGTTTTTTGGGGTTTATTTTTAGTTTGGTAAAGATGAATTCTGCATTTCCAAAGTCAGGGATGTCTAGTTCAAGATAGGCAAGTGTTAGGTGATCTTTAAATAGGATAGCTACTCCCCTGCCCTCTTTGGTTATCCTATCTTTGCATAGTATATTGTATCCTGGAGCTACAATTTCATTGTTGTTATTGTTATTGTCAGGAGAGTAGAGGGAAAGTAAGGCATGCAGATCATGAACTTTATTTTCAATACTTCTTACATTCATTTTAAGGAGGAGAAGGGAATATTTTTTTGTGTAATAGTCCATAGTTGACTGTGCTAGGGCTGCTAGCTGTATTAAGTATGTGTGGGGGTGGGACCAGAATTAGGATCTGTGTCTCCTGAGTGGTTTACTTTCTTTAAAAAGTGTAAGAGAAGTTTGGTGAACTTGTATTGTAGTTTGGTTTGTTTTTAACAAGTTTGGGAAGTGCTTGCTGGGGGTTGGAATTTGCATGGTAATCTAAATGGCTGGAATAGAAGAGGCTTGGAGCAATGGCATAGTTTAGTGGTTTATCTAGGTAGTATAGTGAGGAGGTCTGCCAGGGAGGGTTATTGGTGGATAGTAGTAAGTAATTATATGAGATGAGGGAGAACAGGAGTAAAAGCAGTGAAGTAGTGGCGATGTGTAAGACTCCCAGATTTAAGAGTTTCTTATTAAGGTGAAACATTTTGTTAGTGTACTTTGACACCTGTGAGAATAATAGATATAATAAGACTGATACAGCTAGACTTTATATTGCAACCAGTTGTGGTAAAAGGTTCCTTCTCTTACTGGGGCACAATATGTTCACAGTAGCTAGCTGGTGGGGGGCATGTGAACACCAGAAAAGACATATGTAGAAAGTGCAGAAGATGCATGCATAATAGTCTTATAACCAAATGAGACATCATATTAATGTTTTCAGAATAATCCCCCGGATTCTCGAAAGCTTGCACAGCGTGCAATCCAGGAACAGCCTGCAGGGGTGTGCATTAGGATTCCTGTACTAATCCTGCACGGATGAAGCCCTTGTATGCAAATCACCCCATTTGCAGGAGAAATCTATGCAAATGAGGTGATTTTGCAATCCAGGAAGCTTGCAACCGTCTGTGCAGGGCTAGTGCTATCTGCAGAAATGTACTCGGTTAGTAACCGAGCACATTTCTGCAAAATCCAAAACGGAGCTGTGACAGCTCCAAATAAAGGCTGCATATCATGTAGTAAGCATGCCAATGGCCAAGTATATGGCCATTGGCATTGCAAACATAAAAAAAAATACAAAAATCAACTTTTATTTTTTTTAGCCGATCTCGGCTTTTTAAGCGTAGGACAGCGGAGCGCAAACGGGATCAGGGGGAAAATAACAAAATGAACCTAAATTAAGCATTCTAACTAAAATAATTATTCTGCCATGCAAGTCAATGGCAGGCAGAAGAACAACATGGCTAGTGAGTAGTGGTTGCTAAGGGGGGAAGCTCAGTGTGAGACATGTAACTATGCATTAGCAGGCAATCCTATGCAAATGAGGGGAAGGATAGTGAATCCCAGTTTCCCCCAGCATGTGAGTCAGGTCCCAACAGTGTAAGAGTAGGAATAGCTTGGTGCAAGCCTAGGAGTTAGGTAACATCATGGGTGTGTGTGTCAGGCTTACTGTAAGCGGATTGGAGCCCTGTGGCTCAGGTTTGCCCCTAGCTTAGCAGAGCTAAGCTAGGGGGTGTGTCTAAACCTGCCTAGCAGTCTTTACCGAGCCTAAGCGGGTGTGTGCACCGCGCACCAGATTTTACAGGAAGAAAAAAAGAAGTTAAACCAGGAAATAGCAGCAGTGTGCACATTTGAGCACTGTGTTTGCGCGGTGCGCACATGGGCTTAAACAGGAAGGCAATGAGAAGGGAAAACAGCAGTAGTAGGGTAATCAAGGAGAACTAGCTTAGCTGGCTGGTGAAATGTATCAGAATCAGCCAATTACGCAGGCAGCAGACCAGCCCAGCCCAGAACACTATTATAAACTATGCAAACGCCTTCCCCTCTGTTTTTTCCCACACTCTACACCACCGGTGTAAACAAGCGGGGAACTTTTAAAACTCACAACAGCAAAATGATCTGGGCTGCAATAGCAATCATACAATAACTTGTGGAAGAGGCTGAGGGTGGTGAAGATGTGAATGCTGTTGACCAACCCACAGTGAGGAGATGGAGAAGAGTGTACAGACCCAGGGTACCCTACCAGGAGCTACATGAGCTGGAGATTGTGGAGCATTATAAGGTGGACAGGGACCTCCTACAGCAAATTGTTGAGCTGTGTTGGCCACGCCTGACACACAGAGCTAACAGAGGGGAACCCATCCCAGTGGATACCAAGGTATGTGTAGGCCTACAAATACTAGCTACACGTACCTTCCAAAGACCAACTGGGGATATGAAGGGGATTTCACAGGCATCAGCATCCAGGGTACTCCACCAGTTCCTGGATGCATGTCAGCTCATGTTGGTGAGCACGTATATTTCCCCAACACCTGTGAGGCGTTGGCCAGCAATATGCAACTGTTCCACCAAATAGCAGAATAGTAAAATATAAACCACCACAGTTACTGTGAATGACTATTGTCGAATTCCAGGAATCTATCCAGTTCAAATAGCAGAATACCCTGAGGTAGTGGGTGCTATAGACTGCACCCACATATGCATCAAAGCACCACCCAGTGAGCAGGGTAGGGTCTACATCAACCACAAGGGCTTCCCCTCCATACGCACTGGAGCCATGGCTGATGACAACATCAGAAATGTACACACACCAGAACAAGAACTCCATAATGCGGCACACGCACAGACCAGAATTATAGTAGAGCATGTGTTTGGGATGCTCAAGTCATGGTTCCAGTGCTTGGACACATCCGTTGGAGCCTTGCAGTACTCACCAGCTACTTGTACCCAAATTGCCTTTGTATGTGCCATGCTACACAATATGATCCTGTGGAAACAGCTTCAGCAGGAACAGAATGGGGCAGGGCCACATGGCCTCCCACCATTGCCAAGGCCTGCACAGGCACAGAGTGACTCGGAGGAGGAACAACCTGAGCCTGCCCCAGTAGGCAGAAGGAGGCATGCCCAGTATGCCCTGGCCTTAGCAAAGAGGCAACGCATAGCACATACCCTGGCACAGGAGGGACCCAGGGAATAACACCTCTCTCTGACTCTCACATACAGTAAAAGGGATGCCAAACATTACACTACCTGTGCTTACCCCTGTGTAGGGAGTGTACTATGTGCAGCTGACATAGGCAGCCCTGCAGCACCACCCTCAATACTGGGACACCCACAAGGTAAGTGACTCACACATGCCAGGCAGGGGGGTTCACATACCCAACAACAGTCACAGCCAGCAGGACAGGAGTAGACAAACACAAACAAAGGCTGTGCTATGGCCTCTGAATGAGGCCTATGGGTAACATCCCCCCCAGGCCTACACAGACAGACTACAGCAGGTCAGGCAGTGGGATGTCAGTTCTGAAGGGTAGGAAGTCAGAAATTAATATGTAGGTAATTAAAAGCTAAGATCCGTAGTACACTGGTATGCCTGTAGTCAGCACGATAGCTAAGCCTACAGAATGAAATGGAGTACCTGACATACCAGTACAGTCCTAGCAAATGTGTACAAGTGTCAGGTGTGCCCCTCCATCCTACGTAGACATTTAGTAAGAGTCAGGTGTGCCCCCCATCCTGTGTAGAAATGTAGAAATGTAGAAATAGTTAGGTGTGCCCCAGCACCCTACGTCAACATGTAGTAACAGTCAGGTGTGCCACCCCAATCCTGTGTAGAAATGTAGAAATAGTCAGGTGTGCCCCCATCTTATGTAGAAATGTAGTAACAGTCAGGTGTGCCCCCCCAATCCTGTGTAAAAATGTAGAAATAGTCAGGTGTGCCTCCCCAGCTATGCAGTAATCTAGTAACAGTCAATGCGAAATGATCGATGAATACCCTGCAGAGACAACATGCTACCTGTAGGTGTACAACACAAAGGTCAGCACTGCAGTACAAACTACCTGGACTTGATCCAGACGTTCAATACAGATGGCCATACTGGGCATGCTCACACACTTAAACACATGAAGGCCCTGTCTGCAAACACCAGTGGACCAGACATAACTGGCAGTCACAGATGTTAGTGCAGACATTCCTCAGTAATGCTTTGCACACACAATGGACAAGAATACAGACATATATCTAAGGACAACACACTACAATAAGCCAAAGGCAGACGCACATAGATGTGTGGAAGAGGGTGACTGTGACAAGAAGCCATCCAGGCCTGTCCCACCCAGCACACAGCCAAAGGGCCACAACCACAAGAGGGCCATATGTCACCCACTGCAGATGCAAGCCACCGGTATCTGTCAGCCTTACAGAGTATGTGGTACATATGCCAGCTGTGCAACATGACTGTACAAGGAAGTAGTCATCTAGCAGCTGTATACACATACCTGTGAAATATGACCCAGGTTGTGCCCGCATGTGGCGTGTCATCCCCGAGATGAATGGGTTATGGCCCATGCACACACACTGCCCTCCTCAGAGCTCCACTATGACAAGCATGCTGAGGTCATCCACTGTGAAATACACCTTTGGGAGAGTTGTAGCCCATTCATCTCTGTGGCGTAACCCATAATTCCATACTGCTGTAGTGTGCTAAACTAGTTAGGTAGGAGTTTTAACCCCAGCCTTGGCAACTGTGTGTGTGTTTATGTTTGTGTCTGTCTGTCTGTGTAGAAAACAATGCTTTTTAGGGTAGTCACACCCCCCTACAATTTAAATGCTCTACTTAGGGAAGGCTGCTGATGTCATCCATCTAGAAATACACCTCTGGGAAGGTTGTAGCCCAGTAATCTCCGTAAGTGTGTCCTGTAACTGTGTACTGTTCGTATCATACTGTACGTATGATAAAGTAGTTAGGTAGGTGTTCTAAGCCCATTCTTGGCAACTGTGTGTGTGTTTGTGTGTCTGTCTGTATAGAGAGCAATGCTTTTTTAAGGTAGTCATACTCCCTACAATTCAAATGCTTAACTTTGGCAAGGCTGCTGATGTCATCCACCTAGAAATACACCTCTGGGAAAGTTATAGTCCAGTAATCTCTGTTGCATGTCCTGTAACTGCGTACTGCTGTAGTATGATAAAGTAGTTAGGTAGGTGTTCTAATCCCAGACATGGCAAGTGTGTGTGTGTTTGTGTGCCTGTCTGTGTAGGGAGCAATGCTTTTTGGGGTAGTCACACTCCCTACAAGTCAAATGCTCAGCTTTGGCAAGGCTGCTGATGTCATCCACCTAGAAATACACCTCTGGGAAGGTTGTAGCCCAGTAATCTCCGTAAGTGTGTCCTGTAACTGTGTACTGTTCGTATCATACTGTACATATGATAAAGTAGTTAGGTAGGTGTTCTAACCCCAGTCTTGGCAACTGTGTGTGCGTGTGTGTGTGTGTGTGTGTTTGTGTGTCTGTCTGTATAGATAGCAATGCTTTTTTAGGGTAGTCATGCTCCCTGCAATTCAAATGCTCAACTTTGGCAAGGCTGCTGATGTCATCCACCTAGAAATACACCTCTGGGAAAGTTATAGTCCAGTAATCTCTGTAGCATGTCCTGTAACTGCGTACTGCTGTAGTATGATAAAGTAGTTAGGTAGGTGTTCTAATCCCAGACATGGCAAGTGTGTGTGTGTGTTTGTGTGCCTGTCTGTGTAGGGAGCAATGCTTTTTAGGGTAGTCACACTCCCTACAAGTCAAATGCTCAGCTTTGGCAAGGCTGCTGACTCCATCCACCTAGAAATACACCTCTGGGAAGGCCATCGCCCAGTAATCTCTGTAGTGTGTCCTATAACTGCATACTGCTGTAGTGTGATAAAGTAGTTAGATAGGTGTTCTAATCCCAGACATGGCAAGTGTGTGCGGGTTTGTGTGTGCGTCTGTCTGTGTAGGGAGCAATGCCTTTTAGGGTAGTCACACTCCCTACAAGTCAAATGCTCAACCTTCGCAAGGCTGATGATGTCATCCACCCAGAAATACACCTTTGGGAAGGTTGTAACCCAGTAATCGCCATAGCATGTGCCATGACTGGGTACTGCTGTAGTGTGATTTAGAACTCTGGCAGGGTTCTATTTTCACCCATGGTAGTTCTGGATGTTTTGTGTGTGTTTCAATGTCTGTGTAGGGAGCAATGCATTAGAGGCAAGTCACACCCAGTACATTTCAAATGCCCTACTTTGCCAATCCTGCTGTCATTCATTGTGAAATACACCTTTGGGGAAGGAGTTCTCCAGTAATCCCCATGGTGTGTCCTATAACAGCTCCATGCTGTAGTGTGATATAGATCTCTGTTAGGGGTTCTATACCCACACATGTCGGTTGTGGATATTTTGTGTGTGTCACTGTCTGTGTAGGGAGCAATGCATTTTAGGCTAGTCACACTCACTACAATTAGAATGTCCTACTTTGGCAATCCTGCTGATGTCATGCAATGTGATATACACCTTTGGGGAAGAGGTACACCAGTCATCACTGTGGCGTATACTATAACTGCATAGTGCAGTAGTGTAATAAACTAGTTAGGTATGGGGTTCTACTCCCAGACATGACAGGTGTGTTTGTGTTTGTTTGCAACTTGTATCCTGTGCAGAGGTGGATGTGAGTGTGTGACACCTGGGCCCAATGTGGAGTGGGTTTTGCAAATTTCTTATATGGTGGGCCTAGTATATATCACAATGTCCACTGTACAGCAATAACAGATGTGAAATAGTTGAGAGGCTGGGGTGCAAGTTCATACCCATACATGTGACATCAAGGCCAGGCAATCACAGTTAGTAACCCCAGCAGTATCCAGAGCACACTCTCAACCCATGTCTCATATACACACACATGCCTAGGCAACAGCCAATATGTGGGTAGTACACTGCATACTGGCCACTGATAGTAACTATGGAGTGATTGCAGTGGGCTACAGAGGGCATGGCACCCTGTCCATCTGTCCAATAGGCACATGCATGCAGACAGTGCACATTCCCCATGTTCCCCAATGGACACCTGCAACACCTGTGGTGCCATCACATGACCCACAAAGGACATACCATGCCTGACAACATGCCCTGTATGGACAGATGCCACAGACACCAGGGAATGCCATTAGCAGGCTATCAATGTAGGTGAAGCTGCTGTCCATTACCAGTTACCACCACAGGTGGCCAAGACTGGCACATCTGATGATAATCTGTGAACACAACATGGGCCAGACATCCCAAGTACAGTTCCACATGTCACTATACATACATGTGGGAGGTGTGCACATCCCAGACACTGTCCATGTCATGGACTAAGGAACACATACATGGCAAGTGATGCACAGCATTGGCCACACACGATAGTCACCCAGGTGACTGGATGGGGATACAATACCCACCTGTGTGGGCAAATGCAGAAACTACAGCCCTGAGCAACAATGCAGACCATTGTCATGTGGCCTGATGCCAAGGTATACCCATCACCTAGCCTTGTATAGTTGTCTGGCACAGTCGCCCACCACACACCATGCATGTCAGTATTGACACCCTGTGTGTTTGCGTGTGAGTTGTATGATGTGAATGATCATATCCACACTCACTACAACCCCCATTGGCATACTGAAGCATGCTGTCTGATGTCTGACACCTTCCCATACCCTTTGCTCATATAACCTCCATATGACCAGTCTGGTGCATGTGATACCTGCACAGTAATGTGTTGTGGCAATCTCACTAGTGATGAGTTGTAATCCTGGTCCTGCCAAGTGTGTCAATGTCTGTGCATCCCTGTAACAGTGTGGCTGTGTTGACGCTCGCACCTGTTCATGTGGACAGGCACGTGTACATCACCTACCGTATAGCTACCCTATCCCTGTTGCAGATGTCACTTACCATCACATATATGTTCTGAGGGCTCCACAACAGGTAACCTATGTGGTGCATCCAATAACTGCATAGAGCTGTGATAGCACTACAAAGTCATCAGGGGTTTGATACCCTGTGCTGGTAGGTGTGTGACACAATCATGCTTATGTTTTACTCTCCCACCCCTCCCTGACTTGTCTTTGCCTCTGTCTGCCTCTCTCACTCCCTCTCTGGTGGATCTGGAGACCTACACCTGCTATGCTTAGGCAGCAGCATGTGTATTTTAAGTGATGCTCATGATCAGCTGATGGCCTCTGCATGAATTGCAGTCCTCCCCTAGCTGATTGCATGTGGAACAGCTGTGGTAACATTCCCATAGCTAATTGCATGGCAACACACTCCAATATCTAGGAACATCATGTTGGTGTTGGCCCTTTTCATTCACTGTGAGCAGGAACTAGATCTGTTGTTTGGCAAACAGCATCTCAGATGGATTGCGGATTTACCTCTAACAGCATATACTGTGGAAACAGGGCAACACCCAAGAGGGGGATGTGCCCGACCTGACTACAGACTGTAAGTGCTGTTATACTGCATTTGGAGTAATGTTGGTTTAACAGTGTGTGTGTGGATATGGCTGTCCCACATGTTTCAATACCTGCCATGTCAGTTCTATGTTTATGAGGAATTCCAGTCTGTAGGGTCATCTGAAGACTGGGCAGTGTGTAGTGCCTTTGGTTTCAAGTATTACGAACAGAGCATCTATCTGTGATCTGCAGAAGGTAGTGTGAGGATTGCAGTCTGTAGATGGTGAATGCCGTGACAGTTACTGACTTCATATCCCTCATAGGACATATGTTGCAACAAACCCTGTTACAACAGTAAATGTATGAGGTTATCACAGCAACATGTCCATATTGGCCCTGTGTATGTGCTTTCAGCCACAACTCTGTCAATCATTGTACATATGTCATGCATTAAGAGGTGCATATGTGCTGTACACCATAATTAATGTCATCATATCTGATAACAAGCCAGTGAGATGTCAGACTGCTACGCATATTATGTACAGTAGGGATTATATTTGATGACATAACCTGGACATTCTGTGGATGTTTGTTCAGTACTGAGGTCTGTGTACTTATGGTGAATGTCAACAGTGTATGTATTGTTAATATGTACTTTAGCCTGTGTACAGACTGTGATAGATGTCATTGTTCTAGGTCCCATCCTATCTGATGTTACATGCTGCTTCACTGTATGTTACCGTATTGGCTTACATGTTTGTAGGGCCATACACACACATGTCCCATACCACAGACAGCCATCAGACCAAACTGTGTAGCAGCCCAGTATATGTAGGGTTAGTATGTGAGTGGCACATATGAGGATGGTGTTGAACAAATAGTCCATATACTGTAATATTATGCTAGCATACCATATGTGGCTGTGGCTGTGTTCACATTGGTTGTAGTTATACACATTCACACAGGTGTATCTTACCCTGTGCTGTGACATGCCTGTAGAGCCTGCTATATATGCAAGTACATGTGCATTCCCCATAGGAGATGTAGGCCAGTGTTGAGCCAGTCTGCCTGTAGCCTGCACAGTGCATTGTTACATGCCTAGCAGCTTATTGTACTTACCAGTGAGATGTCGTGTGCAGATACTTGCCAAATGTACTGCTGCTGGGCCTTCCTTAACAGTCATGTATATCAGACAGAGCAGTGGGATGCTGTACAGATGTATATCAATATCTAGTGGGTAGTATGTGTCCATGGCACCCTTGTACCAGCGGTTATTATGTGTCGGGCCAGACAGGGATGTGTGAATGCATAACCTATGGTGGCAAATGTATACCAGTCATTATGTGTTATACCCATCTACATGGCTGTCAAAATCCATATTGTCAGGTATGGTACACATGTTTTGTACTACGGGGTTCTGTGTATTCCTCTGGACTGTACAGAGTGTGTGAACCTTTCTAGATACTGTATTAGTATAACTGTTTCACAGTTGCATTACTCTGTTTATATGCATATCAGTGTCTGAACAGCTATATGACATGGCATATAGACCTGTAATAGTACATAAATAAAGGTTTTCCATTTCTGCAAACCTGTGTGTGGTGTCTTTTCCTATGACCTCTCTGTGGATATATGTTTCAGGCAATGATTGTCATTTACATGGGTGGTCCATACAGTGTACAGTTGTTCAGGTGTTAACTGAAGGCATAGTGGCTGCTCCATATTGTGTGCACTTTCTACATATATAACTTACTGTACATATCTCTGTGTGTGTATGTGTAGTCACATGTATATCTATATATATATATATATGTGTGTGTGTGTGTGTGTGTGTGTATATATATATATATATATATATATATATATATATATATATATATATATATATATATATCTGCATCTGCATATCTGTGTCTGTGTATATGTATCCTGGGGATGTTGATAGCTTCCATATTTTACACTTCCTATGGGAGGCAGACTGTACTGCATTATATATTACCAATACCAGCCTGACATCATACAGGTGGATGTAGTACTGTTAACATCTTGTGCCCATGCCATGTCAGGTCCTGGTTATGGGATCTGCAACACTTGGTAGTGTATTACAGGGTGGACGTGTTTGGCTGTGGGGGTTATGCCTATTTGTACAAGACATATATTGTTTGGGGCCTTTCAACCCAATTAACAGTGCATGTGGACATACTTGTTTTTGTAACTCTACCATTGCTATCTACAGATGTATGGCCATATATACCTATATATATATATATATATATATATATATATATATATATATATATATATATATATATATATATATATACACATCTGCTTACATATATATAACTATGTCCATATATACTTACATAGATGTATATCTACGTACATATATGTAACTTGCTGTGTATATGTAAACATACAGGTGTAGACATATGTGTTGATGGAGGCATTTGCATGTATATCTGTTCATAGATATTTATATATATGTATGTATGTATGTATATATATATATATATATATATATATATATATATATATATATATCTACATATGCATATATGTTGCATCTGTTTAGATATTAATATATTTACACACACACATACATCTAGAAGTTTGTATACATTCTTTGTACTGTTGCATGACTGGGCTGGATGATATGTTTCTGAAAACATCAGATTTGGGTATATCCGGCATGGCTTAGAGGTAAATCACTTTGTCTATGGTGTGCAGGGTCCTGGGCTTGAGCCTTGCAGAGGCTGTTTATTTGGTTGCTGGGCAGAACATGGGCCATTGGATACAGGTGATTAAGGCACTTTAAAGCAGTTGTAAGCGGGTTTGCATGCGTTTGCACAGAGGTAAGCACTGCTAACTTCCGGTTACAGTTTCTTACACTCAGTTAGCTTCTAAATTGCTTAACCTGTGTAGGCGTTGCTTACCCCATGCAAACAGGCATAAACCTGCTTACTGCTGCTTAAAAGTGCTTACTCCTGCTTACTCTCATGCTAATTTCTTTAAAAGAAAAGAAAAATGGGTTGATAGGAAAGTGGTGAGAAAAGGGGCACAAAGAGGGAAAGACAGTAGGAAATATAGACAGGGATGTGCGGGAAGGATGTAGGGAAGGTCCATAGCTGCCCATTGCTTCTACAGCAACAGCTGTGCATATACACTTAATTTGGAGGTAGATTTGGACACTCAAACCCCTGGGTGGGGGTGAGGACAACAATAATTAGTTGTGATGCCAATTAGACCAGATTACATGTGTCCAGTGGACACGTGTGCGAAATGGACAGCTATGTATGGGGCGAGATTTTTTTTGTGGGGAACAGATTGCACTTTTTTTTTTTCAGGTGAGAGTGGGATGTTGGAGAGGGGTAATAGGTATATTTGGGGAGGTAGGTTGGGTAGGTTAACAGACAAGACAAACAAGATGCATACAGTGGCGGTATATGACACATGTGGTGAGTAAATATCTTGGACGGGCAGGGGTGTTTGGAAGTCGCAAGCCCATGAGCCCCCAAATGGAAACAGTGGGACTGAGGTCCCAACCCATGGGCAGTCACCACTGCACCTTCATGGCCCCAAAGGTGGCTGTGCTGGGGGCTGGGTAGAAGGGGCAGGTTCACCCTCTAATTGGGCAATGCAGCCCTCAAGCTGGCATAGCTGGTCTCGAATCTCCATGTCGAGCTCGCTACACACCACGGCCCGGACCTGACTGTGGGTGACAGATACCTCTCCGCCCCCACTCCAAGGGGGGCCAAGCCCCATCCCCTGTGACAGTTCCATCTGAAGGTGACGCAGGGCCAATGGAGGAGGAGGTCCCAGGCTGGGCCCCATACATGCTGGTGCCCGGTGCCATGGCCAGCTGAGGTGGGACAGGTGGGTCCACTGGGACCAGCCTTCCCATACGAGCTATGGTGTTGCAGTTTTAATAAAGATATCAGTTAGTAATAGTCAACAGCATTCAGGATTAGTTATAACAGCATGGATAGGTATTCCCATTAACCCAAGACACCCAATTTACAACAGTTGCAGAGCGAGCAGAACACATGCATATATGGGATAACAGTGGCCATTACAACAGCATGCAGGTTTCATTGATGGCAACAGGGCACCAATATGGAAGTATTTTAACATGGCACATGCATAGAACCAAATGTAAATATTTATAAACCAATATGACATATGTCCCAACAAAAGTTTGGACTGTACACGTACCCACTGAGGTGTGTAATTAGGTTATTGTTGCACATATGGTGGGGGTGAGAGTGAGAGGTCAATTAATAACTAACATATCCCTGTAGTTTTCACAACTTTCTTAGTCACTGCAGTGATCTGTCCCTTACATGTATTATTACACTACCCAATGTCCTTACTTTGTACAATGGTATGTTTGTAGATTAGTATATACGTGGACTGTGTCTTACGTATAGTCTACACCTCTTACTTGTTATAGCTGTTGAGAAAATCATTGTTAACTCTATCTAACAATTTCTACACATACTCCCAGATTCCATGCTTGTAGAAAAGTATATAAGTGAACTGTGTTGTACCTAGAGTCTACACCTTTTACCTGGTATAGCTGTTGAAAAAATCATTAACACTACCTGACAATTTCTACACATACTCCTAGATTCCATGCTTGTAGACAAGTATAGAAATGAACTGTGTGGTACCTACAGTCTACACATCTTACTTGCTATAGCTGTGGAGAAAATCTTTGTTAACACTACCTGACAAATTCTACACATACTCCCAGATTCCATGTTGATGTTATACACATAATTAACAATCTGTTATTGCACACACTCTGGTCAAGGCTTGACAGGATGTAGGTGTTAAGGCTTGACAGGATGCAGGTGTTAATGCAACATATTTTGAGAATTGCTGTCATACACTTTGGATGAGACACTACAATGACAGGATTGTTTTTATATACATTCTCTGACTATGCACAGGTCTGACTATCAGTTATATGTCAGTAAAAGCTGCCTACATTTCTTGGATCATCACACTGATTTGTCAGGGGAACAGGTTACCGGGCAGCAGATTTGGGCCATTTATCTGGACATGCTGGACAGATAAGAACAGTTGAGGGGTATGACTATGCATACAGCTTACTACCTGAATATTCTGCCACAGTCTGTAAAGTTGATGGTTATGATTATGCTTGCAGCATACTATCTGAACATTCTAGCAAATTCTGTACAGTTGGGTTTAATTATGCATACAGCTTTCTATATGAACATTCTCACAAACTCTGTACAGTTGTGGGGTATGATTATGCATACAACTTACTACCACTCCAGGGATTCAAACCCCTGCTGTGTGTCATAAAAATATTACAGTTGACATCACAGTACACTGTGCTATCAGGGAATTGGCGTGAAGCATTCCAATATTTTCTGTCTAAGTCTCCCTCAGTTGTACAGTATGATTGACCTCTTGGGACTTATAACATTGTTATACTGAACTTCCTATACATTTTATCTGCATTCAGCAGTGTGGGTAACACTGCTTAATACAACAGTACTATTTATAGATGCAACACTACAACAACATATGAAAGCAGAATGTACACAAGCACTCCAGGGGTTATACTTTTATTCACAAGATATTACACCTTTATTTACACACAACCTATATGACAGTCTTCCTGCCATATTGTCTAGTTTATTCATTACATCCCATACACAATACATTTTTATACTGGTACAGCACTTTCTAGAACTGTTATATTTATTTATGACAGTACATGCAAGATTATTACTAACCTGCCTCACAACACAGCCTTTGCAGCCTAGCAGCATGGGCTTGCTGGTTCTCAGCTGGCTCATCTGCAGTTGTCGGAGAAATACAGTGATATTTAGCCATTACCTATTCATAGTATACACAAGCTAGGCAATCATTATCTATGTAGTAGAATGAGTACTTACTCAGTGCTGGGCCATCGGCCATCCGCCTTGATTCTTGGATCCACTGCTCCAAGAGATCCCCCCTCTGCCGCTTCAGGTCAGCATGGTGATGCCTGACCTGCTCACCAGTCCGGGGGATACCAGTGGCATTGATGAGGTTACGGGCGAGACTGTCCCAGGCCTCCACTTTATACTGAGAGCCCTGGTACTGGCCCTGCAATAGTCTCTGCTCATGATGTTTTATCAGGAGCCATACCATGAATCTGGACTCCTGGATGCCCCAGTGCTGCACTCTAAATCGAATGCCTTCCCCAACTCCAGCCATTCTGCCTATAGCAGGGAGCTGCAACCAGTTATGGGAAGGATTCGTGCCTGTGGGGTTTAACTACATCGGATTTCCTGCACTTTTCTGTGATTGGATGGTTTTAAAAAGGCTAAGTTATGGGCACACCTGCTTACCTAATGTTGGCATTGCTTAAAAGGGTATACCACTGGGCAGATTGAGTTAGCCAGCATACACATTGCTTACACCAACTAAGCTGAGCTGTGCAATGCTTAGCGTTTCTTAATATTTAATTTGCATTATATTTTCCTTTTGGCATTGAGTTATTATTCATTACATGTTATATATGTAGATCCAAAGAAAAAAATTGCCAGCACCAGAGAAGATCTGATAAATATATGTTTATTAAACCGAAACTAGACCGGTTTCAGCACAGGGCTTTCTTCAGTAGTGTACACTGTATGGAGTCCTGGGGACTTCAACACTTTATTACAATAACACCTCACATCTGGCCTTACTGCAGTACTCCAGTTCACATATTTATGTTATGTAGCAGATTATACAGCATCACAGTGTACATAGATTCCTTTCACATGTTCAATTTGATTTTCCTATGGTGAGGATTTGTTTGTTGAAACCTCAATCCTATGTACTGCTATGATGGCTTAGTGGTTAACTACTATGACTGTAGTGTACAGGTCCTGGGGTTGAGCCTTGCAGAGGCTGTTTATTTTGTTGCTGGACAGAACACGGGCTGTTGGATACAGAGTGATTAAGCACTTTAAAGCAGTTGTAAGAGGGTTTGCGTGTGGTTGTGCAGAGGTAAGCACTGCTAACGTCTGGTTACAGTTTCTTATACTCAGTTAGCTTCTAAATTGCTTAATCTGTGTGGTCAGTGCTTACCCCCACACAAACACACTTAAACACACTTACTAGTGCTTAAATATGCTTACTACTGTTTATTAGTGCTTAAACCTACTTAAGAGTGCCTTATTCATTATGACACTGACACTTCACATGTGCATTTTCTTCAGTACTCCAGTTCATAAATATATGTTATTTAATGGGTTTTGCAACATAAATATTGGTTACAATGTGCTTTGCCATGTAAAATAAACTGTGCTGCAGTGGGACTCGAAAGGGGAATGCTTGCTCGTTAGGCGAATGCTCTGCCCACTACACTATTGCTGTGCTGCTTCATTTGCATATATCTTCCTTGTTATCCTCTTCAGCCTTTAAGCTGCTTTAACTGTATCTAAGCGATACACCTACGTGCACTCATGCACCTACGGTTAGCTTCACTCGGATTTTTAAAAAAAATAAAAGGGCTTCTTCTTTTTATGTATATATATATATATATATATATATATATATAGATATATATATATACTATTGCTGTTGTACATATGGGGGGCAGTTGATGGGGATATGACGACACCTATGAGCGGTCTCACTCATTTCTTACCCATTTCTGCTGTTCTACATTGCAGGGGCTTGTTTATTGTGAGAGCTCTGCTCTCAGACACGCCCCCTGCACTCTTACGTGCTCCACGTAAACCTAGGAGCTTCCGTGCAGGACTAAGCTAGTCCTGCATTGAAGATTAGTAAATCCGGGGGTATGTGTCATGATTCTCAGCTACTATAACTTGTTCTTAGTAAATTGGGTATAATTAGTCAAAGATTCTGTCTTTCGTAGATTATCTAAACAAATATTTCAGAACCTTATACTTGCCTTTTCTTCAGCTATATTTATGCGTGGAAATAAAGTTCATCATTGTTTTCTAACACTCTGTTTCCATAACCAGGTCGCTGATACCATAATAAATCCTTCACTTATTACTTCCAATAGACAAAGGTAAACTAATTGGTGCATTTTTGTTTACCTTAAAAAAGGCACTCTAACACTTCAAATCACTTACTTCTCATAAATCAACTGCACCTACCTTGTATTCTCACAACAGCTGCCACAAGACAACAACTTATCTAAACAACAGAACCTTTATACAGTCAAAACTTCACAACTGCAGAAGTACAGAGTTTGTGAAGGCTAGGTACCTGAACTTGTACTGGCCACACAGATTAGTAGCTTACTATCTTCGATGTAAAACAATTATTTTATATTCAGATTATCTTGTCTCCTTTAGAAATGCTTCTTCAATGCCCAGCATTTGTTTCCATGGAAATGTCTTATAATAAGACTTGCACATTTATATCTCAGTTTTCCACCAGCTATTCCAGCAAAATACACCTGGATGCTTTGGAATGTAGAAGTGGAGGTATTCCAGAGTGTCATAATATTACAAAACGGTATAGATGTAGTTTTTAATCCAGGCTTGGAGACCATGTCTAAACTCTGCCACTATTAAGAGCTGCAATGAAAAAAGGGACTGGGTTAAAGGAGAGCTGGATTTCAATTTATAGATGTGTACTAGCATTTCTGTTAGGAAACATATGCGTTCATTTCAATTGGGAGCCTGTTTTTTTCTGGATTTATTCTATTCACTTACTTACTTACTTAGTGTTTAACTTATTAGACAAACCAGGTCTTAAGCTGTGACTTGGGTCTCAAGGCAAAGAAAGCTACAGAAAACTAGTTAAGCCAATCAATATAATGCAAGCATAAAACAAAATACAGATGACATGTCAAAACCAAAGTTGACTATGTGTTGCATGAACTGTGCAAAACACATTTAATAAACAAAGTAAATGAAAATAATGAATGTAGTCTACGTATGTCATTCAGAAAATATCTCAAATGGAAAGTACTACAGGGAAGTATGGGACAGAAATGCAACTTGGCAAGAAATAGCAGCCATCATAAAGCACTAATCCTGGCCATCTTTTTTGGAGAAGGTTCCCCTGCATCCTAGTGGCAGGAGTGTGCAGTTAGAACTTGCCTGATTTATGGGTAATTTATTTAAATCAGTGCCTGATTTATGGGTAATTTATTTAAATCAGTTTGCTCATTTTATATTGTTATTAATAAAAAAATTGTACTTTATTCATCTGCTTTTAAGGTATTTGTGTTTCTTCCTACTTTATTGCATTTATTCTGCTGCATACTGGTTATTAGTAGCCTGATTAAATTGTAACTGTTATGCTAAGCATTTGGTTGAAGCACTTGGGCTTCAGACCAGTTGTTTTACATTAAGAAGGTTTGTGGTCTGCACTGTTGTGGCAGGACAGGTATCTTATATCCTTCTAAGTTGGGAGTTGCTTATTGAAGGCTTAGTGTCTGTTATTCTAAGAGTGTATTAGTTCTGGTTTAGGAACTTGGGCTTCGGTCCAGTTATTTTACATTAAGAAGGTGTGGTCTGCACTCTTGTGGGAGGAGAGGGTATATTCTGCCCTTCTGAGCTGGAAGTTTCTGGTTAAAGGCTTGTTGTACCTGGTTATTTGAACTGTTTCTTTCTGAAATTGGTACTCCTTGTTTGCTGTAGCATAGACTAAATTCAGACTTGCTGAATCTAGCTTTGTTTGTATAACTTGAGCACTAATCCAGCCCATCTTTTTTTGGAGAAGGTTCCCCTGCACTCTAGTGGCAGGTGTGTGCAGTTAGAACTTCTCTGATCAAAGTCAGCTGGAACGGGGCTCAGTTTTTAGCTTTTTATTGGTTAATTTGTTTAAATCAGTTTGCTCATTTGCTACTGTTATATTAAAAAAAATACACTTTATGCATCACCGCTTAGCTAGGGTTAAACTATTCCTGGTGCCATAAAGTCTGCTCTTCAAAATTTCCCTTAGAACTAGCCAGTTTTTTTGTTTTATCACTCAAATCTGTTTCTTTGAGCTCAGCACTTGTTCGGAACTCGTTGTAAGCACTAAATAAGCTACAAATTACTACGGCACTCAACTTTCCTCACTTGTCTAGAGGAAAACAGTTTATAGTACTTAATAAATAAGCACCTATCCAGGCATGTCTAATGGTCAGCTCCTGGTGTTTTCTCCTGTCTAACTAATGAATCTGGGCATCTTGGGGAAATGCAGCAATTGCCTCATCTACACAGACAACCCTCTCCTCCTACCAGCGAACACTACAACCTGTGAGAGATGCACTTATATAGCCAAACTGGAAGCAAAGCTCTCTTCACCCAAGACTGGACTAGACAGTCAAGAGGAGAAGGTAAACACTTGCATCACACCACACACATCACACAGTCCCTCAAAACCTACACCACCAAAACACACACATAGCAACATAAAACACACATCTACATTCATGGAGGCACTCAATAAAAATCTGCTCAAGCAACAGAGACCTCCAAAGCACAAACGCATGCAACCACCACAACCCAAATGACACATAGCCCACAAACTCACCACAGCCCAAAAGGCACAACAACGTACCCAACATTCTAGTCATAGGTGACTCTATAGTCAGGCACACTGATGTTCCACTCACCAGGCTAAACAAGGAGAAAGTTACTGTCAGCTGCCTGTTGAGTGTCAGGATCCATCACATAACGCACACACTCAGGTCACTCCACAACAAGTACAAATATGACTCTGTCATTGTCCATGTTGGTGTGAATGACCTAAGACGTACCTCCCTGGACTACATGAAAAGAGACATGGAGCTCTCTGATCTTGTAGCTCAGGCAGGTATGACCCTAGCCCTTAGTAGAATTCTGCCATCACCTATAATGATACCACAGTACAAGGACAAAATGACTGACTTCAACAATTGGCTAAGCTTCTGGTGTAATTCTAAGGAGATCCAGTATCTGTCTGCCTGGGATGAAATGATCGACAGACCACGATGCTTTGCCAGAGATGGCCTACACCTGTTGCCCTTGGGATTCCGAATACTGGCTAAGGCTCTTGGCACCCCCATAGTGCCTTTTTTAACCAAGGTTCAAATGACAAATTCACCACCGTAACAGGAACAAGCAAGCAAAATTTGAGGGTAATGCTACTCAATGCTAGAAGTCTAAACCTCAAAATACATTCACTCGAGGCACTCCTTAAAATGGAGAACATCAGCATCTGTGCAGTGACAGAGACCTGGTTCAAGGCTCCAGAGAGCACCCCTGCATTACCAGGCTATAATTCATACCACACCTTTTGGCCACCTAACCTGGACCGAAACACTAAAGGTGGAGGAGTGTCCATATTCATTAAGGATATCCACACCTCCAGGCTAGTTGCTCAGCATAATGCACCTGAGATTATCCAAGTGCAACTAACTCTGGGCAAGACCACAATCCAAATTGTAACTTGCTACAGATCCCCCACCATGCCCCAGGATTCCCACTCCTCATTTCTTGAAACACTGGAAAATATTACGGTACAACCCAACACCCTAATAATGGGCAATTTCAACAACCCCACCATTAATTGGGAAAACTACTCATGTACCAACACTTTTGCTCAATGTTTTCTGGAATTCATAAATTCCAACGCCTTGGATAAACTTATCCACACCCCCACCAACAGCAGCAATATCCTATACATGGTCATTACCAACATGGACGACCAGTGTTCTACACCAGAGGTCAATTCCTCCTTGGTCAGATCTGACCACAAGCTAATCAGCCTAGACATCCACATCCCGCCCCCACCCCCCATTAAGGAAACCATCATAAAAAAATTCTCCAAAGCCAACTTCATGCTTCTTAAGACAGAAGTAGCAAACTTCATGACACCCATGCAGGTGGACAATAGAGATAAGACTGCTGAATCCTACACAAATGCACTTTATAAGCACTTACACGAGTGCATGGATCGTGCTATCCCTAACAGAACCAAGATACTATTCTCCAAAAAAAGGAAGACAATCTGGTGGCCTTGTGCCATAAACAAACTCTACAACAGAAGAAAGAAACTGTTGCAAAAAAGAGTAAAATCCCATGACTGGAAGAACTCCCTGGTTAGCCTCAGTAAGAAGATGAGATCCCTCATAAAATCCTCCAAAGCTAGTTATGAAAACAAAATTGCCACTGATCGTAAAGACAACCACAAAGCATTCTATAGCTACGTCAAGAATCTCAATGGCAACACTCAGATCTGCTCTGAGTTACAGCACAATGGCACTAAACATACAGAACAAACTGATATTGCCAACATCCTGGCAGATAGGTTCAGTGCTAACTTTACCCCCCCCCCACCCCCACCCCCTAAAGGGCCCATCTCTATACTGGAAGAATGCAAAGTTCCTGTAATCACGGCTGCACAGGTAAAAACTACACTCTCCAAAGCCAAAAACCCAGCATCCATGGGACCTGACAACATGCCAGGATGCATTCTGTATGAACTACAGAATGAACTGGCACCCCACCTAAGCACCATGTTCAATCATAGCCTCACCTCAGGCTTTGTGCCCACTGAATGGTGCACAGCGATGGTTACCCCACTCCACAAAGTGGTCACCACCACAGACCCTGGGAACTACTGCCGCATTAGCCTAATGAGCCTGGTCTGCAAGGCCATGGAATGTATCATCATGAAACTTATAAACAAAGACATTGTAATCTCCAAACTCTGGACCCCACCCAGTTCAAGTTTGTAAAAGGCAGATCATGTCTCCTAAACCTGATTGACTTCTTTGAAGCAGTCACCAAAGCCGTAGATGAGGGTAAGGTGGTTCACACAACCTACCTACAGTTTACCAAGGCTTTTGACACCATCCCCCACTCTGGAATTATAGATAAACTTACTAAACTAGTATAAATCCCTATGTCACAAGATGGGTTGCCAACTGGCTCACTGACAGAACCCACACTGTGAAAGTAGCAGACTTCAAATCCGACTTCAGATCAGTGACAAGTGGAGTACCACAGGGTTCAGTCCTAGATCCTCTCCTGTTTGGTATCTACTTTTCTGAAGTATAGGCAAACACAGAAGATCTTTGGCTAATGGAGTTCACATATGACTGCAAACTAGGAGCCATAATTAAAACTCCTAATGATGTGGACATCCTACAAAAGGGCCTCACTGAGACAGATGCCTGCTGTCAAAGCCATGGCCTCAAGCTCAATGCCAAAAAGTACATTGTCATCCCCTTTGGTAAAAACTCTGTACCCATGACCTACCACATATGTGGTAGTCTACTTAACACTGAAAGTGTGATAAGAGACCTTGGGACACAGGTGGACAGTGGTCTCTCCTTTGATAATCACATTGCCACAGTAGTCAGGAAATCCTTCTACGTGGCACAGCTCATCACAAAAGGTTTCTCATCCAGGAAAAAAGAGGTCATTGTTCCCCTCTACTCATCACTCATTAGACCTATTATAGAGTACAATGCCCTTTTTGGTATGTACCTCACAAGACATCTACAACAACTGGAAAGGCCACAGAAATACCTCACAAAGAGGATTACCAGCCTCAAACAGATGCCCTCATGAACCGTCTCAAAAAACTCCAGCTTTACTCTGTCGCATATCGCCTGCTCAGAGGCAATCTCTGCCTAACATACAAAGCTATGTCAAACCCAGAGCTGTTGGACATGCTCCACTTAAAGAAATCCCAATCCCTCCGAGCTACATGCTTTAGGGACTTTGTCACCACAATAAACAGAACATGTTGGAGGGATAGATTCCTGTCCCAGAGACTTCCCATACTCTGGAACAAACTACCTATCTATATCAAACAAAGCTCCTCATTAGCACTCTTCTTGAAAAATCTTGATGATTGGATGGGAAATAGGGAATTCACCCTGGGGATCACCTCTATGGATCTTCTCAACAGGGGCACAGGAAAATAATTTTCTTGGGTGGCAAAAGCCAGGGTACCTTTTTGGCTAGGCTTGTATAGGCCCTATGGCTGATAGCTTAGTACCTACCTATGAACCTATGAATGTAAAGCCAGAAGAAATTGGGCTAATGTATAGAACTATACAATGCCACAGAAAAGACGCAACATAAAATAACAAATGCTGTATTTTAGATTATGTGAAATAGACAGTAAGACTATGCTAGTACCTAGAAAGTATTTCAGAAATGCACTGAATGTAAGTTCTGAAGTTGCCCAAACACTGCCAGCTCAGAATACAGGAAAAAGAAAACATAGAAAGTATTTTACTTTACAAAAATTGAAGAAAACTCATTGATGTCTGAACAACTCCAGCTGAATTGTGGACATCTCAAAACTGAAAATGATGACACACTAAACCCCTAAACTTGCTTAGAGTTTTCAGGTGTGTCACCGGAATATTGTCTGTTTTGGGCTATTTTAGTTCTGTCATTTACAAGCCTATTGCTCCAAAATGGTTCAACATTTATTCAGGGAATGCTACTGGCCTAGGTATCTATAAAACAGAATTGAAATGTAGCTCCTACCCTCAAGGAAGACAAAGGAGTAAGTGTCTTGAATTTTACTAAAAAATCAACTGCTTAATGTGAGTTTTATGCCTCAAAGGGTTAACCACTTGGCTGAGTAAAGAATGGATGTAAGTGATTTGGTCAGATAGACTAACTGTCATGTGCCTCTCTGACCCCAAGAAAAAATGGGAAAAAGGAGGTTGATGACGACGATGATGACTGACAATGCCCACTGTGTACACAAGTATGAAAACACTCATTTTAGTTCTAAAATCCCACCCACACCAGCATTATATTTGCTTTAGGTGTTTTTTGCTTATTTTTAGACTGAAGGGGACCAAGTGCTGCACCATTTGTTCTAAGGCATTTTATAAAAGTTTCACTGTGTCCATTTACAAAGGCTATTCTTGCCTGAATTCCACTCTAACTTCAGATGAGAATCTGTCAAGCACGTCAAGATATTCTTATGGGATGTTATGAAAAACAACCCCTTGATAATCCCATTTTCATTTGGTTTTCTACAGCCCAATAGCTTTCCCAAAAGTAGATAAGTGAATCCGAAATATGGGTATGTCCCCCAGAGCATGGAAAACATGTACCCAATAATATGATTAAAAATACACCACGGAGCATACTGGTGGAACAAGTAAACGTAGTAAAACAGCTCTCCACCCTGGTCAGCCACAGCCTTGGTTTGATAAAGTCCACGATTTACCTGGATGAAAGCACTTACCATTGATTGCTGCTGTTTTGGATTTACCATTTACTGCTGCTATTTATTGGAATTCATATTAACCTTTGTTGCCAGCTAGTGCAACATGTTTTGTGGAATAAAACAGTGTTTTTACAACATACGGGACTGTGGACTTTCTAATTTTTATTGAGCTGTGGCTGGTTTTGACCAGGGTGGAGAGCTGCTTTTCAATAATATGATTCTAATACATAATGAGTGTATCAGCTTGAAACAAATACATTTTTAATAAGTGGTAAAACCAGGACATCTGAATGGCTACATAATATTGGTGATTCCTGGCAATAAAAGACAATTTATCTATAACAGTATGAAGTATTGTAGCAAATTTCTCAGAATAATAAATCACAACCCTCAGAAACAAGATGGACTTAGCACTTAGCAATTAGGTACGTACAGAACCTTAGCTTCTTGTAATGTAATCTGCTGCACAAGTATAAAGGGGAAGCTGTAACTCCAGTAACAAAAAAATCCATATTTAAGATAACTAAATAAGATTTTTACTTGTGATGCAATAACATCTCAGTAAATAAGAATTGTAGGTTGTACTTGGCATACCAAGCAGAAGTTCACATCCGAACGCACAGCAGAAAATGAATGTAATGGAAAGTGTAAGACTGGCAGTAAAATCGCATGAACTAAAGTTACAAGGTCTCATCTTTGAAAGGGTATGGGGTGAATCAATAAAGCTAACAGTCATATTTCATAGTGTGCATGTTGCTGCGTGATGCACACATGGCCGCAAATATTTTTAGGTTCAGTAAACTCCATGTAGCAGCATGCACTCATGCGCAAACAAGGTAAATACTGTGGCATGCTAATTACAGCATAAGCTAATTGTATGCTAATCAAGCAAACCAACACACTGAAGCAATTCAACAAGCTCTAAAAGCAACTGTGTAGAATCCATGCTGGTGTTCCCCGTGTATTCAAAAACTTTTCAAATACATCCATGGAAAGGAGTCTACATGGACAGAAGAGCGAGTAAATGTTGTTACAGTTTGTACAGAACTGATCTTAACATGTGACAGCAGACACATAATTTCAGTTCTATACAGGGTGAATGTAACAAAAGGAGAGTAACAATAGCAAATAACCTTTTAAGTGCCATGACATAAATGCAATTTGCTCGCCCACCCTCAGTTGAAGAATACACTTGTATTGTAATGCAGACAGCTAAAAGTGTAAACTCCATGAAACAGACTATTCATAGTGGCATGTAAGCATATGCAGTATGTAGCTGACAAAATACAGGCATATTTTCTCAAAAACAGTACTCTGTGCAGATATATGACAAAATAATAACTTCCCTTGTGTGTTCAACATTCAGCTGTCCTTCAGTTTCCCTGGCTACATGGATGCCAACCATGTAGATTCAAGGCCGTCAGCACTGTGAATATGCACATGAGGTCTGAACTCATTCGAATTGCTGAATCCCAATAAATTGGAACCATGTTACTTGGGCAGGGACACAAAGCACTAGTTGGATGGACAGGGTGCTGGAGATTTTGGCTTGACCACTCGCCTGAGATATGAACCATATAGCTGTGCCAGTGGGGAGTCTTATTGGGGATCTGGAGAAAAAGGGAGAAACCAACCCGAGACTGACTGTGATCTCTATGTGCTCTTAAGGGAAATTGTACTTTACTGTGTATGTACTTGTTATCCTCCCAATGTGGATGCCCCTCACTGGTGCTAGTGGTAAAGATCGAGGCTCCTTGATTACTGGGCCAGTGCATGGATATCACAGCACCACCTAGTGAGCAGGATAGAATCTACATTAACCGCAAGGGTGCAAGGATAACCACTCAACTGCCAAGTCATGTGTAATGCCCATGGAATTATTTTGAATGTGTGTGCTGGCAGTTATCATGAATTCTATATCTGGCACATATCACAGCTGTACCAGATGTTTGCTAGGGGGGACATCCTACAGGGCCATTTACTGGAGAATGTTGGCTATGCACTGGAACAGTGGCTGATGACACCCATCAGAAGTGCACACACACAAACATGGAAGAACACCATTATGAGGCACATGCTTAAACCAGAAACATCACAGTGTGTGTGTTTGACTAAGAGACAACGCATAGCACATTCACTGACCACCTAGGTGCCTAATATATTTCTCCTACTCACATACATAGAGTAAAATTGATGCCAGGCAACTCACACAACCTTTACTTCCCCATATATTGGCTGTGTATTGCTTGCATCAGACAGAGACAGCCCTGAACTAAAATTGTGTCAACTGTTGCATTTGCAAGGTGAATCCTGAACCTAGAGCGTATTCTTTAATAATATTATGGCATATTCTTGTATTTCTTAACTTGATACAGTAATCACGTAAATAGTGGTGGATTTGTACAGAAAGTACCTTGACAGCAGAGACTGATTTTACTTATATGTGTCCATTATTAAGTAGTAGACCTCAGGCATCAAAGATTCATGCAGTCATAGCTCTCAAAAGTAATAATGATCACTGCATGCCCTCAGTTTAGCACCATACATTTGTAATGGTAAATCATTAAAGAGAGAAGTTAGAAAGTAATACTACACATTGCAGTTTCTGACTTCACAAACCTTCCCAAGATCAAACAACAGGCAGGATGCAGAAGATGGAAAGTAGTAACAAGAGCATCATATCCTTGTTTGTGCCATAGCATTAACTCACCTTTGCCCACCCCCCCAAAAAAAGAACAAGCTATGCTTGTTTGTGCCATAACAGTAACTCACCTATGCTGTCCCCCACAAAAAGAACAGTATAAGCTTGTTTGTGCCATTAAACCTAGCCTTCAGTTACTGGCAACTGCATATCATATTACTCCCAGTTAATATCCTAACACATTTTAAGGCCAGTGATATGGAATGGCTTACACACTGCATGTCTCACAATACTGTCAGATAAATGATGAATTACCAAGAAATACAGAAATTTAAGACAGAGTTGTATATTTGCAAGCATAATCCAAAAAAGGAGTGATACAACTCTGAAAAACCAATAATCCACAAAAGAGTTGTATAGGAAGTAAAACTGCCACAATCTCAGTCCAAAAACATTACCGTGAATAAATATGAATGAGTTCAAGTCCAACACTGAATTTATTAACGCTCTTTTATTAACAAACTGCGTTTTCATCCCAACACATTAGGACTTCATCAGATACATTGGTGTATATCTGAGGTCCTCTTGAAGCAAGGTAGAATAAACCAGAAATACAGCCGATTGTGAAACCAACAATTTCAGAGGTTGAAAAGTCCTTTCCTGTAACTAGTGTTCCAGATACAGATTTGCTGTATCCAGGACTGTATGTAAGCTTCTGAGCTACCAAGCCTTTCTGTGTTGGAGGGAAGCCTTCTAGCTTATCAGTGGGAGTGGTCCAACACAGAAAGGCTTGGTAGCTCAGAAGCTTACATACAGTCCTGGATACAGCAAATCTGTATCTGGAACACTAGTTACAGGAAAGGACTTTTCAACCTCTGAAATTGTTGGTTTCACAATCGGCTGTATTTCTGGTTTATTCTACCTTGCTTCAAGAGGACCTCAGATATACACCAATGTATCTGATGAAGTCCTAATGTGTTGGGACGAAAACGCAGTTTGTTAATAAAAGAGCGTTAATAAATTCAGTGTTGGACTTGAACTCATTCATATTTATTCACGGTAACGTTTTTGGACTGAGATTGTGGCAGTTTTTCTTCCTATACAACTCTTTTGCAAATAATTAAATGTACAAATAACTGATGGTTTGATAGCAGTTTACATTCTGTTGCAGTTGGTTGTGTGAAGAATGACTTCCGTTCTTTACTGCAAAGGTGTTTGTGTGGCAAAGAGGAATAAGGCATCCATCCTGTTTTCTGCAGCTGCATTAGTGTGAGAGTTTAAATCCTGAACTATTAAGAAATATCTCGTGTACAATAATTATCTACTGTGTATCTCATACATTGCTTTGCCTCATTTCACATATGTCTCCTTTTTTTTCCTTATTTTTCTTGTTTTTAATGCCACTTTTTGCATGATGCGCTACACAGTGGAAACACTGGAACCAGAGAACAAATACATTTCAGGTTTGGCTGTGCTTATCTGGTTTGTGCGAAGTTCAGCATTGCAGAAACAAGAAAAAATGGACCACCTAGGAAGAAGTCAGCCAAAAATAGAAACCGGATACATTCAGTTAATGTTCTTGGCCATTGCAAAAACCTGACCTGGAGAACAGATGATACTGGGTTCTAGTATAGAGTGTGCAGCCTTTGTTTTACTGCTGTGACATTGCAGTTTACAATAATATAATGCAACATAGACAACTGCTTCCTCAACTTTCTTGTGGCAACAGGTGTAAGTGTAGGACTGCTATACACATGGTTCTGGGTTAAAATACAGCATATTCCATACACTCTTGCTTTTATTGATTTAGTGATCTATGTATTATCGCATTTATGATCAAATGTATGACTATGGTTATACTGTGTACTAATAGTCCTGTAAATGTATTCCTGCTAGCTGGAACGGCATAGGTTCATAGGTTGGTACTAGGCTATTGGCCCTAGGGCCTATACAAGCCTAGCCCTAACAATTCCCTGGCTATTTCTTTCCACAGTATTTACTTCCCTGGACCCCTGTCTAGCAGGGCACCTGATGTGATCCCCAGGGTGAATTTCCTATCTCCCATCCAATCATCAAGGTTCCTTTTGAAGAGGGCCAAAGAGGTGCTCTGCTTGACATGTATGGGCAGTCTATTCCAGAGTCTGGGGAGTCTCTGGGATAGGAACCTATCCTTCCAGCATGTTTTGTTCATTGTGATGACAACGTTTAGATCCCTGGAGCATGTGTCTCTGAGGGATTGGGATTTCTTTAAATGTAGCATGTCCAACAGCTCTGGGTTTGACATGGCCTTGTATGTTAAGCAGAGATCGCCTCTGAGTAGATGATATGCGACAGAGTATAAGTGGAGTTTTTTAGACGGTCAGCATAGGGCATCTGCTTTAGGCCTGTGATTCTTTTAATGAGGTATTTCTGCAGTGTTTCCAGTTATTGCAGTTGTCTTGAGAGGTACACACCAAGCAGAGCATTGCATTCTATAATGGGTCTAATGAGGGATGAGTACAGTGGGACAATGACCTCTTTTTTTTCTGGATGAAAAGCCCTTAGTGATGAGGTGTGCCAAATAGAAGGATTTCCTGACTGTTGTGGCGATGTGGTTATCGAAGGTGAGACCACTGTCCACCTGTGTTCCTAAGTCTCTTATCACACTTTCACTGTTTAGTGTACTGCCACCTATGTGGTAATTCATGGGTACATGTTTTTCCCAAAGGGGATAAATATACATTTCTTGGCACTGAGCTTGAGCCCATGGCTCTGGCACCAAGCATCTGTTTCTGTAAGGCCCTTTTATAGAATACCCACATCATTTGGGGATTCAGTAATGTCTCCCAGTTTGCAGTCATCTGTGAAACTTGTTAGCCAGAGTCCCTTAGTGTTGGCCTGTACTTCAGAGAAGTAGATGCCAAACAGGAGCGGTCCCAGGACTGAACCCTGAGGCACTCCCCTTGTCACTTGTCTGGAGCTGGATTTGGAGTCGGCTGCTTTTACAGTGTGGGTTCTGTCAGTAAGCCAGTTGGCAACCCATCGAGTAGGGATTAATGCCCAGCTTAGTAAGTTTATCTATGATTCCAGAGTGGGGGATGGTGTCAATGGCCTTGGCGATGTCCAGATATGCTGTGTAGACCACCTTACCCTTGTCTACAGCTCTGGAGACTGATTTGAAAAAGTCACTCAGGTTCAGGAGACAAGATTGGCCCTTCACAAACCCAAACTGCATGGGATCCAGTGTTTGAAGGTTGCCAATGTCTTTGTTTATAAGTTCCATGATAATACATTCCATGGTCTTGCAGATCAGGCTCGTCAGACTGATGGGGCAATAGTTCCCGGGATCCAAGGTGGATCCCCCCTTGTGGAGTGGGATAACTGTAGCTGTGCTCCATTCAGTGGGCATGAAGCCCGAGTTGAGGCTATAAATATGACACTTAGGTGAGGTGCCAGTTCATTTTGTAGTTCATGTAGTACACAGCCTGGGATGTCATCTGGTCCCATGGATGCTGTATTTTTAGCTTTGGAGAGTGCATTTTTTACCTGTATGGCCGTTATTACCAGGATTTGGCAATCTTTCGGTATTGAGATGGGCCCTTTAGGGGGTGAGAGGGGGGTGATGTTTGCACTGAATCGAACTGCCAGGATATTGGCAATATCCTTGGGATCAGTATATTTAATGCCATTCTGTTTTAGCTCAGAGCAAATCTGAGCATTGCCATTTAAATTCTTGACATAGCTATAGAATGCCTTGTGGTTGTCTTTGGAATCTTTGGCAATTTTATTTTCGTAAGTAGCTTTGGAAGATTTTATGAGGAATCTCAGCTTCTTACTGAGGCTGGTAAGGGAGATTTTTGCATCCTGGGATTTTCCTCTTTTCTGCAACAGTTTCTTCATTTTGTTGTAAAGTTTGTTTATGGCAAGGGACCACCAGATTGGTTTCCTTATTTTGGAGGAGAGCATCTTGGTCCTATTAGGGATGGCATGATTCATGCATGAGTGGATGTGCTCATACAGTGCCTTAGTGTAGGAATCTGCAGTCGAACTTTCAGTTCCTGTCTGCATGGGTGTCATGAAGTTTGTCACTTCTGACTTGAGTAGCAAGAAGTTGGCTTTGGAGAAGTTTTTTATGGAGGTTTCCTTACTGGAGTGGTGGGGTGGGATGTGGATGTCAAGGGTGATTAGCTTATGGTCAGACCTGACCAATGAGGGGGTGACCATAGATGTGTAGCATTGATTTCCCATGTTAGTAATTACCAGGTCTAGGATTAGTTGATCCAGGACATTGGAATTTATGAATTCCAAGAACAGTTGGGCAAAGGTGTTGGTACACGAGTAGTTTTCCCATAATGGAAGGGTAGTTGAAATCACCCAGTATTAAGGTGTTTGGTTGTATCTTAATATTTTCCAGTATGTTTAGAAAGGTGTAGTGAGAATCTTGGGGCATGGTGGGGATCTGTAGCAAGCTACAATTTGTATTGCAGTCTTACCTAGTGTTAGTTGCACATGGAGAATTTCAGATGCATTGTGCTGGGCAACTAGCCTGGTGTTGTGAATATCCTTAGTGAATATGGACACTCCTCCACCTTTAGTGTTTTGGTCCTAGTTTGGTGGCTGAAAAGTGTGGTAAGAGTTGTAACTTGGTATTGCAGGGGTGCTCTCTGGAGCCTTGAACCAGGTCTCAGTTATTGCACTGATATCGATGTTCTCCATCTTTAGGAGCGCCTCGAGAGAATGCATTTTGAGGTTTAGACTTCTAGCATTGAGTAGCATTATCTTCAGATTTTGCATGCTTGTACCTGTTACGATGGTGGTTTTGTCCTTTGAACTTTGCCTAAAAAAGGCACTATAAGGGTGGCAAGAGCCGTAGCCAGTAACCTGAATCCCAGGGACGACAGGTGCGGACCACCTCTGGCAAAGTATTGTGGTCTGTCGATCATGTCGTCCCAGTCAAACAGAGACTGGATCCCCTTTGAATGACACCAGAAGCTTAGCCAATTGTTGGAGTCAATCATTTTGTCCTTGTACTGTGGTATCATTCTGGGCAAAGGCAGGATGATACTCAGGGCTAGGGTCATACCTGTCTGGGTCACATGATCTGAGAGCTCTTCCATGTCTCTTTTCATGTAGTCCAGGGAGGTACGTCTCAAGTCATTCACTCCAACATGGACAATGACAGACTCGTATTTGTACTTGTTGTGGAGTGACTTGAATGCATGCATTATGTGGCGGATCCTTGCACCCGACAGGCAGCTGACTGTAATTTTCTCCTTGTTCAGCCTGGTGAGTGGGACATCAGTGTGCATGACTACAGAGTCACCTATGACAAAAGTGTTGGGTACATTGTCTTGCCTTAGGGGCTGTTGTTGGCCTTCACTTTTACCAACAATACATACACAACTGCCTGCACATGCAATAACCATGAAATTGTATTGCTTGCCACTGTTGGGCACTGCTTGCCATTATGCAAATGCGGTGCTGATAACCAGCAGGTATATGTTAGATACTTAATACTAACTGTCAGACATTAGTAATGTGGCTCGCATTTGTGCACTGCTTACCTACATGTGAAAAGTTGCATCTCACATGCATGTACACTTTGTTAACCATCCCACAAACCCATTGCTCACTGCACTATGGAGCTGTATATATGATGCTTTTTTCTTGGGGTTTATTGTCCATTTCCCTTGTATGACATAAAACTACATGTGGAAACATTGCAAACTAAGGGCCTGATGTAACTATATGTCCGATATTTGTATTACATACATGTGTTCCCCTCCCACCAAGAACTACAACCTCGGGGTCTCAGTACTTTTTCTACACATATATCAACCACACTACAAATTGTAATAGATAATGTGTGCTTCCTCATAGAAAGGGCCAGTTGGTGGTGCTCACAACCTGCTAAACTCAAACATCCAACTATGCTCAATAAGGGTACTTGTGTTGTTACACAATTAGCTTTCTAAAAAGCCTAGTGGTATTAGGATAGTAGCCTCATGTGCTGCCATGAAGCTATGTGCCTATGCAGGCCTCCCAAGCCATTGTTCTCCACATGGCCTGCTGCTGTCATCTACTATAAGTGCACCTGCCCTCTTGTATATATCAGACTTGTCTCATGGCACTTGCATTAGGTACTGTATTCTGTAGTCTTTGCACTTAGGTAGGAGTTCTGTTCTCACTGCAGTTGACTGTATGTGTCTAGTCAGCATAGTATATGTGGTATCCTACAGTTATTTCTCCAATGGCATGGATTGCCAGTATTTTGATACTTGCACAAGCCTACACATCCATTTCATGCAGACCTCCCAACCTGTTGTCACCCACATGGCCTGTTGATGTTTTCTACTATAAGGTCACCTGCACTCCTGTATAAATCAGACTTGTGCTGTGGTGCTCACATTAAGTACTGTGTTCTGTAGTCTGTGCACTTATATATGAAGGGGGGGTCCATGCTCACTGCAGTCAACTATGTGTCTGTGAGCTGTTGCTTGACATTGCCTTGAACATTTTACACCAGCATGTGGGACACTTATCTTGTCTTTAACAGACACTGCTGATGTCATCAAGTATAAAGTGTTGTCTGACAAACACCATGTTGGAGTTTATGTGTGGCACTTGCGAAAAGTACTGTCTTCTGTAGTCTGTGTACTTAGATAGGTAGGTGTTCTATTCTCACTGCAGTCAACTGGGTGTATATGTATGTGTCTGTGAGCTGTTGCTTGACATTATTGAGAGCATTTTACACCAGCATGCGGGGCACTTATTCTGTCTTTAGACACTGCTGATGTCATCACTTATAAAGTGTTGTCTGACACACATCAAGTTGGAGTTGAGCTGTGGTGCTTGCATAAAGTACTGTGTTTTGTAGTCTGTGTAATTAGATAGGTAGGTGTCCTATTCTCACTGCAGTCAACTGTGTGTGTGTGTGTGTGTGTGTGTGTGTGTGTGTGTGTGTGTGTGTGTGTGTGTGTGTGTGTGTGTGTATGTGTGTGTACTGTGAGCTGATGCTTGACATTACCAAAAGCATTTTACACCACACTTATTCTGGCCTCAACAGACATGCTGATGTCATCAGCTATATGAGAGTTTTGGATATGCAGTAATCCCAATGGGGCATGGTCAGACAGTGGGCTGGAGGCCAGTCAGATGTGACCTCATCCTATACCAGAAATATTACAGTGACGTGGCTTTTAATCTATCCGCATACATCATGGCATGGTTTTTAGCCTCTGTGTTATGTTGTTGAGAAAGGCCTGTGGTCTCTCCAAAGACACTTTCTAGATCTGAGCTGACACACCCAGCGGAAGTAAGGCAGCCTACAGTGCTGTTGTGATTTCCTCCTCCCAAACACTAATCACTCACAGCTGCAATCCATTAATAATCTACACCATATAAAAAGGCAACCCTGTAGCTAGGAAAACTAATGTTGAGGAGAGTTCTATATGTTTGGAACAGTGAAAGAAAGCATTTTCTTCAGGATATCTGTACAAAGGAGTATTGAATCTCAGAAGGTATGGCTCCATTTTGTTACCTACATACACCTACATATGCTGGAACAATAATGTGAAGCAGAGGCTTTTACACTGTTATATGTATGAATTACTTAAAAGTGTACTGATGGCATGGCCATGTTTGTCAAGCTATTTCAGAGGTAGATATGATCGGCAAGACATGAAAATACATGGAAAGGAATGCTGGTTTGAGAAATATGTACAAATGTTTAAGGGACAGGTCCTTTCACAGCACTTTAAGCATTTCAAAGATGTTTTATTAGCCAAATGGGTCATTTTCCTGTTCTTTTGTGGGGGTGAGGGCTAAGGTGAGTTATTCTTATGGCACAAACAAGGATATCTTGCTCTTGTTACTCTCCTTGTTTTGCATCCTGCCTGTTGTTAGTATTTCACATCTCTAGACTGTTTGTTTCTCCAGTGGGTAATACTAACTGGCCACCTTTTATGTTTCATAGTTTCATAGTTTCATAGTTTAGTACTAGGCTATCTGCCCTGGGGCATTTGTAAGCCTAGCCATAGTGATGTGGCTTTTGCCACCCCATGAAATGGTACAAAAATGCACAGAATAGATTTAGAATACTGTGCTTCTGTCTAGTAGTGACACAGTGAAGGTCCCCTTATATAATAGAATTAGTTTACTGTGCCCCTGTCTAGTAGTGACACAGATGTGACCCCTGGGGTAAACTTACGATCTCCCATCCACTCATCAAGATTTCTCTTGAAGAGAGTCAGTGAGGGGCTCTGCCTAACATGAACTGGGATCTTGTTCCAGAGCATGGGAAGCCTCTGGGTTATGAATCTATCCCTCCAGCATGTCCTATTCATACTTGTGCGAGGTTTAAGTCTTTAGCTCGTGGTTCTGATGGATTTGGATTTTTTGAGGTGGAGCATGTCCATCAGTTCCTGATTGGACATGGCCTTGTACGTCAGGCAGAGATCACCTCTGAGCAGGTGGTATGCTACTGAATAGAGCTGGAGTTTCTTTAGTCTGGCAGAATAAGACATATGTTGGAGACCCTTGATCCTCTTGGTGAGGTACTTTTGTGGTCTCTCCAGCTGTTGCAAATGCCGGGCGAGGTACATACCAAATGGGGCATTGTACTCAATCATGGGTCTGATAAGGGAGGAGTATAGGGGTACAATGACATCCTTGGATCTGGATGTGAATCCCTTCATGACAAGGTGTGCAAGGTAGAATATCTTTCTAACCATTTTGGCAATGTGGGTGTCAAATGAGAGGTCGCTGTCGACTTGGGTCCCTAGGTCTCTGATTACTTTTTCCGTATTCAGTGGGTTGCTGTCTATGTGATAATTTGTGGTTACTTTGTTTTTCCCAAAGGGGATGACTATACATTTTTTGGCATTTAGTTTAAGGCCATGACTCTGGCACCAGTTGTCCGTTTCTGTGAGGCCTTTTTGTAGGATGTATGTATCCGCTGGTGTGTCGACTATGGCGCCTAGTTTGCAGTCATCTGCGAACTTTGTCAGCCACAACCCTCCCATGTTTGCTTTAACATCTGAGAAATAAATGCCGAACAAGAGGGGTCCCAGGACAGATCCCTGTGGGACACCACTCGTGACTGGCTTTGAGTCTGACATTGCTCCAGCGATTTTAACTTTAAGTGTTCTGTCCTTTAGCCAGTTTGCAACCCATCTAGTGACATAAGGGTTTACATTTAAGCTGTTGAGCTTATCTATGATGCCTGAGTGGGGTATTGTGTCGAAGGCCTTAGCCAAGTCCAGGTAGGCTGTATGGACTGCTTTGCCCTCGTCAATGGCTCTAGTGACTGTTTCGAAAAAGTCAACCAGGTTCAAAAGGCAGGATCTGCCCTTTACAAAGCTGAACTCGGTGGGGTCAAGTGTCTGTAGGTCCCCAATGTCTCTGTTTATGAGTTCCATAATGACTCTTTCCATAGCTTTGCAGACCAGGCTGGTTAAGCTTATGGGGCAGTAGTTACCAGGGTCTGTAGAGGTACCCCCTTTGTGGAGTGGGACCACTATTGCTGTATGCCAATGTTCAGGTACATATCCTGTAGTAAGGCTAAGGTTAAATAGCATTTTTATGTGCGGGTTTAGCTCCTCTTGGAGTTCACGTAGGACGCAACCCGGGATACTGTCAGGTCCCATTGATGCTGTGTTTTTAGCTTTGCTGAGGGCGGCTCTCACCTGGACATCTGAGATGACAGGGAGATTACATTCAGCTGGGATAAGTATTTCTTCTTTTGGGGGTGAGGGAGGGGAGAAATTTGCACTGAACCTGTCAGCCAGAATGTTGGCAATATCTGTGGGTTCCATGTATTTATTGTTGTTGTGAACTAACTCTGAGCATATCTGAGGGTTTCTGCCCAGGTTTCTAACATAGCTGAAGAAGGCTTTGTGGTTATCTTTAGTGTCCTTAGCGATTTTTCTCTCAAAGTTGGCCTTGGATGTTTTTATGAGAGAACATAGTTTTCTGCTAGTGTTGATCAGAGATGTCTTCCCTTTATGGGATTTTGCTCTGTCGTGCAGTAGCTTCCTTCTTTTGTTATACAATTTGTTAATGGCTGAGGTCCACCAGACAGGACGCTTGCCTTTGGTGGAGAGGGACTTGGATTTATTTGGGATTGCATGATCCATGCATTCTTGGAGATGTGCATAGAAAGCATTTGTGAAGGATTCAGCATTGTGGGATGTGGTATCCACTGGCCCAGTAGGCTTAAAGGATACCATCTCAGTCTTAAGAAGAGTGAAGTCTGCTTTTGAGAAGTTTTTCACTGGTCTTTTGTGCCGGGGGTGGAGGTGGGATATGTATATCCAGGGTGATTAGTTTGTGGTCAGATCTCACTAGTGAGGGGTATACCTCTGGTGTGGAGCATTTTGTCCCCATGTTTGCGATGATCAGGTCTAGTATATTATCTCCCCTAGTGGGAGAGGTGACTAGTTGTTCCAGTGCATTTGAATTTATGAATTCCAGGAACCTTTGGGCTAGGGTGTTAGGGCTAGAATAATGTACCCAATCTATGTTAGGGTAGTTGAAGTCTCCCAGTATGATGGTATTTTGTGATACATTCATATCCTCCAATGTCTTCAGGAAGGCTGAGTGGGGTTCCTGAGATTGGGAGGGTGGTCTGTAACATGCTACCAGTTGTATAGCAGTTTTGCCTATGGTTAGTTGCACCTGTATGGTCTCTGATGCTTCATGTGTTGCTACTAACCTGGAGGTGTGGGTGTTCCTGATGAATATGGACACTCCCCATCCCTTTGTGGTTCGGCCCGGGTTTTGGGGCCGAAAAGCATGATACGAGGTATAGCCTGGTAGCGCTGGGGTGCTCTCAGGAGCCTTGAGCCAGGTTTCAGTTACTGCACAAACGTCAATGTTCTCCATACTGAGGAGTGCATTGATTGCCTGCATCTTGAGATTTAGACTTCTGGCGTTGAGCAGCATTACCCTTAGTTTTTTGCCATTTTTTGTTTTCTAAGGAGGTGGATTTGTCTTTTGAGCCTTGCCTAAAAAAAGCACTATAGGGGTGGCAAGAGCCTTAGCCAATATCCGGAAGCCCAGTGGTGACAGGTGCAAGCCGTCCCTTACGAAGCAGCGTGGCTTGTCCAACATGTCATCCCAGGCAGACAGACATTGGATCCCCTTAGAATGACACGAGTACTTGAGCCAATTATTAAAGCTGATCATCTTGTCTTTGTATTGTGGCATCATTCTTGGTGAGGGCAAGATGCTGCTCAGGGTCAGGGTCATACCAGCCTGGGCTACATAATCAGAGAGCTCCTCTATGTCTCTTTTCATGTAGTCCAGTGAGGTACATCTCAGGTCATTCATGCCAGCATGGACAATGACGGAGTCATATTTGTACTTGCTTTGGAGTGACCTGAGTGCGTGTGTTATGTGGCGGATCCTAGCTCCCAATAGGCAGCTCACAGTCACCCTCTCCTTGTTCAGCCTGGAAAGCGGGACATCAGTGTGTCTGACTATAGAGTCACCTATTACTAGTGTATCAGGCATGGTGTTTGGCCTTAAGGGCTGTGATTGATTGATTGACACACTGATTTATTGAAGTGTTGCATGTGTTTTGTTTTGAGGTGGTGGATTTTTGGATGTCTGCTTTGGGAGCCTCTGTTGTTTTGGTAATTTTTTTATTAGAGCCTCCGAGTATGTCTTTGTGTTTTTATGTGTTTGGTTTGCAGTTGTGGTAGGTCTATGTGGGACTGGGTTTGTTGTGTGTGTGGTTACCATCTCCTCCTGTCTGGTCATGCCAGCCCTGAGTTGAGAGAGTTCAGCCTCCAGTTTGCCTATATAGTTGCATCTCTCACATGTACTTGTGTTTGTTGGGAGGAGGAGAGGGTTGTCTGTGTACATGAGTCAATTGTAGCATTGTCTCAAGATACCCAGATTAACCAGCTGAACTGGAGAGGACACCAGTAATCTACCACTCGACATGCTAGAACAGTATAAGGGAGTGCTGTGCCTTTAAGGGAAGTGGATATTCACAGGGGTGGTAGGTGGATGTAATGCTTACTTAGTATGAGAGTGCTTACTTAGTAGAGAAGTTTTGAGAACAAGTGCTAGGCTTATAATATAGCGAGTAGTCTGATTATACTAAGAGTAGAGCTTCCTTAAGGGAAAATTTGAAGAGCAGACTTGGCAGAGCCAGAAGAAGTTTAACCTAGTTTAATCGGCTATGCGCACAACCGTGCAAAGCCGTGAAAACGCGGATTTTAAACAGGGAACTTCAAAAGAGCTAGAAATGGTCCAAAACAACCAATTACTACAGCTCTTGTGCTGAGGTCACTTCCTACAGGGACAGGTAGGCTGCTCAAGGCTCCCCACTCCCACTGGTGAGCAAAGAAACTTCCTTCTATCCAAGTAAGGTAATGGACAACACAGGAACTACACCACAGCCCAGAATACAGCAGAGCCTGTAAACTGGTCTAAACTAGTCGAGGAGAGGCGGGAAAACAAGGATTATTATTTTGTTTTTTTTTGTTTTTAGATAGAAACACACAGAAAATGCAGAAACAGTAATAAATCAGTTACACAGGCTAGCACACTTTAGTGGGCAGCCTCAACAGTTAAATTAAACAAACAAACAAACAAACAAACACACTTTCGATCAAATTCGACTAAAATGTAACTTTAAGTGCAGATATTAAATAATGCAGCAAACAGCTAAAAAACAGTTTAAGCTTGTTTAGGGTAAGCTAGAGAAGACAGCCCTAAACATACATTGAGTGTCACAGGAAGTGACACCTGTACCATGTGGAGGAGGGACAGCAGGCCCCCTCTGAGCACCCCTATCAATCTTCCTGCATGGCACATCTGCAGCCAGACTCAAGGAGGAGGAAATCACAACAGCACTGTAGGCTGCCTTACTTCCACTGGGTGTGTCAGCTTAGATCTAGAAAGTGTCTTTGGAGAGACCACAGGCCTTTCTCATCAACATAACACAGAGGTTGTATCTGTTAGCACTTATTTTGCAGTTATGTGATACTTAGGTGTATTATACATCTGTTTTCTTTAAGGGCACCTACAATAATGTCAGTGAGACTGTTGAATTCACATGAATGACATGAGGCACAGCTGGGTGTGCAGAGGTTGAATCTGACAGAGAAGTTGACATACAGCCACCCCCTGCATTCACATTGGACACAGCTAGTAGGCCTATACCCACCCAGTCCACTGAGACCACAGATATTGGTGGACAGGTAGAGATGGAGGACATTGATCAGGGAAGTGTGGCTACTGTGGCATCAGTGCCTGTTGAGTCTGGCTGCAGCCAAAGTGTGGGTGCCATGCAGGAAGATTGATAGGGGTGCTCAGAGGGGGCCTGCTGTCCCTCTTCCACATGGTACAGGTGTCACTTCCTGTGACACTCAATGTATGTTTAGGGCTGTCATGGAGGCACAGGCACATTCCCATAGGTGCTCCAGACAAATGCTCAGGGTTGTGGATGTGGCACAGTCTGACATGTGTGACTGCCTTCACCATATTGTTGATTTACTGAATTGGATAAATGACATGTTGAAACGAGCTGTGTTTGCGATGGACTGAGCGGTGTCTGTCATGGAAAGAGCAGTGTCTGTGATGGAACATTTGCTGGGAGAGAAACAGCATCCTTGTTGGTGTAGTTCAGCCATATCATCTGCTGTCAGCCATGCCTGATCATGCTCCCATAGTGGCAATACTTCCACTGCTCCATCAGTGAATGTGCTGTCTACACACTGATGTGGCGGGCTATGAGGTTGTGGTCCTGGGCATTCTTGTGATGGGAGCTTACAGCAATCACATTCAGGTAGCAGCACTACATCTGAGCATGGTCCTGAACTGCCACCTCTACCATGCGCAGCCCACACCTGTCCATCACACCAGGGTGTACAGCTAACCCTCAGCTTGCTGTGTTCACACACACACTCACACACCAATTTCACCTGGAAAACCCCTACAGACACACAGACAGCATTTACTCCTTTTGTCTCACTATCCATTTGTTATTTTATTCAAATGTCTGCCTTATTCTCCTTCTTACTCACACACACTCACTGACCTTTTGTACCAGCCTAGGCTTCCTTTCCCCCCACAGAACACCCTGTGCAAGTTATGTTAACTGTGCCATATCCCTGTGTTCTACTTTTCTAATTCAGGGATACAAAATCTGTTTCTGATGCTCAGGATGCATAGCTAACTTACTGCTTAGTATATCTGCATTTGTAGTGTTTAACTGGTCATTGTACGTTTAACCTATATTGATCTTGGAAAGTTCGACAATTGATAGCATCAAAATGTCACAACTTGCTCTTGTGAGGGTTGTGAGGTAAGAAACTGCAATGTATATTATTACTTTCTAACATGTATCTTACAGGATTTTCCAGTCCATTTTTATGTTCAACTTCTGAGAGACTTGCTTGGCTACAATCACCTGCATTAGAAGCTGAAGTTAAGTGATACTTATAGTAGTGTGTTTTTGTCTTCTGTTAAGTACAAACTTGCAGTTTTAAAAGTACTGTATTTCATTTTTTCTGTTTCCTAATTGTGTGTTTCATTGAATAGTGTGTTGAGTGTCTCTCTGCAGTTAGTTCCCCACTTACCGTCTCTGTTCCTGTGTTGGTGTTAGTGTTGGTGGCTCTGGAATTGCCTGCCCCTCCTGTAAGTCTGTATGAGAATACTCCTCCTGGGTCCATCTCATTTGCTCACTTAACTGAGTACAGTGAGATCATATTCTGAGTCAAGTGTTCACGCTACTTAATACAGAGCGATGATTTGAGAAGGCCAACCTGCTTAGGTTCTTCCTTCCTCTCTCCTTGCATTTAAAAAAAATAAAATTTGCACTTTTATTCATCTGCTTTTACTGTATTTGTGTTTCCTACTACTTTATTTTGCTTTTCTTAAAAGTACTCAATTTTATTTATTCTGCTGCATTTATTACTGCTTGGTCATAGCCTGATTAAATTGTAACTGTTATTCTAAGTCTTTTGGTTTAAGCACTTAGGCTTCATACAGGTTGTTTTAAGTTAAGAAGGTTTGTGGTCTGCACTGTTGTGGCAGGACAGGTAGCTTCCATCCTTCTAAGCTGGGAATTGCTGATTGAAGGCCCAGTGTCTGCTATTCTAAAAGTGTATCAGTTCTGGCTTAAGCACTTATGCTTCAGGACAGTTATTCTATATTAAGAGGGTTTGTGGTCTGCACTCTTGTGGGAGGAGAGGCTGGATTCTGTCCTTCTGAGCTGGGAATTTCTGGTCACAGGCTTATTGTGCCTGCTTATTTAAACTGTTTCTTTCTGAAATTGGTGCACCTTGTTGCTGTAGCATAGACCAGATTCAGGCCTGCTGAATCTAGCTTTGTTTGTATAACTTGAGCACTGAGCCAGGCCATATTTTTTTGGGGAAGGTTCCCCTGCACCCTAGTAGCAGGCATGTGCAGTTAGAACTTGTCTGATTGAAGACTGCTGGAACAGGGCTCAGTTTTGAGCTTTTTTTCTGGTTAATTGGGTAACTTGTTTAAATCAGTTTGTTCATTTTCTATTGTTTTATATATATATATAAAAAAGGTGCACTTTATTCATCTGCTTTTACTGTATTTGTGTTTCTTCCTACTTTGTTACTAGGGGCATTGACTACAGCTCTGATTTGTGATATATAACAGTAAGTATCCTTTTTTGTGCATTTAAAGTGTTTTTTGATTGTATCTGCTTTATTTTCTGAAAAAAAAAAAAAAAACGTCTTTCCCACCTTTCTAAGCTAGTATAGTCCAGTTTTCAGGTTAGTGCTGAATTCAGGGCTTTGTTACAAATCTCTGTGTTTGCCCATACCTTACTTGGATAGATGGAAGTTTCTCTGTTCACCTGTGAGAGAGAGGAGCTTTGAGCAGCCTATGTGTCCCTGGAGGAGTGGTATCAGCCCAGAAATTAGTAGTTTATTGGCCATTTTGGGCTAATTTCTATCTCTTTCATTTCCCTGCTATAAATACCGCATTTGCCCGGTTTTGCACATTGGGCCGTGCCGGTTAGCTAGGGTATAACTATTCCCGGCTCCACAAAGTCTCCTCTTCAATTTTTCCTTGGAACTAGACAAACTTTCAACTTAAGCACTCAAGTCATTCATTTCTCAGCCCGGCACTTACTCAAAACTCATAGCAAGCACTCATAAACCCTAGCACTAGACCCTCCTGTACTGTACAGAAGGACAAGGCTCTCTATTTGACCGTACCAGCCATCCAGTAAAACAGTTCACTGTACCTATCCAGGCATGTCCAAAGGGCAGTTTTAGGTGCACTCTCCAGTCCAACTGGTGAATCTGGGCATTTTGAGGCAATGTTACAACTGCCTCATGTACACAGACAACCCTCTCCTCCTACCACCAAACACTAATACATGCGAGAGATGCAATTATACAGCCAAACTGGAGGCTAAGCTCTCTCAACCCAAGACTAGATCAGACAGTCAAGAGGAGAAGGGAAATACTTGCATCACACCACCAGTCTCACGTAGACCCATTAAACCAGCACCGGCAAAAACACACATAAATACATGAAAACATACTCGGAGGCTCTAAATAAAAATCTGCAAAAGCAAGAGAGACCTCCAAAGCAAACATCCAAGAAACCTCCACCCCCCAACACAAACCATGAAACACATACTTCACAAAACCAGTGTGCCATGCAATCACAGCCCTTAAGGCAAAATAACATACCCAACATACTAGTAATAGGTGACTCTACAGTCAGGCACACTGACGTCCCACTCACTAGGCTGAATAAGGAGAAGATTACTGTTAGCTGCCTGTTGGGTGCCAGGATCCGCCACATAACACAAGCACTCAGGTCATTCCAGAACAAATACAAATATGACTCTGTCATTGTCCATGTTGGTGTGAATGACCTGAGCCGTACCTCCCTGGACTACATGAAAAGAGACATGGAAGAGCACTCTGATCATGTAGCCCAGGCCGGTATGACCCTGACCCTGAGTAGCATCCTGCACTCACCAAGAATGGTACCATGGTATAAAAAAAAATTCTCGATTTCAACAATTGGCTAAGTTTCCGGTGTCATTCAAAGGGGATCCAGTGTCTGTCCACCTGGGATGACATGCTCGACAAGCCACGCTGTTTCACTAGAGACGGCTTGCACCTGTCACCCTTAGGGTATCGAATACTGGCCAAGGCTCTTGCCACCCCCATAGTGCCTTTTTTAGGCAAGGCTCAAAAGACAAACCCACCGCCATAAATAGTGCAAGTAACAAAAAACTGAGGGTAATGCAACTCAATGCCAGAAGTATAAACCTCAAAATGCATGCACTCGAGGCACTCCTCAGTATGAAGAAAATCGATATATGTGCAGTAACAAAAACCTAGTTTAAGGCTCTAGAGAGCACCCCAGCACTACCAGGCTACAACTCATACCATAAATTTTGCCACACAATCCGAACCGAAATACAAAAGGCGGGGACGCATCCATATTCATCAAGGATACCCACACCTCCAGGTTAGTGACACAGCACAATACTTCAGAGATCATCCACGTGCAACTAACAATGGACAAAACTGCAATTCAAATTGTAGCTTGCTACAGATCATCCACCATGTCCCAGGACCCCCATTCCGCATTTCTGGAAACACTGGGAAACATAAAGGTCCTACCAAACACCCTTATATTGGGTGATTTCAATTACCCAAATATTAACTGGGAGAACTACTCAAGTACTAACTCCCTTGCCCAACATTTCCTAGAATTTATAAACTGAAATGCCCTGGTTCAACTGGTCAACACTCCCACCAGAGGTAACAACATATTGAACCTTGTCATCACCAACATGGGCGACCAGTGTTTTCACACGGAGATCTGACCATAAACAAATCACTTTGGATAATCACATTCCGCCCCCCACCCCTGGACAAGGAAAGCACTGTGAAAAACTTTTCAAAGGCAAACTTCACATTACTTAAGACTGAGCTGGAAAGTTTCAAAGCTCCCATGCTGAAGGATAACACTGTCCAAGCTGCAAAATCCTTTACTAATGCATTCTACAGGCAGCTACAAGAATGCATGGATCGTGCTATCCCAAGCAAAACCAAGACTCACTCTTCGAAGAAAAGGAAACCAGTCTGGTGGTCTCCTGCCATAAACAAGCTATACAATAGAAGGAGGAAACTAGTACAGAAAAGAGTAAAATCCCAAGAAGGAAAAACATTCCTGATCAGTATCAGCAAGAAACTACGATCCCTCATAAAATCATCCAAGGTGAGCTTCGAAAGAAAAATTGCCAAGTACTCCAAAGATAACCACAAGGCATTCTTTAGCTATGTCAAGAATCTAAATGGCAATGCTCAGATCTTCCCAGAGTTAGTTCAGAATGGCACAAAATACACTCAACCGACCAATATCGCCAACATCCTGGCAGATAGGTTCAGAGCAAACTTCACCCCCCTCTCACCCCCAAAAGGGCCCATAACCATACCAGTGGCAGTTCACATGTACAGAGTGCACCAATGGAATGTATTCTTTCCAAGATGGCACACTACCTCTGACTGTAAAAGAATTACATAAATGTAATGGCCATGTTACTCATCAACAGATGTAGTTCCTCCCAAGTGATTCTGTAACTCACATTTGCTTTCATACATCACTTGCCACCATATAATGATACCCGATTCTCTGTACTCTTGATGTCACACTGACAAGTTAAACAATACACAGTAATTTATTTCCACTTGCTGATATAGGGCACTCCATCCCCACATCCATTTCCATAGAAGGTAAATAAAAAGATAAATAAATAGATAAATGCATATTTTGTGCTTTGGGTAACATATAACACTTACTAACTTCAACTAGGAAGTTCACAGCATGGTTAATAAATGTTTCTTCATAATTAATAACATTTTGTTTTGATGAAATAATATGTTTCAGTATTATTTACTGTGGCTATTTGTTGAACAAAATCACAACAGTGAAGAGTGACATACCTTTTAATTGTGAAATATGGAGTCTTAAACATTCAGAATGAGGAATGTGCCTCATAATGAGGTATACCTGAGTGCATTGCTTCCTCTCCTGCCAAAGAGGCAGCCACATCTGGTGATCAGTTGTGATCTCCAACAATGGTGAAAAATAGCAACAGAAATGTGTAGTGCTGCACCTAATTTTGCAAAATATCCCTGATTTTGCCTCATATGTTTTGCTGTATCACACATTTTGTGGTAAATCACTGAGAATCTCAGACAAGACAATAATGCTCGACAGTACAGTAGCACACTAATATTATTCAGAATATGTATATTGATGCAAATCCTGTTGCTCCGTTTACTTTTTAAGCAAATTAGAGTAATATTTGAAAATATTCCGTGATTTTTGGGGTCTTTGTCTCTGCATGACTTTTGTCTATTCTTGAGCAGAGAAATTGAGAGGTATACAGGGAACCATAACTTTTTAACTGTAGTTGTTTTTGCAGAACATTACTGATTTTTGTCTCATGTTTTTTGCCTTGTCCCTGATTTCTTGGTAAATCTCTTAGGATTACAATGAAGTCAATAATACTGGAATTAGAGTTACATACTTATTGTTCAAAAAACTCATGTTGATGTAGAAAAATTAATTGTTCTATTAACCTTTTCAATTGAATTAAAATAATTTTTAAAAATTGTCCTTGATTTTGGGTCCCCCCCATTGTTATTTGCTATGTCCACAATTCTTGAACAAAGAAGTTGAGAATTAAGCAACGGGTAGCCATACCTCATACCTCTCAAGTGGCAACAGTCCCTGGTTTTAAAGAATGTCTCAGATTTCACATATTTCCCCCCATCCTTAGTTTTGTAGAACATCTCTGATTTTACCTGTTATTTTTACCCCATCTTTGATTTTCTGGTAAATCATTGAATATTATAGATAAATCAAAAAAATATATACTCACATAAAACCTGTTGCTCAATTCACATTTTGAGCGAATTAGAGTAATATTTAAAATAGTAATTTGCTCCTATCTTTTTCTAAATATCCCACTTCCAGTTTTTTTATCTCAGTAACAGTATTCACTGCATCAAATACAGCTGGTTTAGTCTTTAATTTCCATTTTCTAGTAATTGCTTTTTTGGTGGCCACCAGCATTAAACTTAACAAGGCCTTACTATGTCTATACAATTAAGATCCTGTATCCCAGGTAAAAATAATTTCATTAGTTGCACCCATTTGCTCACCCAGTATTTCTTACAGAGTATGCTATAGGGAATTTTTAAAGTCTGCCAACTCATTATTCTCTCAAAACATTATTTTTCAATCACCTTTTTCTTCCCCATCACACCTTCAATATTTACAATCTACCTCAGGAAAAATTATTTGAAGTCTACATGACATATAAAAATACCTATGTAAACATTACCAAGCAAATATTTAAAATCTAGATTTTGTTGCATAATTGAATAATGTGCATATGCCCCCCATTGTTTCCTTGTCAAATTGCTTATCCAGCTTCTCTTTCTAATGTTTTCTAACCTCCTCTGATCAATTCCTATAGTTACTGTGCAATATTTTATATGACCTACTACTACTTATTCCTTTTTTAACAAAAGCTTCTGTTCTACTTTCAAATAAAAACTCTACCAGAGTGGGTATTTCACTTAGGATTTCCCTATCCCTTTCTCTTTGTCTATATACTGATAACAATCACTGATAAAGAAGGCAGTGTCTGTCCTCCATTCCAAAACTCTTCTTGGCATCTTCCCATACTATTACCCTTCCCTGTCTAGTTATTTACTCCCAACACCTTGATTCATTTGCCAGTTTTCTCCAGTAAATTCCAGCTCCCCTCTTGCCTATTCTCTGTACCTCTAATTTTAGTCATGCCTATAAGCAAAATCTCATTTCTCCATTCTTGTGTTGGCTTTGTTCTTAGAATATTTTCTATTACTTTATGAATATAATATTCTGTATGGCTGTTATTCTCCTTAAGGATCTGCATCCAAAATCCCACTCTCTCATTATTTTTTGAATCATCATCCCATTCCACTATGAATTATAACCTTCTGCTTTTGTTATATATATATATATATATATATATATATATATATATATATATATATATATATATGGGCCTTAACTCCATAGCTCTAAAATATCCCTTCAAATCAGGTAATCTTAAACCACCTTCTTCTGTTGGAAGGATAAACTTATCACACTTAACACTTGCCCTCTTCCCTTCTCAGATAAAATCTTTCAACTCTTTATTAATTACTATTCATAGCTTCTCCTCTGGTTGCTTAAAATATACATGAGCTGTGTATAAAAGGACTAAAAGCATTTTCACTGATTGTATCTTGCTATGCATATCCATAAACAGGAGTTTCCAACTTCTCATTTTTTATTTATTTTTTGTTTAGTCTCTTCCCACGTATGCTTAGCTGCCATAACAGAATCTTTTTTAAAGCATAGTCCTAAATTTCATTTTATCGTGTCCTCATAAATATGGGTAGTGCTGAGCCAATTCATGTGTGGGTATATAGTTTACAGCTACAGCCTTTGTTTTACCTTCATAATATATCCCAAAAAGACTTGGAACGGTCTCAGAATGTTCCACAAGACTGAAATGTCCTTTTCTGGTTTATCAGGTACAAAATAATTTTGTCTGCAAATAAAGCCAGCTTTTCTTGATGAACATACCAATTATATCCTTGACTTAATGAGTCCCTTATTTTCTCTGCCAATGGCTTTACATACAATGCAAATAATGAAGGAAAAAGAGGACACCCCTATCTAGTTCTTCACTTCAGACACAACTTATTAAAGAAGAGCACTCCTACTTTAATTTTTGCCTCGGATCCCTCATATATCCTCTTAATTAACCTTATCATTGTATCAGATAGTGCAAATCCCTCCATTGCCTTACTCACAAAATCCCAGCTTACTCTGTTGAATGCTTTCTCTCCATTAAGACCCACCACCAACAGCAGTATTTTCTTCCATGCTACTTCCCTCTGGATCATCATTGTTCTGTTAAAAAAATTAATTATTGTATAGAACTTTGTGTTAATAGATGTCATATACTTTTTACCACCGGATATTTTTATCACATGATTTTTCAATCACAAAATATTTTAGCACATGACTTTCATCACATAATCATTACATATTTAAAATGGAGTGTCTCTTGGAGCTTTTTATTTTCTCAAGAAGTCTTGGTTTTAAGATGGAAGTACTCAAAACAAAACTTCAATAAAGTAAGTTGTCTAATGAGGATACAGCATGGTTTTCACCTTTTGGAGTTCTATTAATGTTGTCAGATGCTTGCCTGCCATCCACAAAAAACACACTGATCCATATCTATCAATTCTGGTAAAACCTTTGACATTATTTTAGCTATTACAGACATAAATACTTTATAATCATGGTTTAAAATTGAAATGGGCCTATATGAAGCTGGGTCTGTTGGGACTTTACCATTTTTAGGTATTGCAGCCACCACAGCTTTCTTCCAGGATGTTTGTGTTTTTCCTCCTTTTAAAAATACTGTTGAACAAAATTTTCAAGATTTTTATCACTTTTTCTTACTGGATTTCAAACTTCCACAGGAATACCATCTCTTCCTGGAGACATTACTACAGATTGATTATATGTCACCTTTTTATCTCATCTTCTCCTAGCTTAATTGTTAATTGCTGAGCCTCATCTACCTCTAACCTTGACATACTTATGTCCTCCATAAATAATTCCAATTGTGCTTTTTCATCATTTATACATTTATAAAAATGTTCATAACATTTCCAAAATATCCCTCATACCTCTACAGGATCTCTAGTTATAGTTCTTGCTATAGGCTCTCTACGTTTGGCAACAATCCATTCTACTTTCTGCTGTCTAAGTTGTTAAGTTGTGCTAAAAGTTTTTGTGCTCTGAAGTTATCAAAAAACAGTTGCTTAAGGTTTTGCAAGATGGCAGCATATTAATCAGCAACTTAATTTCAACTCTCCCAGTATGAAAAAACGAAACTGATAAATAAGGGCCCGTAATTCTGACAGTTTTATCAACATTCAGTTTCTGGCTACTTAGTATACTGCCTGGTTGCCAGAAAAGAAGAAATTTACAGAGCCTGAAAGAAAATCAAGTAGAAAACATGAAGAGAAAACATTGATTGCAAAGAATTCTACAGCAGTTCAGCAAAAAAACAGTTCAAGCTCCAGTGCTGGTACAAGGAAACACCACTCACACCTACACAACACACACACCCACATATGCAGAGGTCCTCAACAAAAACATACCCAAACAAAAGAGACCTCCAAGGCAAAAATGCATGCAAACTCCACTGCCCACCACACATAGTCCACACACCTGTGTCTCACAGCCACTAAGGCCTAAACATAAACCTAACATATTAGTCATAGGAGACTCCATTGTCAGACACACAGATGTGCCCCTCACCATGCTGGGTAAAGAGAAAGTCATGGTAAATTGTTTGTCAGGTGCCAGAATCTGCCATGTCACCCATGCACTCAACTCTCTCAACAACAGGTACTGTTATGTCATAGTCATTGTTGGTGTGAATTACTTCAGATGCACCTCCCTGGACTATATAAAGAGAGGCATGATCGAGCTCACTGAATATGTGTCCTAGGCAGGTATGTTCCTAGCTTTAAGCAGCATTCCACTCTCACCCAGAATGATGCCTCAATGCAAACATAAAATGATTGACTTTAACAATTGGCTTTTATGGTGTCATTTCAAGGGGATCCAGTACCTGACAGTCTGGGAAGACATGACTAACAAACTATGATGCTTTCCCAGAGATGGCCTGCATCTGTCTCCCTTGAGCTTCAGCCTCCTGGCAAAGGCTCTTACCTCCCTCATAGTGCCTTTTTTAGACAATACAATGAGGTCAAAACTACCAACATAAAAATTTCATCAAAATGCAAGTTAAAGGTCATGCTGCTAAGCACTAGGAGTCTAAATATGAAACTGCACTCATGGCAAGCATTCTTAACCCTGGAAGATGCTGACATTTGTGCAGTCACAGAAACCTTGTTTAAAGCTGCAGAGAGCACCCCAGCCATACCAGGTTACTCATCCTATCATACATTCAGACCTACAACCATGAGCAGCAAAGCAAAAGGAGGTGGAGTTGCAATATATATAAAGGACATACACACTTCCAGGCTGATCAAACAGTATAATGCACAGGAGACACCCCAGGGGCAGTTAGCCAAATCATAGCTAGCTACAGAACCTCAACTTTGACTCAAGATGCCCACTCCACCTATCTGGACCTCTTCAAATATATCCAGATTAAACCCTTTACTCTCATCCTGGGCAACATTAACTATCCAACCACAGACTGGAAGAACTACTTATGCTAAAACACAAATGCCCAGAGATTCCTTGATTTCGTCAATGCAGATGCCTTGGACCAGCTGGTCGACACTCCTACAAGAGGTGAAAATATCTTGGACTTGGTATTAACCAACATAAGTAACCACTGTAGCATCCCTACAGTGTCATCCTCCATGGTAAGATCTGACCACAAAGTGGTCACTTTCAAAGTCACCATTTCCCCTGACCCCACCTAGCTAGGGTCAAACAAATAAAGTTCTCCAAAGCTGATTATAGCCTCCCAAGGAAAGGTATAAACAGCTTCACAGCCCCCACCCCTCCATAAGAACTGGCACATATGTCCAAACCTGCACCAAAGTACTATACAAGCATTTATATAGCTGCATGGAATCAGGAATACCCAACAGCAAAAAACAAACAAAACCAAAAACAATGAAATAAAAATAAAAAAGTCCCAACACAAACATGGTTTCACCGATTTAATAGTACAAAACACAAAGATCCCAATGACTGAGGACTTTCACCATAAGAATGGCCTCATCAGAGTAACGTTGGTTAGTACAAACAACATTTAAATACCCCATCCCCTAACTGCTGATCAGTCCACATTGAATTATATCATCACACAAATTAAAAAAAAACAGTTGATTATACATGAAATATAAAAACATAATTGAACCAAGATACAAGATAAAAATGCACTTGTACAATGTGTTTAAAGATATAAAATGTTGTGATGCTTATATACGTTGTTAAATATATAAAAAACTAAATTTTATTTAATCACATTTGCTTTAGCCTTAAGTGTAGAAAGAATAGCAATACTGTCATTGAGGCCAGGTGGATGCATAGCATTTAGCCTAAATTGCCACATGTCACCTCCTCTTTCACTACTTTTCACCTTGCCAATGACAAAGAAAATAAACTTTTTAAAATTAGTATAACATGTACTATGTCTACAGAGTGCATTGTGAGCATCTTTATTTCTGATGGCCCTAACATGTTCAGAAATCCATTCCTTAAGTCTTGGTATGGTTTTGCCCACATAAAAACTGGTGCAGCTGATACAGGTGGCAACATATACTAACATGTTAGTGTTACAGCTGCACCTTCCTGGGCAGCTCAAAGAACGGCTATAGCCAGGTATGGGCACATATGGGCCATCATTGATGTACTTACATACCCTACAGTTTCCACAATTGTGCATTCTAGATATAAAAGGCTTGCAACTAGAATTCTCCATAATGTCCTTAACATTTCTCCCTCGACTGTAAACTATCCTAGGTCTTGGGCCAAGAATTTCCTTACTTGCATCCTTAAGACCAAAGTGCCATGCATAGTTAATAGCTGAAACAATATCTTGGGAGAGGTGATTATATCTAAGGACCATTGTAGATGAACCATCAGACTGTTGTTGGGTTGGTTTTACTGGTAACCCATCACGAAGTATAGGTTGGTAAAGTGTATCTCTCTTCTTTAAAACCTCATGTTTGATCATCAAAATTAATTTAAAAGAATATCCCCTATCTAAAAACATCCCTACAAGTTGAAACAACTCACATTTAAAAGTATCAGAGTTGCTCACCAATCTCGACAGTCTGACCATCTGCCCCTTGATGATTCCCTTCTTCTGGTGATAAGGGTGACAACTACTAAAATGGAGCATGGAATTTGAAAAAGTTTCCTTCCTATGGATACCACTTTCAAGAATCCCCCCATTAAAATTCAAATGGATATCTAAATAATGTATCTCACACGCATGCCAAAAGTTGGTGAACCTGAAAAAAGCAGCGGTGTTATTTAAAAATTCAAGGAACTCATTGGCCTCCTGTTCAGTCCCTTTCCATAGAATCAGAATATCATCCAAGAATCTGTTATATAACAGGATCCTGGACATAAATCGAGATGTGAAGATATAATTTACTTCTCAGTATAGAAGTACCAAGTTGGCAAACATGGGAGCACACTTGGCTCCCGTGGCCACTCCTGCAATTTGTTGGTAAATTTCCCCTTCAATGAGCAAAAAATTATTTTTAAGGACCAATTCCATTAGATCAACCAGCAAGTTAATCCTGTTCTTATTGCAAGTTTTACTGTTGACTAAGCTTTCCCTAAAGAAATCAAGGCCCTCCTCATGGGGTATGGTGGTAAATAAATTTATCACATCTATGGTAAGAAACATGAAGGGCTCAGATAAATCAACACCCCTAAGTCTTTTTAAACAATGCCATGAGTCCCTTAAAATATGTTCAGATTCCCCCAAAACTATTTTGGTAAAGGAATCCACAAAGGTTGCCAATGGCTCAGTTGTAGACCCCTTAGCAGCCACAAGGTTCTAAAAGGGAGTTAGAAATAGACTTGTATGTCTTCGGTATGCCGAAAATTACCAGAATAACAGGATGTGGAACCGACAGATACTTGCGTTCTTCCTTATCTAACTTACCGTGAAATAGCACATCTAACAAAAATAAATACATTTTCGAATAGGCCCTGTTAACCTCATTGATACTGGCCTGTATATAAGTAGACTGGTCATTTAAAATTTCAGACATCCTGAAGGCATAGTCATACTGTGACATAATGACCATGCCCCCACCTTTGTCAGGTTTCATCAAACGTAGTTCATGACTGTTGGCTAAATAAATAGGATCTTTCTCTCCTCAGTGGCCAAGTTGTCTTGAACTATTTTGTTTTTGTTAGAATTCAAAATCCTTCTCATTTTGGCTTCACAGAGCATCTCAAAAACTAATAGATCTCCATTTGGAGGTGCTATGAATAGGCTACTTATGTGCAATGAAACTTTGTCCTTGCTTAAAGAATTGTCATTAAAAAATAATTTTAAATTAAGCTGTCTAGTGTACAATTTCAAATTGATCAACACATCAGCAATATCCAAGTAAAACTCAGGAGCAAAAGTTGTACCCTTGCTCAATAAGCTGTGATGAACATTGTTAATAGTCATTGCAGTATAATTATAGATAGTAAAGTCTTCTTTCTTAAATACATCACAATGTGAGGGTTCAACAGGTACATCACAATCAACAAAGGACTCACAGTCACCCAGTACTTCATCTGAGTATAAACTCCCACTGTCACATGATGCACTTAATTGGGCCCTCGGCCCCTGTTGTTCTTGTAGTAGTAACTCTTGTTGTAATAGCTCCCATTGTTGTGTAACCTGCTGTTGTTGTATTGACCCCCCTTCCCTCTGTTCCTCAACCTCTCGGACCTTTGTGGCCCGTTGTTCTCCTCCAAAAAATGCTCGTTGTTTAATTCAGACACCTCAATATTGTCAATAGACCCGGTCTGAATTGGACCCACAGAGAAATCCACACCCCTCTTAGAAGACTGGTGGTGAGGCCAGAAACATGGCCTCAAACTGAATGCCAAAAAATGCATCATCATCCCCTTTGGAGAGAGGGATGTCCCCACAAATTATCACATTAATAACAAGGTCCTAAGCATGTAATTATTCATGAGGGAATTGGGCACCCAGGTTCATAGCAAACTGAATTTTGACCACTATACTGCTTCCGTTGTATGGAAAGCTTTCTACACACCCCACCTCATTAGTAAGGGTAACTCATCCAGGGACAAGGTTGTCATAACATCCTTGTATTCTTCCCTTATAAGACCCATTATTGAGTATAATGCCCCTTTTGGCATGTACCACACAAAGCACATGCAACAGCTGGAGAGACCACAGAGGTTCTTCACCAGGAGAACCCTGGGCCTCAAACATTTACCCTACACAGATAACTAAAGGCCCTGTCCCTCTACTCAGTCACATACAGACTCCTCAGAGGTGACCTCTATCCAGCATACAAAGCAATCTTAGACCCCGTCTTGATGGGACTGCTGCATATCCACAAGTCAAGCTCCACTCAAGTAACCCACATGTGTGACCTCAACCTGGTCTGTGACATCAATAGGACTTGTTGGTGGGACAGAGTTTTGTACCAGAGACTTCCCCTTCTGTGGAACAGACTCCCTTTCCATGTCAAGCAGAGTACCTCATTAACCCTTTTTAAGGGCAACTTGGATAACTGGATGGGGAACAGAAAATACACACCTGGGTTTCCACCTGTGTCCCTGCTGGACAGAGGCATCAGGTGCTGACTTTTCAGAACATGGGATAAATTCTTTGCTAGGCTTGTAAGGGCCTCAGGCCTAATAGCCTAGTAACTTCCTATGGTCCTGTGATCCTATGATCCAGTCATTTAGAAGAAAAATAAATCAAATGTGCTCAGAGTTGATTAAAATAAATGAAACATTGAAGAAGTATATCAACATAAATAACAAAAGATGGAAAATATGGAAAATGCTTTAAACAGCTATTCAGATGAACTGATAAATCTTCAAAAATCAGAGGTAGAAATGAAGAGGCTGTCTGAGTACGAAACTGCTCAAGAAGAGGTATTTCAAAAAATGGTTGAATAACAGAACAGAGTACACAGAGAAAACCAAAGAAACTGGAAACACAAGTAAGTGACTGGATTGGTATTCCATAGCAGGATTTGTTAATTGAAAGGGCAGATCACGTGTATGCTACAAACATAGCCATAGAAAGCAGCCAATATCTGTCTTAGTAAAAATGCAATCATGCCAGCAGAAAAAGTTAATCCTGACAAAACTGTGGCAGAAGGGCAAAGTATCAAAATTGGAGACACTAGAGTATTTGTGGAAAATGATTATTCACTGTACACCAGGCAGAAGAGAAGCAAAGGCAGGTATGAGATTCAAACTGCTGTACCAAGCAGTCTTGAAAATATTTTTTCCTGGAGGATCAAAGTTGTTTTATGGTACAGAGCAGGCTAATGAGGAAACATAGAAGTTTACCTAACAAAAAGTGAGCCATCAAAAAGACGATGACTCTGTTTCTTCATAGGTAAGTACTAGGCTAGCTGTAATGGGCCATTTTGAGCCTAGTCAATTTCCCTTTCTAAGAATCAAACCCTGTACATCTTGTCAGTGAGTAGCTATGTTAACCATTATGCCAACCCCTTAGAGTGCATCCTTTTGATAATAAAGCTCATAGAGAGAGAGAGAGACTATGCTAGAGAAACTCTTTCTAATATTTTAAAGGAAAATGCCTGAGAGACAGAAAAAAAAGCACAGAAGTTTACTAGAAGAATTAGGAGTACCATGGACTTGAATTGGGGTCTGGGATTGGGAGATAAAGATGAACGGGAAGATAAGCAACACTGAAAATAGTGAATAACTGTGATACTATAAAGCACCAACCACATTTATAAAATATGGCTTTACAAGAAAAAGTGCCTGTGAAAGATTGGACTTTTGATGACTTTTTAAACTTGTGGGGGACTGAAAGGCATATACCCAACTTCATGTCATTAATATTTCGAAGGACAATAAAAGGATAAAAAGAAAAAGTAATTGTAAGTAAAACAATTTTTATTCTTAACAGTATATGTATAAAACATTTCATGGTATAAATTAGATGTTATATAGTAACACATTTTCAGTGATTGTTTTATGTGATAAAGATATTAATTTGCTGCTGTGTTAGTTTTAAGAAATGTAAGCATTACAATGTAAAAAGAGAAGAAAGCCTGGACAAAAGCATGTTTAAATTAATAGGCTGTAATCTTGAGATATTATGGTGGGGGATGGGCAACTGTACATTCTGTTCTTATGTTTGAATCGAAACAACCTGACTACAGGTGAATACAATAAATCTTTAGAGGTCTGAACATTGCTGAGAGTAGTGTAAAATTGAAAGGTACAAGGGCAAACAGCTTAGTAAAAAAAACATAGTTTGAAATTATTGCAAATAAATAACAGATAGCAGTTTTTTCTGGTGCCTAAATTCTTTAATGCATTTACTACAACATTTTGCAGCTTAGTTTTATTTAAAGAAAGCCAGTGCACTTTTTCTTAAGAACCACGTAGATGGCAGTGAATTAAAACCAAAACCAATAAGGTACACTGGGAGCTCACCAATAAGAGGAACGAGTCATGGAAAATGTTTATTCAAACACGAACATAAACTAATAGACACTTGAAAAGAACTAACAGTGAATGCAACAAATGAGACAGATATTAACGCTTTCACAGAACAAATAGCGTTTTCGTACCAACTTCATCAGATACATTTCACAGTATAGTGGACCTTTATATATTTAATTGAATTAAAGAATGCGTACTGACATTGGTCCATCTGATAATTGATTAATTACACTACAAAATCTTAAAGAACAAGTCTTTAAAACTTGAATTTGTTTAAAACCAGCCTGTTGATGTCTGTTAACAAAGTCATATGCAATGAAAATAACAAATGTACAATATCATTATAAAAAATATATACAATAACAATACAAAAATGTATATCTTAATTAAAATAAATTAAATTTCAAAAAATTGGGTATATTATGAATAAAAGGATACGTGTACTATAAAAAATGGAAAATAAGATTTAAGAAATAAGATTTTACACAGTAATTGCTATGCCAACTGCCACACTAATGGTCTTGTCTATCTTGCCTTGTGTAAATTGTGTAATTCTTTTTACATAGGCAAGACAGAAAGGAAATTGAAAACACGAATTTATGAACACCTTTATGAAATTAGTAAGGAAAACAACAAAAATGCACTTTATCGTCATAAAATGGTTTGCAATGATGCAAGTTTTACATTTTTTGTTTTAGAAGTGGTTGCCAAGGACATTAGAGGTGGCATGTGGGAGACGCAGTTGGAATACCATGAGCTCTTCTGGCAAATATTGTTAGATGCATCAAGACCTCCAGGGCTCAATGACATGGTTTCTATCAAGCCAGTTTTGAAATTAAGGCAAACTAAATTATAAATCACAGTATTACTCACCATATACTATTATTATTATATTATTTTTATTAAAAGCGTTTCTAATTTCTTAATATATATTTTATTTCCATTTTTATAGTACACTTATCCTTTTATTCATAGTATACCCAATTTTTGAAATTTAATTTATTTTAATTAAGATATACATTTTTTATTGTTATTGTATATATTTTTTATAATGATATTGTACATTTGTTATTTTCATTGCATATGACGTTGTTAACAGACATCAACAGGCTGGTTTTAAACAAATTCAAGTTTTAAAGACTTGTTCTTTAAGATTTTTTAGTATAATTAATCAATTATCAGATGGACCAATGTCAGTATGCATTCTTTAATTCAATTAAATATATAAAGGTCGAATTACAAGCTTAACAAACTGATAAAAACAAAAAACCAAGACAAGCTGGAGCAGCGTGAAAAAATCCAATTTAATTAGCGCTTTCAGAAATAGACAATGCTTTTCCTTCTTCAGACAAACCAGAAACAGTTTGAGATGCTTTTAACCTTAATAATCTACGTAACAATTAATCAATTAAGTAAAAAGGTACTCTATTTAAAGTAAAAAAATGTATTAATTATAAACTTTCCAAAAAGTTAAAAACCAAATAAGACTTGCAATAAAGCCAAAATCAAACACATCAAACCAACCCCTAATTTAAACAAATTATAAATATCACATAATTTATCACAACATAAATAACAACTTGCAATAGAAAACTATAAAGTAACAGCCTACTGCATCATTGTTGTTAAGTAAACTAGGTGAAGATAATAATAAACATATGACCAATAAATAATCTCTAAGAGGTTACCAAACAAGTAAAAAATTAATAAAAATGGCCATACATGATTTCATCTTTTTTAAATTCATCTATTTAAAGCCAAGAGCTTAAGGAAACATTTAACTGAAACTGTTTCATTAAGACCTGGGGGCAAGTAGGCTGCAGTATTGATTTGCCACCTCAATTCTTCAATTTCGAGTTTAATTTGCCAAGGGCCACCTTTCTCATCAACCCCTGTCTGCTTTAGTACAGTGAACTTAAAACAGTGGTTTGGAAACTCAATAATATGCCTAGCTAAAGCGTTGGTCTTATTCCCCCTATTTATGGCTTACTGATGCTCATATATACGTTGCTTCAGCTTTCTTTTGGTCTTTCCAATGTAGAAAGCTTTGCAATCTTGGCAGCAAGCACAGTAAACAACTCCTTTTGTGTCACATGAAAATTTCCCCTGAACTTTATAAAGAGTGTCCCTAATCTTAAATTGGTAAGCAGAACTTAAATGCTTACATTGATGGCACGCTCCACATTTAAACATACCCTTGTTCTTAACAACAGATGGTTTAAAGGAGTATTGTAACAAAGTTTTAAGGTTACAACCTCGTCTAAAGGTAACTTTTGGTTTGTTGCCAAGTAGCTTGTGCAAAGTTTATAATACATTTTTTAACTTTAAATAGAGTACCTTTTTACTTAATTGATTAATTGTTACATAGATTATTAAGGTTAAAAGCATCTCAAACTGTTTCTGGTTTGTCTGAAGAAGAAAAAGCATTGTCTATTTCCAAAAGCGCTAATTAAATTGGATTTTTTTCACGCTGCTCTAGCTTGTCTTGGTTTTTTGTAAATATATAAAGGTCCACTATACTATGAAATGTATCTGATGAAGTTGGTACAAAAACGCTATTTGTTCAGTGAAAGCATTAATATCTGTCTCATTTGTTGCATTCGCTGTTAGTTCTTTGCAAGTGTCTATTAGTTTATGTTCGTGTTTGAATAAACATTTTCCATGACTCGTTCCTCTTATTGGTGAGCTCCCAGTGTACTTTATTGGTTTCACTTTTTCTTAAGGCTAAAAGTTAGTATTTTCTGCAAGCATACAAACTGTTTTTCATATCTGGGAAGGGAATGCAGAAAAGAAAAGAACAGACAGCAATTAGTGTAAGTAGGAACATAGGCTGTAACATGCAGCTTGGCATGGATAACTTTAATTTTAGGTTAGTTAATAGCTGTGGGTGCAGTTGTCAATTTGGGGCAAGTATTCTTATCAGGATAATTAAACTTCTTTATTTGAAGATGCACATTATTTTGTGTGCTTGTTTTAAGTCAATAGGCTATGGGGTGTTCTGGGCCATGTTTGTTTTTTGTCTGAGGGTTTTTATTAAAATATAAAGTCTTGTAAAATGTGACATAAGTTCAAATGGAGATGACAAGAAACAACTGTATAAAGGATCAACCTGCCAAACATTAGTGGGTGCATGTAGCACAAAAAGTGGAAGCAAACATTTAAAGAAGCTGCCATATATAATATGTGGGAGTAATAAGTTCTTATCATAATGGCTACACTATCCATATTATCTTGGAATGTGAATGGCCTTGCAGGTAGAGACAAAAAAGTAAGAGCATTTAATTATATTAAGAAATGCAGAGTGCAAATAATGATGTTACAGGAGACACACTTGAAAAGAAGTGAGTATGTGAATTTGATAAATGATTTCAGGATGGATATTCAGCAGAATACCAGAGGCAAAGAAAAAGTTTAGCACTTATATTAATTGCTTGAGGAGCTTCAGTAGTGGTAGAAGATGAAAAAATATTATAATGGTAGATTTGTGGTAGTAGGGGCTATAGGCAAAGGAAGAAGATTATGCTGGCATGTATTTTTATTCTGTCTAAAAAAGCTATTAGTGACTTTAAGAAAATGTTGGCATAAATATTGAGCTTTTAGTAGGGAATATTACTTATAGGTGGAGACCAGAACTTGATTTGCAACAGTGAAGAAATATCTGGGAACCTACAAGGGAACACAACAGGATAGATTTCTGATGAAATTTATGAAAATATCTGGTATGGAAGATGTGAATTCAGTAGCAGGAACTTGGAGAGAGAATTTACATATCATCCCCCAAGGTACAATAACTGGACTACACTAAACATAAATTATATTTCATAGGAACATGTGCATTTAATTCAAAGCTTTAACACTCATCCAATAACTATTTCATATGCCAGTAACAACTAAGATAAGAATGCAGGGTAATGAAGTAAAAATGAAACACTGGTGCTTTCCCACTTACTTGTTAAAAAAAGAGAAATTTAAGGAATTGGTACTGGATATTATTTGAAAGTTAATAGGGAAGAATTAAATTTCATCAGAAGGTATAGCTAGTGACTGGGATAAAATGAAAGTGGAGTTTAAACATTGGGTAGAAATTAAAGAAAAAGAGATATAGTTAAGATGTAATAATAATTATTTAAAGGGTTTGAAAAGAATTTCAGAATAGGGAGTAGCTCGCTGAACAAGAAGTAGGACTGCAAAAGAGAAGATAAGGGAGTAGCTGGATAATATTCATGAGTTTAGAAAGATTGCTGTTAAGCAACTGTTTTTAACACCTGTACTGAGCTATTCCACACTTACTTAAGAACATAAACACGATGGTGGCTCAGATGTTAATGTCTACCTTAGAGCATCAGTGTTCATTTATGCCCTTTAGTTATTGTATGTGTGGAGACAGCACGTTTTTAATGTGTCTGAATAGTCCTTCTGTGAATATTCCAGTTTCTTCCCACAAACAATCTAATTCATTATCTACTCTAAACCGTGCATAAACATTGAATTTCCATTGACTTTGTGGTTGTGGATGTAGCTGAAGAGAGTCTGTGAAAAACTTTGTATTTTTCTACAAAACATACCTATGACTTTCTTAAGATAATATACATACTTTGTAGTGCACATTCAAAAGAACATGCATTCTGGCAGCAGACAGGTATTTCCCACTTGGTTAGATCTTTCTACTTCCTGTACTTGTTGAACAACTGCAGAAAGTCCTTTATCAACAGCTTATGTTTTCAACCTGGTAAAATTTAACATATGGCTTACCAATTAATTACTGAATGCTGTCACAGTTTTTGATGGTACAGACTCTTTAGTAATATTATTTATATTAAAGGACTGTTCAGTACCATGTTAGGGTGGTTGCTGAATTGGGGAAAAGTACTGTGATATATACTGAGGTGCACATGTACAATGCAATCAGTAAGCAATAGGAGTGATAGTCCCTGAAAAAGGCACTAGTGTTCATTTCATTGGAGAGTTGTCCCAAGAGGCTGAGGCCAGATCATGAAGAAATTTCCCACTAAATAAATTAAAATAATTTTGTATTAATGTAATGGTCTCATTGTTTCTAAAAACGTAAGAGTGATTTACTTTTTATTTTGTTTGCAAGGGAAGACAGAACTTTGTAGGTTAAAAGTAGAAGTGTAAAAAGCTTACTCTTGTTGAAATAAGTAGTCGCTTCATACTTTAAATAGTATAATATGTGACATGTGCACCACACCATGGCAGAATTAGCAAGCACACATGCAGTGGTCTGGGGATGTCTTGCATAGGGTCATGGAAGGACTCTGCTTCATGATGTATGTATGCATATTTGACATGAGGACATGCTTCACTCCTTTGCATGAAGGATGTCATGTTGCCAGAGGACAAAGGAGAATGTGTGGGGCTGCATGCATAGTACCCCAAGTGGTAGTGAAATGAAGAGCTATTCCAAAGATCACACAATGACCATAATGTACCAGCAACCAAACACATAGCAGTACACTGGGCCTGATATGAACATTGTTACTGTGTATGCATAGAATATGAATGGCATGCAATGTCACAGTAGCAACACCACAGATGTCTGACTGTAACACTGTCACGTTGCAGTATATGGAGTATGATAGGTTCATAGGTTCATACTAGGCTATCTGCCCTAGGGCATTTATAAGCCTAGCCAGAATGTGTTTGGCTTTCGCCACCCATTTTAAATTTATTTTGCTATGCCCTTTTTCAAGGTTAGTATACTGTCCCTCTGTCTAACAATGATACAGAAGTGATACCTGGGGTAAACCTACGATCTCCCATCCACTCATCAAGATTCCTCTTGAAGAGAGTCAATGAGGGACTTTGCCTAACCTGGACTGGGATTTTATTCCAGAGTGAAGGGAGCCTCTGGGTTATGAATCTGTCCCTCCAGCATGTCCTATTTATTTCAGTGCTGAGGTTCAAGTCTCTCGAGCACGTAGCTTGATGGGATTTGGATTTTCTGAGGTGCAGCATGTCCATTAATTCCAGGCTGGACATGGCTTTATACGTCAGGCACAGATCGCCTCTGAACAGGCGGTATGCCACTGAGTAGAGCTGGAGTTTCTTTAACCAGGCAGCATATGAGATCTGTTTGAGACCTTTGATCCTCTTGGTGAGGTACTTTTGGGGTCTTTCCAGTTGCTGCAGGTGTCTGGTAAGGTACGTCCCAAAAGGGGCATTGTACTCAATTATGGGCCTGATGAGGGATGAGTAAAGAGGCATGATGACCTCCCCTGATCTAGATGTGAATCCCTTCATGATTAGGTGGGCTATATAAAATGTTTTTCTAACCACTTTGGCCACGTGGTTGTCAAATGAGAGATTGCTATCAACTTGGGTCCCCAGGTCCCTAATTACTTCTTCTGTACTTAATGGATTACCACCTATGTGGTAATTTGTGGGCACTTTGTTTTTGACAAAAGGGATGACTATACACTTTTTGGCATTTAGCTTGAGGCCATGGCTCTGGCACCAGTTGTCTGTTTCTATGAGGCCCTTTTGGAGGATGCTTGTGACGGCTGGAGAGTCGATTATGGTGCCCAGTTTGCAGTCATCTGCGAACTTGGTCAGCCACAGTCCTTCCGTGTTGGCCTGTACCTCCGAGAAATATATACCGAACAAGAGAGGTCCCAGGACTGAGCCTTGTGGGACACCACTTGTAACTGGTTTGGAGTCTGACATGGCTCCAGCAATTCTAACCATGTGGGTTCTGTCCTTGAGCCAGTTTGCAATCCATCTAGTGACATAGGGGTTTATATTTAAGCTGGTGAGCTTATCTATAATGCCCGAGTGGGGTATTGTATCGAAGGCTTTTGCGAGGTCCAGGTAGGCTGTGTGGACCACCTTCCCCTTGTCAATCATTGATGACTGTTTCAAAGAAATCAACCAGGTTTAAGAGGCAGGATCTGCCCTTAATAAAGCCAAACTGGGTAGGATCCAGTGTCTGTAGGTCCCCAATATCTTTATTTATGAGGTCCATGATGATCCTTTCCATAGCTTTGCAGACCAAGCTAGTCAGGCTTATGGGGCGATAGTTTCCAGGATCTGTTGAGGCACCACTTTTATGGAGAGGGACCACTGTTGCTGTACACCACTCTTAGGGCACATATCCTGTAGTAAGGCTGAGATTGAACAGTAGTTTTATGTTTGGGTTTAGCTCTTCTTGGAGTTCATGTAGGACGCAGCCTGGGACACTGTCTGGTCCCATTGATGCTGTGTTTTTTGCTTTGGAGAGGGCGGCTCTTACCTGAGCATCTGAGATGTCAGGGGGGCAGCACTCTGCTGGGATAGATATTTGCCCTTTTGGTGGGGAGGGGGGGGGAGAAGTTTGTGCTGAACCTGTCAGCTAGGATGTTGGCAGTGTCTGTGGGTTCAGTGTATTTTTTGTCATTTTGGAGCATATCTGGGAATTACCACGCAGGTTCCTAACATAACTAAAGAAAGCCTTGTGATTATCCTTAGTGTCCTGTGCAATTTTTCTCTCAAAGCTGGCCTTAGACAATTTTATGAGTGCCCGTAGTTTTTTGCTAATACTGATCAGTGATGCCTTCCCTTTTTGGGATTTTGCTCTATCATTTAGTAGCCTCTTCCTTCTATTGTATAGTTTGTTTATGGCTGGGGTCCACCAGACAGGACGTCTGCCTTTGGAGGATTGGGTCTTGGTTTTATTTGGGATCGCATGATCCATGCATTCCTGAAGGTGTTCATAGAATGCGTTTATAAAGGATTCTGCAGTCTGGGCCGTATTTTCCACAGGCCCGGGGGCTTTGAAGGATTCCACCTCAGTTTTGAGGAGTGTGAAATTTGCTTTAGAGAAATTTTTCACTGTGGTTTTCTGGGCAGGGGGTGGGGTCAGGATGTGAATATCCAGTGAGATTAGTTTATGGTCTGATCTTGCCAGTGAGGGATACACTTCTGGTCTGGAGCATAGAGTCCCCATGTTGGTGATGATCAGCTCCAGTATGTTTTCCCCTCTTGTGGGAGTGGTAACAAGTTGTTCCATAGCATTTGAGTTTATAAATTCTAGGAACCTTTGGGCTATGGTGTTGGAGCTAGAGTAATGCTCCCAGTCTATGTTTGGGTAGTTGAAGTCGCCCAATATAATGGTGTTTGGAGAGACCTTCATATTTTCCAGTGTTCTCAGGAAGGCCGAGTGGGGTTCCTGGGTTTGGGAGGGTGGTCTGTAGCAGGCTATAAACTGGAAGGCAGTTTTACCCACTGTTACTTGCACATGGATAGTCTCTGATGCTTCGTGCTTTGCCACCAACCTGGAGGTGTGGGTATCTTTGATGAATATCGATACTCCCCCTCCTTTTGTGGTTCGGTCCAAGTTTTGGGGCCGAAAAGCATGGTATGAGGTATAACCTGGTAGTGCTGGGGTGCTCTCGGGAGCCCTGAACCAGGTTTCTGTTTTTGCTGTTCTGCATCATTGTATGCTTTGGAGAACATCTTGCGAGCAGTGTAAGGCATGGATGAGGAGTCACAACCCTGTGTAAAATTGTCTCATTGTATTTTATCTGAACTTTTATATTTAAATATACTTCTTAACAACTACAAACTATAATTAAGGGTTGCTCAAAGTAATCCTTGCAATGTGCATATATTGCACATATGCTTGGTCCAATTATACAGATTAAGTTAACAGAAGGGCATTTATGCCACTCGTGTAGAAATTAATGTATATCATATTTTTAAAGGATTTTACTATTTTTTTATATTTGTTACTTGTATTTGAACCCACAATGTCTGACTACAGTCTTAGACTTGAATACAACAGTTGGATTGTGCTACAGACTGAAGCATGCATGCTTACTTTTACAGACAGGATATGTATGCTTACTTTGCTACAATTGTATAGAAAAGAAATAAATTTAAAAGCTAAACTAACACTTCAATTGTGCTGTATGCATGCCCCTTGCTTCCCTCACTCTCTAGATGCTCAGCATGGGCCTCTCTAGTCACCATAATGCCTGCATTGGCTATGAAATAAAAAGAAGAGAACAAGAGTATAGCATTATGCATACCAGTCTTTCCTATATGCAGCTTTCTATCTACTATAAATTATGTTTATCAGTATACTTACACAGCTGTGTGATTTTGCCAGACCTGAACTCATCCAGCCACTGGTTAAGTGTATCCCTGTTGTGCCTTTTCAGGTCATTAAAGTGATGCCTACACTGTTCTCTAGCATGTGGGATACCAGCTGCACTGGAAGAAGCCTTGGCCAGGCTATTCCAAACTTCAGACTTGTACTGGTAGTCTGTATAATCCTCCTGAAAAAGTCTTCAGCTGTGGTGCTTTACAAGGAGTCCATTGAAAATTCTGGACTCCTCAACATCCTGCCTCTGCACCCTAAATTTGGCACCTTCCCTTCTACCACTATACATGTCCAACTAGGGAGAACAACAATAGCTAAGAATGATTTCCTGCCAATACATGTTGTCGTGTTTACTGGTAGTGCACAAACCCAAACAACAATGCCAAACATGTTTGCACGGCGTTAAGCAGAGAACAATAGTGCCAAACAGAGAGGAAAGCAGTTTTAGAAATCTGAAAGTTAATTTGACACTTGGCATTAGTTTGAGGGATGTTTGTTGCTGGAACTGTTAGGTGATTTAAATTTTCAGACATACTGGGGGCATAAATTTCCTGAGCTGACATATTTTTGGTTTGGCTTTATACACTGATAAAGTTGATTTTTACAATGCATAAGAGACAAAACATTTTCTTCCACAGCAGTGATTTTCCATCCTTGTCAGAGAAGAAGTGCCTCTCAGACATACTCATGAATTATATATAGGTTCAGAGGTGCGTAGTAGGCTAATGGCCCTGGGGCCTTTACAAACCTAGCCATAGGATTACCCTGGCATCGTGCCACCTGACCTTAGTTCCCAGTGCCTCTGTCGAGTAGAGCCACTGGAGTTATCCCTGGGGTGAATTTTCTATTTCTCATCCACTCATTAAGATTTCTCTTGAAAAGGGTCAGCGAGGTGCTCTGCTTGACATGTATGGGAAGTCTATTCCATAGCATGGGCAGCCTCTGGGTTACGAACCCTGTCCCTACAGTACATTCTGTTGATTGTGGTAATGAGGTTGAGGTCTCTGGAGTTTGTGGTGTGGAGGGATTGGGATTTCTTTAGATGTAGCATTTCTAACAGAGCTGGGTTCGACATGGCTTTGTAAGTCAGGTAGAGATCACCTCTAAGCAGATGATATGAGACAGAGAATAGTTGGAGTTTTTTGAGTCTGTCCATATAGGACAAGTGCTTAAGGCCTAGGATCTTCTTTGTGAGGTACTTTTCTGGCCTCTCCAGTTGTTGCAGGTGTCTAGTGAGGTACATGCCAAATGGGGCATTGTACTCGATGATTGGCCTAATGAGGGAAGAGTAAAGGGAGACAATGACCTCTTTCTTCCTGAATGCAAAACCCTTAGTAATGAGATGTGCCACATAGAAGGACTTTCTGACCACAGTGGCAATGTGGTGATCAAAAGAGAGGTTGCTGTCAACCTGTGTTCCCAGATCTCATATAATGCCTTCGGTGGACTACCAACAATGTGATAATTGATGGGAACTGGGTTTTCCCAAAGGGGATAACGACACATTTTTTTGGCATTGAGCTTAAGGCATGGTTCTGACACCAGTTGTTGGTCTCAGTGAGGCCATTCTGTAGGATGTCAACATCACTTGGGGAGTTAACAATAGCTTCCAACTTGCAATCGTCTGTGAACTTTGTCAGCCAGAGTCCCTTTGTGTTGGCCTGGACTTCAGAGAAGTAGATACCAAACAGGAGAGGATCCAGGACCGAAGCCTGTGGGACTCCACTCGTGACTAGTCAGCAGTCTGACTTGGAGTCAGCTACTTTCACACTGTGGGTTCTATTTGTGAGCCACTTTGCAACCCACATAGTGATATAGGGGTTGATGCCTAGCTTAGTGAGTTTTTCTATGATTCCTGAGTGGGAAATGGTATCAAAGGCATTGGCCAGATCAAGGTAGGCTGTATGAACCACCTTGCCTTCATCCACAGCTCTGGTGACTGATTCAGAGAAGTCAACCAAGTTGAGCAGGCATGATCTACCCTTCACAATACCAAACTGTGTGGGATCCAGAGTCTGGAGATTCCCTATATCCTTGTTTATTAGGTCCATGATGATGCATTCCATAGCTTTGCATATCAGACTCATCAGGCTAATGGGGAGATAGTTCCCAGGGTCTGTAGTAGCTCCTCCTTTGTGGAGGGGGATGACTGTAGCAGTGCGCCATTTGGTAGGGACAAAGCCTGAGGTGAGGCTGTGATTGAACAGGACACACAGGTGAGGTTCCAGTTCACTCTGTACTTAATGTATGACACAGCCAGGGATATTGTCAGGTCCCATAGAAGCTGTATTCTTGGCTTTGGACAGTGCTGTTTTAACCTGTGCAGCAGTAATACTGGGTGCCTGACAATCTACTGGCATTGTGATTGGTCCTTTGGGGGGGAGAGAGGGGTAAATTTGGCACTGAATCTGTCAGCCAGTATATTGGCAATATCTGTTGGCACAGTATAGGAGGTACCATTGTGCAGTAGCTCAGAGCAAATCTGGGTATTGCCATGGAGATTCTTTACATACTATAGGAGGCCTTGTGGTTGTCTTTACTGTCTGCTGCAATTCTGTTTTCATAGCTAGCTTTACAGGATTTGATGAGGGATCTCAACCTTTTGTTGAGGTTGATAAGGGAGTTGTTCCAGTCTAGGGACTTCAGCTTATTCCACATCAGTTTCCTCCTTCTGTTGTAGAGTTTGTTTTTGGTAGGGGACCACCAGATTGGCTTTCTTCTTTTGGAGTAGATCATCTTGGTTCTATTGGGTATGGCGTGATCCATGCATTTGTGTACGTGTTCATACAGTGCACTGGTGTATGATTGGGCAGTCATGCAACTATTCCCCATTTGCATGTGTGCTGTGAAGTTAGCCACCTCTGTTTTTAGGAACCTAAAGTTAGCTTTGGAGAAGTTTTTCATGGTAGTTACCTTTTGGGGGGGGGGGGGATTTCCAAGGTAATTAGTTTGTGGTCAGATCTAACCAGGGAGGAGCTGACTACTGGTGTAGAACAACGGTTGCCCATGTTAGTAATGACCAGGTAAAGGATGTAGCTACCTCTAGTGGGGGTAAGAACGAGCTGGTCCAGGGCATTGGCATTAATGAACTCCAAGAAATGTTGGGCAAGTGTATTGGTACATGAGTAGTTTTCCCAGTTAATGGAGGGGTAGTTGAAGTAGCCTAGTATGAGAGTGTTAGCGTGGACCCTAATATTCTCCAGAGTGCTTAGGAACGTGGAGTGTGAGTCTTGTGACATGGTTGGGGACCTATAGCAGGCTACGACCTGAATCACTGTCTTACCCAGTGTTAGCTGCACCTGAAGTATCTCTGATGCATTATGTTGGGCTACCAGTCTGGAGGTGTGCGCATCCTTTATGAATATGGAAACACCACTATTGAGGGGCTATCCATGTATGTGTGTGACCTGAGAAGATTCTGGTTTATACATTCATATGTGTATGAGTCTTATTGAAGTCTCAAGACCATCCATGATAAGATAGCACAATTATAATTACAAAAACATAGTAGTCAGTATACCCTCAGTCGTACATATAATTCATATGAGCTTCACTGCTATGTGTACTTGTTGTTATTTATAATTGTGTAAATTTTTGTGACATTTAATTTAAAGTGAAATGGAAGAACAGTAAAAATATTTGTAATTTCATGTATTAGAACCCAGGACCATCTATATTGCAGCCCTACACTTACACCTGCTACCACAAGAATAGTTAAATAACATTTACATATTTTCCTATTCATTATTAACTTCTGTGTGTCAACCACTGTGCACAGCCACTAAGCATGTTCCAATATACTTGATAGACTGTATCTGTTTTGAAAGTGTCTACTATCTGCTTTCTCTCTGTAGGTGTTGTAGACACATACGCAGAGGTCTTCACTAGAAGTATACCAAAAGAACAGATACCTCCCAAACACAAACCGTCCACACACAATGCAGTCCCAGCAGCAACCACTACACATATAAACACACACACATCAGTGTCTCATTCAACAAGCCCCTAAGGCAAAATATCTCAAAACCAAATGTCTGGGTCATAGCACCGGCTTCGTCCCAGCTGAATGGAGGACAACCACTGTCATCCCTCTACACAAGGAGGAGCATTCACTGACCAAGGCAATTATAGGCCCATCAGCCTACCTAGCCTGATCTACAAGGCCAAGGAACACATTATCATGGACTTTAAAGAAAGACATTGGCAACCTCCAAATGCTTGACCCCACACATTTTGGTTTTGTCAAAGGGAGATCATGCCTGTTAAACTTGGTCTACTTCTTCAAAACAGTCACTAATGCCATGGATGAGGGGAAGACAGTGCACACTGCCTACCTTGACCTGGCCAAAGCCTTTGACACTAATCCCAACTCAGGCATAATAGATAAACTCTCCCAGCTAGACATAAACCCGTATGTTACCAGATGGGTAGCTAACTGGCTCAGTGATAGAACCCACTCAATCAAAATAGGGGAAGCCACCTCTACTAGTAGACCTATATATAATATATAACGAGCGGTATACCCCAAAGATCAGTGTTAGGGCCTCCAATGTTTGCAATATACTTTTCTGAGGTGCAAGCCAAAACCAGTGGTTTGTGGCTGACCAAGTTTGCAGATGACTGCAAGCTGGGTGCTGTCTTAAATTCCCCTAGTGATGTGAACATCATCCAAGAGGGATTTACCCAAACTAATGGCTGGAGTCAGAAGCATGGCCTCAAACTGAATGACAAGAAATGCATCATTACCCCCTTTGGGGAAAATGGTGTCCCCACTAATTATCACAGTAATAACAATGTACTAAAACATGCAATTAGTTGTGAGGGACTTGGGCAAATAGGTTGATAGCAACCTGACTTTTGACCACCACATTGCCTCCACTATATGGAAGGCTTTCTACATGGCTCACCTAATAAGTAAGAGTATTTCATCCAGGAACAAGGATGTCATAACATCCCTGTACTCCTCCCTTATCAGACCCATTATCGAGTACGATGCCCCCTTCAGCATGTACCTTGCCAAGAACATGCAGCAGTTGGAGAGACCGCAGAGGTTCCTGACCAGGAAAATCTAGGGTTTCAAACACCTATCCTATACAGATAGGCTAAAAACCCTGTCCCTCTACTCAGTCTCATACAGACTACTCAGAGGTGACCTGTGTCTGGCATACAAGGCCATCTCAGACCCAGCCTTGATGGAGGTGCTGCATATCCGTAAGACAAACTTCACTTGTGCAACTCACACACACAAAGCCTCAACCTGGTCTGTGACATTAATAGACCTTGTTGGCGGGATAGATTTGCATCCCAAAGACTCCCCCATCTGTGGAATAGACTCCTTCTTCATGTCAAGCAGAATAACTCACTAGCCCTCTTTAAGAGGAACCTGGATGACTGGATGGGAAACAGAAAATACACCCCTGGGATCGTAATATCCTATGAACCTATGAACCTATAGTTGACTCCATTGTGAGACACACAGATGTCCCACTCTCCAGGCTGGTCAAGGAGAAGGTCATGGTCAGCTGCCTCTCGGGTGCCAGGATCTGACAAATCAAGCATGCACTCAAGTCTCTCAACAACTACTGTTATGACTTTGCCATAGTCCATGTTGGATTGAACAACTTGAGATGCATCTCACTGGACTATATGATGACAGATATGATTGAGCTTGCTGATTATGTATCCTAGGCAGGTATGTCTCTAGCCCTAAGCAGCATTTTACCTTCACCCAGGATGATGCCTAATTACAAACAAAAAATGATTGACTTTAGCAATTGGCTTAGCCTTCAACCTGTCATCTCTTAGCTTTCAGTTACTGGCTAAGGTACTTGCCTCTTTTAGGCAATGTCATAAGAACAAACTTCCTGACATAAAAACATCTTCCAGAGACAAATTCAAGGTTATGCTGCTTAATGATAGAAGTCTAAATCAGAAACTGCACTCACTGGAAGCATGCCTTACTTTGGAAGACACAGATGTCTGTGCATTATCAGAGACATGTTTCAAGGTTGCACACAGTACCCCAGCCATACAAGGCTACAATGCCTTCCACACATTCAGACTACAAAGTGAATGTGAAAGAACTAAAGCGGGAGGTGTATCCTTCTTCATCAAAGACAAATACACTTCAGGATTAGTTAAACAGTACAACTCCCTAGAGCTACTCCAAGTCCAGCTATTTGTAGGAAAGACCCCCCTCCCCACATCATTGTTAGCTGTAGGTCCCCCACCATGAACCAGGTAAACCATACTGTCTACCTGGATCTACTCGAGTCACTCACAAAATACAGCCAAACACCCTAGTCATAGGGGACTTTAACTATCCCTCAATCGACTGGGCAACATATAACAAGCACTAACACACTTGCCTTAAGGTTCTTGGAGTTTGTTAACACAAATGCTCTGGAACAGATAGTCAGCACCCCCACAAGGGGCTCAAATATCCTTGACCTGGTCCTCACCAACTTGGGAGGTCATTGCACCAACCCATGTGAGGGGGACCTCCCTGATAAGGTCAGATCACAAATCTGTTTTGTTCGAAGTAACAATCACAACTGACCCCCCATGAAAAAAAAAGGTTAAAAATTTTCTCCAAAGCAAACTATAGCCTCCTCTACAATGGCATAAATAATTTCAAAACCCCACTCACCACTGACAGCAGCATCTCCCATACTGAGGAGTGCACTAATGCCATGCATAAACACCTATACAAGTGTATAGACTCAGCTGTACCTGATTGGATTAAACCAGGATCCTCACGAAAACAAACCACCCTAGTGGACATCCAGCATAAATAGGTTATACAACAAGTGGAAAAAACTGCTGACTAAGAACAAGAAGGAAAGGTCTCAATAAAGGAAAGACACCCTTCATAGCTTGAATAAGCAAATTAGACATCTTGTTAAGTCCTCCAAAGGTAACTACCAAATTAGCATCCCTGGCTAAGGATAATCACAAGACATTCTATAATTACTCTTAAAGTGAAGGCTCAGATTTACATTGAACTAGTAGTGAATGCTATAACTTTTATGCAACCTGTGAATAGTGAAAACCTGCTAGCAGACAGGTTCAGCGAAAATGTCACTTCACTGTCCCCACCGTTCCCCAAAATATACCTATCGCCAGTCCTCTACCTAGTATCTCCAATGAGCAGGTCATAACTGCCTTCTCCAAGGTCAAAAACACAGCCTCTGTGGCACCAGACAACATTCCAGGCTACTTACTAAATGGTCTAAAACAGGAGCTGGTGGAACTATTGGGTACTCTCTTCAACCACAGTCTAAGTACTGGCCTTGTCCCACCCAAATGGAAAACTGCAACTGTGATCCCTTTGCACAAATGGGGTCCCTCAACAGACCCCAGGAATTATACACCCATACACCTAATCAGCCTTATCTGTAAAGCCATATACAGAATCATCATGAAACTAATCAACAAGGATATAGGAGACTTTCAGACCCTTGACCCGACCCAATTTGGTTTTGTTAAAGGCAGATTATGCTTGCTAAACCTGGTGGACTTCCTTGAAAATGTCACCAAAGCCTTGGATGAAGACAAAATAGTGCATACTGCCTATCTCAACTTAGCCAAGATCTTTGACACTATTCCCCACTCAGGAATCATTGATAAACTCACCCAACTGGGGATAAACCAATATATAATTAGATGGGTAGCCAAATGGCTCAGCAGCAGAATGCATGCAGTCAAAGTAGGGAATTCCACTTCTACCAGCAGACCTGTTACTAGTGGTGTTCCACAAGTATCTGTGCTGGGTTAATTTCAGAAGCACACTCCTGCCTTACCAGGCTATACCTCATTCCACACATTCTGACCCCAAAATGAAGTTGGGAAGACTAAGGGTGGTGGAGTCTCTATCTTCATTAAGGACCGGAACACCTCCAGACTGGTTTGCCAGCATGACGCACTGGAATTACTCCAGGTGCAACTGACAGTTGGCAAGACACCCATACAAGTTAGTTATAGACCCCCCTCCATGAGTCAGGGCGCCCACTCCTCCTACCTGGACATACTTGACTCCATCAAGGTACCCCCAACACCCTGATCCTTGGTGATTTCAAGTACCCCATAATAGACTAGGTGAACTAATCCTGCAGTGATGCGCTCACCCAAGGATTCTTTGACTTCATCAATTCTAATGCACTAGAACAGCTTAACTCATCCCCCACAAGGGGAAATAACATTCTGGACTTGGTTCTCACCAACATGGGTGACCACTGCACCACTCCCATAGTATGCTCTTCCCTGGTGAGATTAGATCATTGGTCTGTCTCATTCGAAGTTTCTTTCCCACCCACCCTCTCCAGCCATAACCAGGCTAAAAAACTTCTCAAAAGCTGACTGCAGTCTCCTAAGGGAGGGTAGCAGTAGCTTCACACCACCACCACCTCCCTCAGAGGATCCAGACAACTATGCTGAACAGTATGCAAATGCAGTATACAAGCACCTGTACAACTGCATGGACTCAACCATACCCAACAGAACTAAAACTTGCTTCTCAAGGAAACACAAACCTGCCTGGTGGACATTCTCTATCAATAGGCTTTACAACAAAAGGAAGAAACTGTTGTCCAAGGGTAAAAAGGACCAAATTTCAAATTGGAAAAACTTCCTCCTCAGCCTCATCAAGCAAATTAGATCACTAGTGAAACCCTCCAAAGCCAATTATGAATTGAAACTAGCCTCTGAAACAAAGGTAAATCACAAAGTCTTCTTCAGTTATGTCAGGTACCTCGATGGCAAAGCCCATGTTTGTTATGAATTAGTACTTAATGGTACCACTTGCACTGATCCTGTTGACTTAGCCAACCTGCTAGCAGATAGGTTTAGTGCAAACTTCACCCCCCTATCCCCCCAAAGGCCCATTGGACATCTGCTATACTTGCCCCACACCTCACATCTCCATAGGTCAAGTGTTAAAGGCCCTATCCAAGGCAAAAAACATAGCTTCCATGGGACCTGATAGTATCCCAGGCTGTATTCTGCACCATCTCCAGCAAGAACTAGCTTCACCATTGAGCACCCTATTCAACTACAGCTTAAGTGCAGGATTCATTCCAGCAGAGTGGAGAACTGCCATTGCCATCCCCTTGCACATGGTGGTGCCACTACTGACCCTGGAAACCATCACCCCATTAGCTTGACAAGTCTGATCTGTAAAGCCATGGAGCATATTATCAGGGATCTCATAAACAAGGACATAGGCAATCTCCAAGCACTTGACCCCACCCAGTTCAGATTCGTCAAGGGCAGATCTTGCCTGTTGAACCTGGTTGATGTCTTTGAGACTGTTACCAAGGCCCTGAATAAAGGAAAGTCAGTACATACATCTTACCTTGACTTGGCCAAGGCCTTTGACACAATCTCCTACTCAGGCATCATCGAAAAGCTAACACAACTTGGCATAAATCGCTATCTAATCAGGTGGGTGGCCAACTGGGTCACTGATAGGACTCATGAGGTCAAAAAAGGTGCCTCCACCTCTGACAGCAGACCTGTCACTAGTGGTATTCCCCAGGGATCTGTCCTGGGACCCTACTGTTTGCCATTTACTTCTCAGAGGTCCAGGCAAAGACAAAAGGCTTGTGGCTGACCAAGTTTGTGGATGACTGTCAGTTAGGTGCTGTCATTGACTCCCCAAATGACGTTAACATACTGCAAGAGGGTCTCACAGCAACAAATGACAGGTGCCAAAGTCATGGCCTTAAGTTAAACACAAAAACATGTATTATCCTACATTTGGCAAAAACACAACCCCTACTGAATACCACATCAATGGTAACCTCCTAAGCACACAACCTGTGGTGAGACACGTGGGTACTCAGGTTGACAACAATCTCACATTCAACCATCATGCAGTGGCAGTGGTCAGAAAAGCCTTTTACTTGGCTCACCTCATAAGTAAAGGGATTGCATCCAGAAAAAAGGAGGTTATTACCTCTCTGTACTCCTCCCTCATTAGGCCAACAATTGAGTATAATGCCCCACTTGGTATGTACCTCTCCAAACACCTGCACCAACTGGAAAGGCCACAGAAATACCTCACAAAGAGAATCCATGGCATCCAACACCTGTCCTATGTTGACAGCCTCAAATCACTATCACTCTACTCAGTATCATAAAGATTGCTCAGAGGCGATCTGTGTCTCCCCTACAAGACAATATTGGACCCTACCCTACTAGAGATACTCCATATCCATAAGTCTAAGTCCTTGTGAATTACTCACTTGAAAAAATCAGTGGTGCACAACCTTTTTGTAGGGAGGGTCATGACACAAATTCTTAATGCATCTGCGGGCCACCTCAAAACATAGTAAGTCATTACGAGTTAACAATAGGTACAGGTGACTGTCATTTTTACTTAAGACAGCAGTCATGAAATTGCCTTTCTACATCAACTTTGCATTTAACTTTATTCTGGCTTGCAGCCATGACTTATTACAAACTCTTACAGAAAGGTACTACTGTTTACAGACTACAAGTTATAAACAACAAAGAATAGTTACTTCCGCAGTTAAAATTAGAGGTGTGTGCAACTGCAATCAATTAGGTAAGTAAGCACATGCTGGAAAGTTTGCGTGACTGGAATAAGGCATAGCATTTTTTCACTTTTTTAAAAAATATTTGGTTACTCTCTAGAGGCTGGATGGTGTTGTGTTGTGGGCCGGATTTGACCCTGGGGCTGGACATTGTGCACCACTAGCCTAAATCTAATATGCGGCATCAAAAAAATCTGCTGGAGAGACAGGCTTGTCTTCCAGAGGCTGCCCTGTCTCTGGAATGCACTTCCCATACATATCAAACAGAGCACTTTGCTAACCCTCTTCAAGCACAACCTTTATGAGTGGATGGGAAGGCACAAATTTGTCCCAGAGGTTCCACCTGTGTCCCTCATTGACAGGAGTGACAGGTGCTGACTGAGGTTTTTTTTTATTGGGATAAACTTTTGGCTAGGCTTGTAAGGGCCCCAGGGCCATTAGTGTAGTAACCTCCTATGATCCTATGATCCTATGATCTATTTCTCAGAAGTTCAGGTGAAAATAGCTGGCCTGTGGCTTACCAAGTTCACTGATGACTGCAAACTGGGTGTAATCACTGAAACTCAAAACAATGTCTCAGTACTACAAAAAGGGGTTACACAGACAAATGACTGGTGCCAAAGCCATGGACTCAAACTTAATGCAAGAAATGTATTATCATCCCCTTTGGTAAAAGTGAAGTCCCAGCAAATTACAACGTGAACAATTCCCCCTAAGTTTAAACCCAATGGTGAGACACTTGAGAACACAAGTTGCTAACAGCCTTAACTTCGATCATCATGTGTCCACAGTGGGGAGGAAGGCCTTCTACATTGCCCATCTCATAAGGGGATAGCAGGTTATAACTCCTCTGTACTCATCTCTCATCAGACCAATAATAGAGTACAATGCTCCCTTATGTATGTACCCCACCAGACACATGCAGCAGCTGAAGAGACGTCAGAGGTTTCTCACCACGAAAATTCAAGGCTTTCATCACATGATCTACACAGAGAGACTGAAGGCACTGTCACTATACTCTGTATCATATAGACTGCTTAGATGTGACTTGTGCCTGACTTATAGAGCAATCTTGGATCCTACCTTAATGGAAATGCTACACATCTGCAAATCTAATGGAACACAACTCACTCACTCTAGAGACCTTAACCTAGCCTGGAACATAAATAGGACTTGCTGGAGAGACATACATGTCTCTCAGAGGCTGCCACTCCTCTGGAACAAACTACCAATTCAAGTTAATCCAAGCCCCACAATGACTCTATTTAAGCATAATTTGGACAACTGGATGGGAAACCGTAAATTCACCGGGGGGGGGGGGGTTACCTATGTCCCTCTTGGATAGGGGCAGTCAGTACTGATCATAAATGTGTATGCTAATATAGGCTATTTCTATCAGTCCATGAGGGAAACAAGGTAAAAGACGGCAGGGATTGTAAAGGCCCTAGGGCCAAGAGTCTAGTAATCTCCTATGATCCTACGATCCTATGAAGGTGAGGAGACTTGTTTATGTGGATAACACAAAAGAAGATTGCTGTTACTTTGGATTTACCTGCACAGAAGTCTACTGATCTTGATAAGGTATGATTGTATGTTTCAGTTATATACTGGATATGATCGCATGTCACTAGGAAAAAAAATACATACATATATATATAGATTTACTATCATTTTACCGAACACAACAACCTACAAAAACAAACCTTTTTTAAATGCTCTAAGCAGGGGGGCAAGCCCCCTGCACCCCCCACCCCCCCTTTCCCTTTCCACACTGTACAGAAATCTCCATTAAAAGATTCAAAGTTTCAAGACTTCGATCATATGATGTCAGACCATATCAGATTCAAAGTTTTGAAACGTCGATCTTCTGATATAGACCCAAAAATAGTATCATCGACTCACATCCGCGAAAAGTCATATTGTCGAATTCTGATATAGTTGAAATACATACAGAATTTGAAAGAGAAACAAGTGTTAACATGGGTCGAGATTGGGGTGAGATTTGTACATCAGAAATATCAGAGTTCGACATTTTCAATGTTTGATTTGACTGAGTGCACTTCAGAAAATTATATTTTATATATATATATATATATATATATATATATATATATATATATATATATATATATATATATATATATATATATGGGTCCATATGACTACATCGACAAGTCATAACATCGACATTCAGTACACCGACACGAAATCACCGACAGATTAAATAACCGAAATCCCACTTCACCGACATTCACAAGTTCGACAACAAAGCAGTCAGATAGGTGAAGTGTGCGTTAGTGTCGGAGCTTGGGCTAGGGGTGGGTAAGTGAGTTAGGGTTAGGGTGCAGGTAGGTGAAGTGTGCCTTAGTGTCGGAGCTTGGGCTAGGGGTGGGTAAGTGAGTTAGGGTTAGGGTGCAGGTAGGTGAAGTGTGCGATAGTGTCGGAGCTTGGGCTAGGGGTGGGTAAGTGAGTTAGGGTTAGGGTGCAGGTAGGTGAAGTGTGCGATAGTGTCGGAGCTTGGGCTAGGGGTGGGTAAGTGAGTTAGGGTTAGGGTGCAGGTAGGTGAAGTGTGCGTTAGTGTCGGACCTTAGGGTTAGGGTTTGGGTCAGGGCTAGTGTGTATGCTATGTAGTGTAGTGTGTTGAAGTAGACCCGGTTTAGTACGTGTAGGAGTTTTGTGCAGTGGTTAGGGGCATTTACTTAGTGACTGCTTCGTTGTCGAACTTGTGAATGTCGGTGAAGTGGGATTTCGGTTATTTAATCTGTCGGTGATTTCGTGTCGGAGTACTGAATGTCGATGTTATGACTTGTCGATGTAGTGATATGGACCCATATATATATATATATATATATATATATATATATATATATATATATAGAGAGAGAGAGAGAGAGAGATATCTGTATACACACACACACACAAACACACACATTAGCAAATGCTACTTTCATCTGTATGCACTTCTTAGAAGTTTACTGATGGCATAAACATTTTTGTTAGGGCATTTTACTTTCTCACATACACAACCTTATTTAATTTTTATCATGAGTGTTAATGTTACAACTGTTTTTCTTTACATTCTTCTATTGTTATTTCAGTGAAATGTAAATGTCCTATGTTGTCAATAGCACAGGGGTGTTAGACTTCTAGGATGGCCCATACGCACCTCTAGTGGAGTGCTATCCACAGGTAGAGGTGACTGGCATTTGCATAAAAATTAATGTTATATGGTAAATGTGTACACATGTTTTTGGCATAGTTTGTTTGATAGCACTTATAACAATTCACCAATGTCTTATTCCTCTCTTTGGTACAGAAATGTCACTTGCCTGTTGTTTTGGGGGTGGGGAAGCCAAGTTCCATCTCAGTGTTGCAACAACTAAAATGTTTTTGCAGAGGTTTGCTTTGTTATTGTTACTCCTTATTTTAGATCAAACCTTTGTGTGTGACTGTGATATGTTACAACCGCATAACCCTTTTATATATTTGAATAACTTGAAAGTTTTTTTTTCTCCAGTGGGTAATATTGAAAAACTAATAATATGTGTTATATCTAATCAGGACTGTTATTTATGTGATATTTATGTGTAGTATCCTTCTTTTGTGTTTTATGTCACCTAGGACCATGGCAACCAAGCATCCCAATCCCTACAACTCACCCTTCAGTGACCCCAAAAATGACATCATCATCCAAGCATTTCATCAGCATGGTGCCTTTCTGCGTGAGACAGGACTTGAGGATATATCTGGAAGAATGCAAATTTGGAATCAGATTGTGAATGATGTGAATGCTGTTGGGGAATGCAGCAGGACATATGATTAGTTACGTCATAGGGCCACTGACATGATTTCTTCGGCCCAGAGGAGAGCAGCTGCAGTGGCTCATGGACAGCTGGCTACTGGGGGTCCCTACTACAGAGCTACCACTCACACCAAATGAAGAGTTCCTGTCCACTGTCAGGGATCCAGAGAGCTCTGTGAAAAGTACACAACAGCATGTGATTAATGTTGGTGCTGCTGTTTCAGGGAGGGCAAGTATGTCCCAGGAGGAGCTTCTAGGCAGGCTTATCTTTGTTGATTTTTAAATATTTCTTGTATAGTAAAATACTGAAAGCAATATTATTGGGTTAATATTTTTTTTGGTGGGGGGAACTCGTTATAGACTGACACAGTTAACAACACATTCTGGTTCATTACACATGGGCTTGGGGTGGATGTGTCATCCAGGTTCTAGTTAAATATACTGTTAATGGACATATAAGGCCCAAAATATGTTTCCCCCTGTATCATTGTCATTGCAGTGATGTTGTCCTTACATTTTGTTTAACTTCTTCCAGGACCATCCAACCTAGTAAGTGTGGAGTCATCTGCACACGGTAAGCCAAACATTTTTATTTCAATACTGATGAGCATTTAACAGAAATATTCATTTATCTGTATGTGTGAGGTGGGTGTCATGACTGTATGTGCTTTGCTGTACTGTCTGTGGTAGTGGCAACAGTGTTAGTTTGTTAACATATATTGAGCTGTAGTAGTCTAGCTATTAATTTCTTTCCTGTGTTTGTTGCTTATTATTACCACAGGCAATCCTAACAGTGGAAGTGTAGGACACTTACCACCTGATGTCAGAGTATCGACAGACTCTGATGATGATGGTGGTGGGCAAACACAGGCACAGTTGGGGGGTGCAGAGGTTGAATCTGTTGCTGAGGTTGACATTCAACCATCCCCTGCAATTCCATTGGGCATACAGTAGGCCTATGCAAACCCATTCCAGTGAGCCCTCAGATATCGGACAGGTGGAGGCTGACACACTTGATCAGGGTAGTGTGGTTACTGCGGCTTCAGTTCCTGTTAATTCTGTCCGTAGCCAAATTGTGGGCAAGGTGCCACATTAGAGGGTTGTTCAGCTTGCCCAGAGGAGACCTGCTGTCCATCCTCCACCTGATCCAGGTGTGTATGTTTAAGGCTGTCATGGAGGTGCAGGCATGTTCCAATAGGGCCTCTGAGGAAATGCTTAGGGTTGTTGATGTGGCAAAGGCTAATGTGCGTGACTGCCTCCACAGTGTTGCCAATTCAATGGATCAGATGAATGATACATTAGAACAGGGAGTGTCTGTGATGGAATGTCTGCTGGGAGGGGGATGGAATCCACGTGGGCATAGGTCAACCACAGCATCTGATGTTAGCTGACATGGCCATACCCGATCATGCTCCCATAGTGACACTACTTCTAGTGCTCCATCAGTGTTTGAGGTGTCCACACCCAGACGTGGCAGGCCATGGGGTGTGGTCCTGGGTGTACTCGTGAAGAAAACTTATCCAGCAGACATCAGCCAGGTCAGTCAGGTAGCAGCAGTGCATCTGAACATGGGCATGGATGTGCCACTGCAACTTTTGGCAGAGCCAGTTCTTGGGGTTGGGGATGACGACAATCAACTGTCACCTCTACCATGCATGGCTCACACCTGTCTGACATACCAGGACTTAGAGCTAACACAGTGCTTAGCTGTGTTCTTGCAGACATTCACACACCAGTTTCACCTGGAGTGCTCATACAGACACACACACATAACAATTAAATGGGTCAGTCATGAGGCCTAAAGCTCATTCTGTGTCAGTGGTCATTTGATACTTTATACAAATATCTGCCTGTTTCTCTTACTTACTCACACACACACACTCACTACCTTTTGTGTCAGCTTGAATTCCTGCCCCCCCCCCCCCACAATACCCTGTGCAAGTGATAACTGTGCCATATCCTTGTTTTCTATCCTTTGAATTCAGGATAGATAAGTCTTTTGTCTGATGCTCAGGGTGCACAGCTGACTTAGTGCCTAGTATATCTGTTTTTGTGATGCTGTTTTGCAAATTGTATTGCTTTCCTACAGGTTTTTGTAATTTGTACATCCCTGCCAAACTGTTAGACCAACAAAGCTGGACCAAGCCATAAATAAAAGTGTGACAAAGGCCAAACAATGCGGAGAATTTTTAAACATTGTGGTCTTACAAACTTAGACAGTTGATGGAATAACAGTCTTTGCATTACTATTTTTATGTTTGTTCTGAGGGGTATGAAGTCTGAAACTGAACCATGTGTTATTATTTTCTAACTTCACTCTTTAATGATTTTTAATGATTTTCCATTACAAACTTATAAGGCCAAAATGTGGACATTCTTTGAAAATCTGTACATTTTAGATGTAAGGTCTATTACCTGATAGAGAGCACATGTATTCATATAAGTCACTGCTGCTACATCTCAATGTACTTACTGTAAAAATCACTCACTTTATACTTACTTATATTACCGAGTAACAGTATGCAAGGATATGCCATTCATTTGTATTATTAGAAATTTATTTTTCTATTCCGGGTTCAGCACTTACCTTGGAAATCCAGCAGTTGCAAGAGTTTTAGTTCAAGGCTGACTGTCTGATGTTAGCAGTACAGAGCCATTACATGGGTAAGTAAAAGTTCTGAGTGTTGCCTGGCTTCGGTGTTACTGTATGTATGTATGTAGGATGAAAGTTTTAGCCCTTAGGTGGTGAGTGTTTGTGCTATACTTGGCCTTTTGGCCAGTTAAAGACCATAATTATGCATGCCTATGTCTTCCTACACCCATAGTGGCTGCTGATTCCCCATCTGACTTCTCACCTGCGTGTGGCTGTGGTGACCTTGCTGGTGGTGGTGGGATTTGTGGCTCTTCCCTTTGCAGTTTCTGCTAAAGCTGTTTTCTCAGGATAATGTTTTGGAGCATGGCATAGATGGTGAATATTTCAACACATGTACGGAGATTGTACTGCAGGGCTCCCTCAGATGTATCTAGGCACTGCAACCATGATTTCAGCAGCCCAAACACATGCTCTGTGATTTCTTGTTTGAGCATGTGCCTCATTATCGCATTCTTCAGTTGGTGTGTGTGCATTTCTGATGGGGATCGTCAACCACGGTTCCAGTGCATAACCTGCATCCCCCACTAAATGACCCTGTGGGATATCCCCTCTAGTAAACTTCTCATACAGTTAAGAGTTGTGCCAGATATGTGAGTAGTGGTAACTGCATGGGTTACCAGCACACACATTCAGGATGATTCCATTAGCATTACACATGATCTGGCAGAGAGGTAGCCCTTTCTATTTGTGTACACCCTTCCCTGTTCCTGGGTGGTGCTTTGATTTATACATGTGTACAGCCTATGGCACCCAGGACTTCAGGGTAGTGTGCTACAGGGTAGAACTTTTGCATAGTTCTGGATCTGTCCTCAGCTGTGCAGGGAAAATATATGTACTCACTGGCATATTGTAGCATAGCATTCAGGAATTTATGGAGGATCCTGGGTGCTGATGCCAGTGACACCTCCAGCATGTCCCATGTTGGTCTCTGGAAGGTTCCTGTAGTTAAAATTCTAAGTGCTACACATACCTTAGTCTCCATTGGCATTGGTTCCCCTTGGTTTGCCCTTGCTGTCAGTTGAGGATGACAGAGGTTGCAGAGTTCCTGTAGTGTGTCTCTATCCACCCTGTAGCACTCTGTAATTTCCACCTCATGCAGATTACGAAAAGTTAAACAGTTTCTAAAAACCCTTCTCCTTCTTGACCGTGGTCTATCAGCAGCAGCAGCAGCATAGACAGGGGCCTGCTGCACACACACATGAATAAGAGCAACAGCAGCTCCTAAAATTCTTTCTGTGTAGCCTAGTTTCCATGGCTGTAGTCCAATAGGTTCTGGAATTTGTAGGAAAAACCTGCACTGAGTCTACACAATTCCTTTATAGTTTGTTGAATAGCTCCTCCATCTTGGAGTATTTGGTTAGCATACAATTCAGCTGCTAATGCTGTAATTAGCATGTCATTATGTTTACTATGGTTGAGTGGCTCTACATGATGTGCAGAGCCGCTTACTGAATATGAAATGGCGTACTATCATGTGCACATTGTGTTGTGACGTGCACACTGTTTTAGGAGCTTGTGCAGGCTTTATTGAATCTGCACCCTTGCCTAAAATGTACCTCAAATTGAAAATAATTTGCATTTTGATTTCTGAGCTGCTGCCAAATACAAACAGTTTCAATGACTCCAGTGTAACATTTACAACTCAAAAATAGCCTTCTCATAAAAATTTAATTCACAGTAAAGGGATATACTATGAAATGCTGACTTCCAGAAAATCAATTATCTAAAAGGGTAGAAAAAAATGCCTGATGATCAACAGGCAAGAAATAAATTTTAATTGTTTTCTGCAGGGAAGCAAGTGCCTCACACCTCCAGACTTAAATATACAAACCCCACAGTCACACTAATGAAGAAAGGAGAAATCTCACAAAACAAGTGAATCATTGTCAGTGCACACTTAGAAACTGTACCGACAATGATTTCCTATAGAAAACAGCGTTTGGCGTTATGCCGCTCAGCTTTTTTTCTACATGCTATTGACACACGAGCAATTTCACCTCAAGCATATGTAGGGAAGCTGCAATAAAGTATTTAAATTGCATTCTTGTAAAGCTGAAATGCAGACAGAGTTGCTACAAGCAACCAAGTGATCCGTAGATCTGTATAAAACAAGAGTAATGGCATCGAGTGTAATGTACAAAGTTTGCTTGTGGAAAAAATAGTACTTGTGTAAAAACTGATAGCAAATATTAGTTTAATAGACCTTGGGTGAGTAAATATATAAAAAAATAATAATGCTATATAAAAGTTAGTAACCATGTCTGTTTAAAAGCTATAACAATTATTGTTTCAGTTGGCTACAGTGTATTAAAAACTATAAACAAATCTCCTATCCAATTTTTCAAGATCTACTGTTTCAAATCACTTTACAAAACATATCCTTTTTACTTCTAAACAAAATGCAGTACATCAGCCTGTAAGAGATGCAGACTCTACCAAGAATGGTAAAGATAAAAACAGCCTACATGCTTAGTAATTTGATGACTTCATTTATTTATTAATTGATTGATGGACATACAATTTCTGAGAAAGTCTGACTGGGTAGGTACCCATTTTCAGTGATTACCTGGGAAGAAGAAACTACAAACTAAGAACAATAATAGTACAATCTTTGAAAATAATACAAAACATCTACAGTTTAAACAACTATACCAAATTAGATGTAATGTGAACACATTAGTTATGAATTATATGTCAAAGATTCAATGTTTAGAGATTTTACCCAGTTTATAGAGAAACTAAAGGAAAATTAGTGTAATACAAACAGAAACTGCAATATGAAGTGAGAGAAAATACAGTATTATGCCATGTTTACAAAGAAAGTCAGGGGAAAGAAACTGAAGTAGAAAAGTAAGTGAAGAAGGGAGATTAAGGAGGTGTACAGTATGAATAAATACTTGTTCATATTTACGGATATAGTTTATCCTGGGGTTGAGCAAGAACAGAGCCAGATTTTGGCTAGGAAGTCTTTCAGAATGCTTTTAAAGGACTGCAGTGAGGGCATTGACATGATGGATACAGGTAAGGAGTTCTAGGCATAAGCAACATGATATAAGTGCAGATTATAGCTTGCCGATTTGATAAGTTTGTGGACAGAGAGGAGTATTTGGTCACTGAATTGTAATGACCAACTGGGAAAATAGTTGAGCAGAATACTATTTAGTGCTGGGCAAGCAGACGGATGCTGGATGATTTTATAGGCAGTACGAAGCTGTGTATATGTTAGTTGATGGGGTAGTTCTAACCAATGTATGCTTTTTAGTGCTATACAGTGGTGGGTTCTGAAAAAGTGTTTGCTGAAAATGTAGCCATCTTATTATAGCATTGTTCAAGTTTTGTTGTTTTGTGATGCCTGGAGATTAGTAAGGATGGGAGCACCATAAAGTAGTGAAGAAAAGAGCTAAGTAGTACAAATCATATCTCTCACCTTCTTAGTGCAAGAAATATGGACAAATCCTGGCACAACGGGGGGAACAATGGCACACAAATTGGAACAGCTTTTAAATATTGTTCTGTTAAACTTAGAAATGCAGTAAAAAAGCCAGGTTTGTGTTAAAATGCATTTTCTAAAGGATTTGAAATGTGAAACACAAATGTATGTAATTATTTAATGAGTTCAATCCTGAGATAATCTCAGTGATATGGCAAAAAAACACAAGGGAAAAAACTGGAGATTCTGTGAAAATTTAGACAGTTGAGGGGTATGTTACACATACTTCTGAAACCCTTACACAGCTAGAAATATGAACAAAGGCAATAAATAATGTGGTGACAAAGGATGAGAACTAGGGACCATACCTCTCAACCTCTTGACACTAGAAATCTGGACAAAGCCTGGCATAATGTGGGGACAAAGGGACAAATATAGGGACACATTTTAAATATTGCTCTTATAAACTTAGAAAGTTGCTAGAATAACAGAATTTGTGTTAGCATGCATTGTCTGAAGGACATGAAGTCTGCAGCTCAAAGGTATGTCATTATTTAGTGACTTTAATCCTAAGATCATACTAATGATTTAGGTTCATAGGTAAGTACTAGGCTATCGGCCCATGGGCTTAAGTAAGCCTAGCCAACAAGGTTCCCTGGCTTATGCCACCCAAGAAAGTTAATTTCCTGTTCCCTTGTCGAGCAGAGCCACAGAAGTGATCCCCGGGGTATATTTCCTATTTCCCACCCACTCATCATGATTTTTCTTGAAGAGTGCTAATGAGGAACTTTGCTTGACATAGATGGGGTAGCTTGTTCCAAAGTATAGGAGGTCTCTGGGACAGGAATCTATCCCTCCAGCATGTCCTGTTTATTGTGGTGATAAGGTTTAGGTCCCTAAAGCATGTAGCTCGAAGGGATTGGGATTGCTTAAGGTGTAGCATATCCAACAGCTCTGGGTTTGACATAGCTTTATATGTTAGGCAGAGATCTCCTCGGAGTAGGTGATATGCTACAGAGTAAAGCTAGAGTTTTTTGAGATGGTCAGTGTAGGGCATCTGTTTGTGGCCAGTAATCTTCTTTGTGAGGTACTACTGTGGCTTTTCCAGCTGCTGCAGATGTCTTGTGAGGTACATTCCAAAAGGGGCGTTGTACTCTATAATGGGTCTAATGAGTGATGAGTAGAGGAGAAGAATGACCGCTTTTTTCCTGGATGAGAAACCTTTTGTGATGAGGTGTGCCACATAGAAGGATTTCTTGACTACTGTGGCGATGTGATTATCAAAGGAGAGACTACTGTCCACCTGGGTCCCAAGGTCTCTTATCAAACATTCAGCATTACGTAGACTGCCGTTTATGTGGTAGTTCATGGGTACAGAGTTTTTACCAAAGGGGATGACAATGCACTTTTTGGCATTGAGCTTGAGTCCATGCCTCTGACACCAGGCATCTGTCTCAGTGAGGCCCTTGTGTAGGATGTCCACATCATTTGGGGACTCGACTATGGCTCCTAGTTTGCAGTCATCTGCGAACTTTGTTAGCCAGAGGCCTTCTGTGTTAGCCTGTACGTCAGAGAAGTAGATACCAAACAAGAGAGATCCCAGGACTGAGCCCTGTGGTACTCCATTTGTCACTGGTTTGAAACCTCACAGTATATGAGGAACAGGCCAAACATAAGAAGCAAAAGCTGGACATTCTGTGAAAATCTGGAAAGTTTACAGGTATGCTAGGAACACACTTATTAAATACTGCTCATATAAAATTAGAAAGTTTATAGAATGACAGGTTTAGCATTCCCATAAATTGTCAGAAAGGTATGATGTCTGAGACTCAAACGCCTGTCACTACTTTCTGACTTCCACCCTCAATACTTTAACAATGATTTGCCAGAAAACCACAATTGTATGATAAATAGAGTAAAATATGAGGCAAAATCTGGAACATATGAAAAAAATAGTACAGTTGAGAGCCTGTACAAATAGCTGTCATTCTGTTTGGGAAACATAATTATACAGAGCCAACTTAATGAGACAAGAAATAATCAGCAATAGGGACATACATGACAATAGATGTCACATGGGAATATACCCAAAAAAGCAACAAAAGTGGCGACTGGAAGGTGAAAACTGCGAAGTTTAACAAAATCCACAAAATGTAAAAGTTAAGCACACAATTTTATTCGAATCGCTTTTCATCCAGCTAGTAGCCAAACTTCTTCGGACAACAAGATAAAATAAACTACTACATCCAGCTCCATTTATACTTCATCTAAATCATTTGTTGTACAAATTGATTAACTGGTAGGGAAACCACTTTAAAGAAACAGGTTCCTCAAAAGTGAAATAAAATACATTCCTCCAGTTTAAACATACATATAAATACATGTTAAAAAATATATAACGTGGTACCATAAATACTTATTTACTTATTCTAAAAAATGTACATAGCCCTAAGGCTTTCCTAATGTGTGCACATTCACCATAAAAGACTTCTTAATTTTAAAATACAAGACAAAGAAACGTTATCATTCAAACCAGTAGCCCTATATGATTGTAACTTTAACTGCCAAATCAACTCCTGCCTTTCCAACAGGAGTTGAAATGGGCCCCCTTTAACATCGGGTGTGCTTTTGATCTAATACACTAAAAACAAAGGAGGGTATAGGGTGTTGGTCACAGTGCTTGCTTAGCTAGAGCATTTTCCAACTTGTTTTTTCATATACTATACAGGTGCTCGTAAATCCTGTCTATAAGTTTCTGGTCAGTTTTGCCCACGTAAAACACAGGGCAAAGCTGACATGAGGCAAGGTAAACTACTGACTTAGATGAACAAGTGTACCTTCCTTCAAGATTGTATATCTTGTTGTTAATGACAACACTACTCCCAGTTGCTAGATGTCCTCAAAACTTACAAGACTCACATTTAAATGTCCCAGCAATTTTGCATCTAGCTTTTTTACTCATTTCCATTATACCCTTCAAATTGTTACCCCTTTTGTATATTACTGTCGTTCTATCGCCTAACTTGTCAGTTAAATCCATCTCAATGGTAAACACACTCCAGTTCCTTTGTAAAATTGACTTTATTGCTTCAGCCTCCAAACTAAATACTGTAATGAAACTCATCAGATGTTTTGACTTCTGGTCATCAAAGACAATCTCTTTACAGGGGGGACTCAAACCCGTTGTTTCACTTTCAACCTTATGCAAAACACCATGGTGCCCTGTCAATATAGATTTGTAAATACCTGCTTTCCTTTTACTCCAAACTTCCTCAAAAATATCCAATACCAACACCTCAGGGTACTCTCTCATCAAAAACATTCCCTTGAGTAATTCACATTCCTTAAGAAATCTGTCCTCTCTTGTTACCATACATGCAGCTCGGACCATGTGGCCCTTTACTACAGATTTCTTCTGGTACTGGGGTTGGGCAGTCATATAGTGTAACATACAGTTACAGTAAGTTTCCTTATGATAAATGGCAGCCACAAAACACTTATTAGAAACATCCTTACTTAACTCTATATCCAAATAAGTAATCTTTTCATCAGTGCACTTGTGAGTGAATTTCAAAAACTCAGTGTTGCCATTGATTCCCTCCAGGAAGCTGTCCACCTCTAAACTAGTTCCATCAAACAAAATAAAGACATCATCTAAAAAACTTGTGTAAAACTTGATCCTCGTTTGGTTTTCAGGTACATTCAGTATATACTGATGTTCCCATTGGACCATTACAAGATTCGAAAAACTGGCCCCACAGGGGGAACCCATAGACACCCCCACCTTTTGCAAATAAATATAATTGTCAAACATCACAAAGTTGTTAACTAGAATGATGTCCAGCAATTCCTGAATCAAACGTACTTCCCCTCCATCAGCACCATGTGCCAACATCCATTCGACTACCCATTCTATACCTAAAGCATGCGGGACTGAAAAATATAAATCAATGACATCCACAGTTAAGAATTTTATATTTTCATGGTAAGGAAAACTTTCAGTTTGCTGCTAAAAAAGACCAAGAGTCTTTACATATCTGAGACTATTTCCTCACATATTTCTTTAAAATATTGTCTACCAATTTGGCCATAGCATAAGTAATAGAAGACCTAGCACTAGCCAAAACCCGCATAGGGGGGTTCGAAATATCTTTATGTACCTTTGGCAGTCCAAACAAACTTGGAATTTTAGGTGAAACAACTGTTAAATAATTTAACGTTCCCAAATCAATAGTCCCCTCTAAAAACAAGTCAGTCAAAAAGATATTAGTGCATTTGCAAGCAATGTTTAACTCATTTAAACTAGATGATTCATACGTGTTACCACCTAACACAGTCCTCATTTTTTCATTGTATTCATTTATATCCATTAAAACCAGACCCCCACCTTTGTCTGGTTTTAAGACATGCACTGGTAGCAATTTGAATGCTTGCAAAGCTTCCTTCTCCCTTTTGGAGAGGTTAGAACAACCACCATTCACCTGTTTCCCACATATATTTCTTATATCCATTTCACACAAGTGCTCATATAAGCTCAACATGGGGTGTGTAGAGGAGTTAAATGCACTAGGAACCCTTATATCAGTGTTTAAACTGTCTTTATTCCACAAGAGCGCAGTCAAATTCATCCTTCATACAAATAATTTAAGATCTATTAATGTCCTAGATAAATCAAAATGCTGTGTTGGAACAAACGTCAGTCCCTTAGAAAAAAGTTCACATAGTTCAGCACTAATAATGTGACTAGTAAAGTTGTAAACTTTAAAATCACCATTTTTGTTTGATAAAAATTTTAAATGGTTATTAGTAATTTCTTTCCTCTGTTCCCTCCTTTCTTGTAGTACATGTTGCTGTTGTGCTGCTCCCTCATGTTGTAACGTTTCTGGTGGTTTTGATCATTGTTGGAAAAAGGACTCTGCTCTCTTCCCCTCGAGTTACCTGTTTGTTCAAAACATTCGTCTGCATTCTCTGTTGATAGCTCATCATCTTCTCCTCTACAATCCCCTAAATTGTTGACAAATACATTTTCTGTAGAACAACTTTGTTCGCCCCTACCTTCATTACCATTACTGCAGTAGGGAGAAGATACTCGTTGGTTTACAAAGTTCCAGTTTTGTGAAGGGGGTGGGGTTGGATAAGCGGCATTTTTCTTATACGCTTCTATATCCCTTCTTAGTTTCTTTGCCTTGATTTCTGAATTCTTATTAAGATGTTGATCTATTGTAGTGAAAATTCTGGTATAATCAAATTTGTACCTGCCAAAGTCTTTATGCAACCTGATGTTCCGATCTATTTGTGCCATCTCAGCAGTAAGGCCATCCACAGTCTGTTGATAATGTTTACTCATTAAGCTCATCAGCTCGAACCCATGTTTATCAAAGAGTTTCAACAAATCCAGGTTAAAATCCGACTCAGCCTCTAACCCTGAAGGGTACTGCCAAGAACGCAAACCTTTGGGAATCACTCCCACCTTTTACATTCATCGAAATAATTAATTTCTAGTTGCAGCTTTTTAGCTCTCAAAGACATCTGATCTAAAGTCTTCAGTTGATTCACCAAAGAAGCATTACATGCACTCGGCTGTTCAGCAACTGTCATTCCACCTGACTTCACCAAAGGTGGTTGTACTTTAAGGCAGGAGGTGACATCTGGCAAATCAACAGGTCCCAAAACAAGCGCTAATGTCACTGGTGTAGTAGTGTATGGTGGAACTGTATGCACAGTTCTTTTACTTCTTGCCCCACCTTCCATACCTCCATTGTTGGTTCCGTTACAGGGAACATCCTTGTTACTCATCATAACTTCACTCTCCCTACAGTTAGCCATTGTCTGTGATAACTTGTCAAGTCTAGTGCTCAGACTTTCTAGTCTATTGTTCATGATGTTTATCAAAGCAGTTAAATTCCCCACATTATCTGAACCCCTTTGCATAGAAGCAGACAACAGCATTGGAGAGTCAGGCAACGAATTTTCAATTGTTATGATAACGTTTCTTTGTCTTGTATTTTAAAATTAAGAAGTCTTTTACGGTGAATGTGCACACATTAGGAAAGCCTTAGGGCTATGTACATTTTTTTAAATAAGTAAATAAGTATTTATGGTACCATATTATATATTTTTAACATGTATTTATATGTGTGTTTAAACTGGAGGAATGTATTTTATTTCACTTTTGATGAACCTGTTTCTTTAAAGTGGTTTCCCTACAAATTAATCAATTTGTACAATAAATGATTTAGATGAAGTATAAATGGAGCTAGATGTAGTAGTTTATTTTATCTTGTTGTCTGAAGAAGTTTGGCTACTAGCTGGACGAAAAGCGATTCGAATAAAATTGTGTGCTTAACTTTTACATTTTGTGGATTTTGTTGGACTTCGCAGTTTTCACCTTCCAGTCGCCACTTTTGTTGCTTTTTTGGGTTTGTTCTTTGGTTTCTTCAGTTTCACATGGGAATATGTTTGAATGTAATGCTCTGAACATCTTAGAACAAAGAATGTGGAGAAAGCCATAAAAATTGGATGTAAGGGCCAGAAAAAGGGACACATTATTAATATTCCACATTGAAACTTATGAAGTTGATAGAATATATAGGTTGTGCATTAACATGAACTTTCTGAAGTGCATGAAGTTTGAAACTCAAATGTTAATCATCAAGTTACTGACTACATATACTCTGCAATGTCATGCCAATGATTTGCCAGGAAAACATGTTATGAGGAAAGGATCCCAAATATGAGACAAAAACTGGACATTCTGCACAGATCCGGACAGTTGAGAGGTATGCACACACATATGTGTAATATTGAGTCACAGCAGTCTAGAGATCATCCTAGTGGTACGGAAGAAATCCACGTATTTGATAAGGAAAACATCTGGACATCCTGGGAATATCTGGACATTTGAGAGGTATGAATGTGAAGTATATGGTCCAAACACAGTACAGGACAGTATACCTACAGTGCAGAGTATTGTGATATCCCATTCCTGCCATTTTGTACTGAAGCTGTGTTAATGATCTGTAACAGGACATGGGACTGCCATGTAAAATAATCACTCAGGAGAAGTGTGTGCACTGAATAGGGGCACACAGATGAATTGTAGGAATGAACACAGGGAAAGAGTATAGGTGAAACTCCCACATGTACAGTAGAGGATGGGTAATGTAGATAAGCACAAGCTAGTTACCAACCAAAGGATTCCAGTAGAAGAAGCACAAAGTATTCAGAATAGAGCCATGAAATCCACCACGAAGTATAAAACTCTTTATTCACCACAAATAAAACGAACAAGCGCTTTCACATACACCGAGTATGCTTCATCAGGTTACAATATTCAAATGAAAACCTTCAGCTTATATACTGTACTGAGTCATTTCATTAATCAATTAAGCATTATTCCTTCTGTTGGTAATTATATAATTAAACCATTAAAGGCACTATACATAGATTCGCTCACTTAAAGCAGCAGCTACAGGAATTATCTTAACTCAGCTTGTGAATGTGGAACTTTGCTGTTATAATAATATATTACAGAATTAAAAACAATAATTATTAAGTATATACAAATATATATAAATTCAAATTCTAAAACTTCAACCATTGCATAGTGCTATATTATAACTTATTGGAGCACTAACACAATGTATATCAAAATATATAATACAGATAAAAACTATAATAAAATCTAGAATAAAGAGGAGGGCATGTCAATGGAAGATGGTTGTAGCAGCAACACCAAACACATATCTATGTGGTGCAGTACAGACTGTACAGTGAAAATTTCTTGTCTGTGACTGTCACACAAGGTGATATAACAGTGGGGAGGATGTGTGTGAAATAAGCATCCTCACATGAATAATGCAGAGGACATCTATCAGGGATCTGACATACAATTGAGGTAGGGTGCATATTGGGAAGCTGTGCAAACAGATATACCTGAATATGAGTGTACTTGCAGCAGAGGTTTCCACCATGGTGGACACAGGTAAAGGATCATGGCAAACATTGCAAAGAACCAACCACAATCATGGACAATATCTGAATAATACCGCCACTAATCCCATGCCTCTGATATAACATATGTGATGTGGAGTGATAACAGACGAGCCTGCGCACAGACTGGACAACTAGTATGATATATCCACACTCTATGAGAGTAACCACACACACACTGTCCTGGTATTGTAATATCTGCAGGTGGTGTTAGGAGGGACACTGCTGTGACAGTATGGGCACTATAGGCTAGTTTCCTTGTGTGCGTGGCATATATAAATTGCATAGTTCACACTGCTGCAACTAATATACATGCCATTAATGTTGTCAAACACCTACATATGCAGTGTGTGCATAAGGTGAACAAGTACCACACATGCATCTGGTGTAATGACTTGATTCTTGTTCTGCACCAACAGACAGTCATGTATATTCCACATAAAGAATACCTAGGTATGTACAATAAGCCGTGCAACAGTGAACTGTGACAAAGGTGGCACACTTCAGTTACACATCACTGGAACATGTGTAGGGAGGTACATGGAGAAGGGTGCATTGTACTTAGTTATTGGTATGGTGAAGGCTGGGAACCATGATGTCAGCATGCCCTCTGATGTGCATGTCCTTCGCATACCCAGTACTGGTGTTACAGTCAAAGGAGTAGTCAGCACTATAACCACATGCTGGCAGATGTACTACTTACCCTCTACCCCAGGACACAGGTCACATACCTAATGGTCTTATTATAGTGTTTGATGTCCACATTATTCTTGGGTGCTGCGTCTGTTTCCTGATGCAACACATCCCTCCATATGTCTCGTCAGTGGCAGGTGTTCTCATGGCTGTGGAAGCAGTTTCTGGCATGTGTTCAGACTGTGTGCATTATATTAATATTACAGTTGGAGTCAATGATTGCCCACACGCTGTAATGCTTCAGGCAGCTGTTTTGACACAGCATGTGTATGTCATCTGTGATGTCCGTCACTGAACTAAGTGGCATGCAAGAGCCTAGCAGACACCCCTGATGTACTGTCCTGATCACTGGACCTGAGATATATGTCACGTCACACATTTCAACATAGTAAGATGCCATGTATATCATACACTGGTCTAACCATTTGGTGATATAGCTGTTTATGGCCGCGTGTAATACTGTTGATTGAATACCACAGTGTGACTTTTTGTCAGATGCCTTTACCTGTTCAAATTCCACAAGATGATACTGTTGTCATCATGCATGCCCTTGATGATCTCTTTGAGGACATCTATCAGATGTAACAGACCTCATGCAGTAGTAACAACTCACACAGGTCTGTTGCATACACCTGGAATATTACTAGTATACATGTAGAAGAGGTCAATGATGACATGCTGGTTGACTTCACAGTTGTGTATAGTTAGAATGTCTCTATACATGCATGCACCAGGTGCTGTCCCCCCAATGCAGGTGGATGCATGTTGATGTACACCCTTGTATGGGAATATAGACTGTGTGGAGGGTGTGTTGCATACCTCTCAGCTGTCCAGATTTTTGGCTCAAAATGTGGCCTGTTTCTCATAAAATATGTGGTTTTCTGGAAAATCACTGGGATGATATGAGGAATGAAATCACTAAATAATGACATACATCCGAGTTTCAGACTTTATATCCTTTAGAAAATGTGTTTTAACACACATCCTGTTATTCTAGCTGCTTTCTAAATTTATAAGAGCAATATTTAAAATCTGTCCCTATTTTGGGGCCTTCGTCTCCCAATTAGGTCAGGCTTTGCCCAAATTTCTTGGGGTAAGAGGTTGAGGGTTATGGTGTGCTTAAGTGTGTATTCTACCATAGCAGGAAGGTGTATGTGCTGGGTCATGCCATAGGTGATCTGTGATGTTGTCACAGCACATTGATTCTGTGTGACAGGCCTGGAAGAATGTAAAGCAGTGCATACTGCCTATTTTGATCTGGCCTAGGGTTTTGACACAATCACACATGCAGACATCATTGAGAAAACCTCCAAGCTGGGGATTAAACCTTACATCAGGTAATGGGTAAACAATTGGCTCACTGACAAAACAAATCATGTGACAGTTAGTGAATCAACCTGTACCAGTAGAGCTGTCACCATTTGCATACCCCAGGGATCTGTGCTTGGCCCTTCACTGTTTGAACTGTATTTTCTGACAGTTCAGGCTAAAGTATATAGCCTTTGGCTTACCAAGTTTGTTGATTCTTGTACATTGTGTGCAATAACTGAGTCCACCAATTGTGATAACATAGTACAGGAGGAGCTAATGCACACAGCTGAATGGTTTCAAAGCCAGGCAATCTAATAATAAATCCAGAAATGTGTGTTTGTAATGTTGTCTGACTGGAAAGTGGAGTTCCATGTTAATCACAGCATTGACAACAGTCCTGATAAGTAGAAACTCAGTGATGCAAGCACTGGGAACACATTTAGATAGCAATCTGAACTTTGAACACCAAGTGTACGCACTGCTATTGAAAGGCAATGTTGTGCACATCATAAGTTACATCATCATATTGACATCTTGGGGTTGTATGACTTCATTGTAGTCAAACCTCATTACAGCACTAATAGAGTATAATGATCTTTTTTACATGTATCTCACCAGACACATGTAGCAGCTGGAAAGACTACAGGCCTTTCTCAGCAAGATAACACAGGGCCTACACACCATGCCATCATGTATGTAGTTAGATTAAAAGACATGTCACTGTAAACTTTATTGCATAGGATGACATGACTTCTGCCTGGCCCCCACACCAATCTCTAACCCTGTCCTGCTGGGAGTACTGCATATCCAAAAATGTAATATAGCTGATGACATCAGCAGTGCCTGATGAAGACAAAATTACAGTATCCCACATGTTGGTGTAAAAGGCTTTGTGAAATGGCAAGCAAGAGCACAAACACAACCCCCTTTTAACTGCAGTGAGAAAAGAACCCATATTTAAATACAAAGACTATAGAAAACAGTACGTAACACAAGAGCCACAACTCAAGTCTCACTTAGAGTGTGTCAGACAACACTTTATAGCTAATGAAATTATCAGTGTTTGGTGAGAACAAGATAACAGTGTCCCACAGGCTGGTTTCACTGTCGTTTCAAGCAACAGCTTACACACACACCCCTAGATGAGTGCATTGAGAATAGAACCCCTACCTATCTAAGGTACACAGACTACAGCACACAGTACTTAATATGAGTGCCACATTTTGAAGCTGACTTGGTGAGTATGTCAGACGACATTTTATAACTAATAACATCAGCAGTGTCTGGTAGGACAAGATAACAGTGTCCCCCATGCTGGTGTAAAAAGCTCTTTGCAATGTCAGGCAACAGCTCACATGCACACACCCATTTAACTGCAGTGAGAATAGAACCCCTACCTATCTAGGTGCACAGACTACAAAACACAGCACTTAATGCAAGTGCCACAGTTCATGTCTGACTTCAGTGTGTATCAGACAACTCTTTATAGCTGATGACATCAGCAGTGTCTGGTGAGGAAAATGCTCTTTGTAAAGTTATGCAACAGCACACACACACACACACACACACAGACACACACACACACACACACACACACACACACACACACACACACACACACACACACACACACACACACACACACACACACACACACACACACACACACACACACACACACACACACACACACACACACACACACAGTTGACTACAGTAAGAATAAAACTCCTGCCTATCTGAGTGCACAGACCACAGAACAAAATGCTTCAGTCTGACTTGGTGTGTGTCAACACTTTATATCTGATGACATCAGCAATGTCTGGTGAGAACAAGATAACAGTGTCCCACATGCTGGTGTAAAATGCTCTCTGTAATGTCAAGCAACAACTTACACACCCAAGTTGGCTGCAGTGAGACTGGAACCCCTACCTATCCAAAGTACACAGACTACAGAACACAGTACTTAACACAAGCACCACAGTTCAAATCTGACTTGAACTGTATCAGACAACACTTTATAGGTGGTGACATCGGCACTACTTAAGTGAAGTGTCACAGCTCAAGTCTGACTTGCAGTGTGTCAGACAACACTTTGTAGGTGATGATATCAGCAGTGTCTGGTGAGGAGAATATGGTAATAACAGTGTTCCACATCCTGGTATAATAGGCTCTCTGTAATGTCAAGCAACAGCTCACACGCACACACACACACACACACACACACACACACACACACACACACACACACACACACACACAGCTGACTACAGTGAGAACAGAACCCCTACCTACCCCACAGACACACACACACACACAGTTGTCTACAGTGAGAATAGAACCATACCTAAATACACAGGCTACAGTACTTAACGCAAGTGCCACAGTATACGCCTGATTTATATAGGACTGGAGGTGAACTTATAGTAGATGACATCAGCAGGCCATGTGGGAGAGAAGAGTTTGGGAGGCCTACATAAAATGTATGTGTAGGCATGTGCAAGCAATCCATGCCATTGGCCAAGTAACTGTGGGATGCACATATTTGCTCTTCTATCTAGACACACATTTGACAGCAGTGAGAACACAACCCCTACCTATTTAGGTCCACCGACTATAAAACACAGTACTTAATGTAAGTACCACAGCACAAATCTGATTTATACAAGACTACAGGTGAACTTATAGTAGATGACACCAGCAGGCCATGTGGGGGACATCAAGTTCTGAGGACTGCATAGGCGCATTGCTTCACAGGATCATATGAGGCTACTAGCCTAATAGCATTAGGGTGTTTGGAAGCCTAGCTGTGTAAAAACACAAATACCCTTATTGAGCATAGTTGGATGGTTGGTTTCAGCAGAGGGTATTTGTGAGCAGCACCAGCTGGCACCGTTTAAGGGGATATAGGTGCCAGCTCAGAGGTGACCATACCAACCCAACCAGTAGTCAAGGTTGTAATTGAATAGGATCATTGAGGAGCACTACTTCACTTCAACTACCCAAACATAGACTGGGAGCATTACTCTAGCTCCAACACCCTAGCCCAAAGGTTCCTAGAATTTATAAACTCAAATGCTATGGAACAACTTGTTACCACTCCCACAAGAGGGGAAAACATACTGGACGTGATCATCAGCAACATGGGGACTCTATGCTCCAGACCAGAAGTGTATCCCTCACTGGTAAGATCAGACCATAAACTAATCTCACTGGATATTCACATCCCGGCCCCAACCCCTGCCCAGAAAACCACAGTGAAAAACTTTTCTAAAGCAAATTTCACACTCCTCAAAACTGAGGTGGAATCCTTCAAAGCCCCCAGGCCTGTGGAAAATATGGCCCAGACCGCAGAATCCTTTATAAATGCATTCTATGAACACCTTCAGGAATGCATGGATCATGCAATCCCAAATAAAACCAAGACCCAATCCTCCAAAGGCAGACGTCCTGTCTGGTGGACCCCAGCCATAAACCAACTATACAATAGAAGGAGGAAGTTACTACATGATAGAGCAAAATCCCAAAAAGGGAAGGCATCTCTGATCAGTATTAGCAAAAAACTATGGGCACTCATAAAATCATCTAAGGCCAGCTTTGAGAGAAAAATTGCACAGGACACTAAGGATAATCGCAAGGCTTTCTTTAGTTATGTTAGGAACCTGGGTGGGAATTCCCAGATTTGCTCAGAATTAGTCCAAAATGACAAAAAATACACTGAACCCACAGACATTGCCAACATCCTAGCTGACAGGTTCAGTGCAACCCCCCCCCCCATCAAAAGGGCAAATATCTATTCCAGCAGAGTGCTGCCCCCCTGACATCTCAGATGCTCAGGTAAGAGCCGCCCTCTCCAAAGCAAAAAACACAGCATCAATGGGACCAGACGGTGTCCCGGGCTGTGTCCTACATGAACTCCAAGAAGAGCTAAACCCAAACATAAAACTACTGTTCAATCTCAGCCTTACTAAAGGATATGTACCCAAAGAGTGGCGTACAGCAACAGTGGTCCCTCTCCACAAAGGTAGTGCCTCAATGGATCCTGGAAACTATCGCCCCATAAGCCTGACTAGCTTGGTCTGCAAAGCTATGGAAAGGATCATCATGGACCTCATAAATAAAGATACTGGGGACCTACAGACACTGGATCCTACCCAGTTTGGCTTTGTTAAGGGCAGATCCTGCCTCTTAAACCTGGTCAATTTCTTTGAAACAGTCACCAAGGCTATTGACAAGGGGAAGGTGGTCCACACAGCCTACCTGGACATCGCAAAAGCCTTCAATACAATACCCCACTCGGGCATTATAGATAAGCTCACCAGCTTAAATATAACCCCCTATGTCACTAGATGGGTTGCAAACTGGCTCAAGGACAGAACCCACATGGTTAGAATTGCTGGAGCCATGTCAGACTCCAAACCAGTTACAAGTGGCGTCCCACAAGTCCTGGGACCTCTCCTGTTCGGTATATATTTCTCGGAGGTACAGGCCAACACAGAAGGACTGTGGGTGACCAAGTTCGCAGATGACTGCAAACTTGGCACCATAATCGACTCTCCAGCCGACACAAGCATCCTCCAAAAGGGCCTCATAGAAACAGACAACTGGTGCCAGAGCCATGGCCTCAAGCTAAACACCAAAAAGTGTATAGTCATCCCCTTTGGCAAAAACAAAGTGCCCACAAATTACCACATAGGTGGTAATCCATTAAGTACAGAAGAAGTAATCAGGGACCTGGGGACCCAGGTTGATAGCAATCTCTCATTTGATAACCACGTGGCCAAAGTGGTTAGAAAAACATTTTATATAGCCCACCTAATCATGAAGGGATTCACATCTAGATCAGGGGAGGTCATCGTGCCTCTTTACTCATCCCTCATCAGGCCCATAATTGAGTACAATGCCCCTTTTGGGATGTACCTTACCAGACACCTGCAGCAACTGGAAAGACCCCAAAAGTACCTCACCAAGAGGATCAAAGGGCTCAAACAGATGCCATATGCTGCCCGGTTAAAGAAACTCCAGCTCTACTCAGTGGCATACCGCCTGCTCAGAGGTGATCTATGCCTGATGTATAAAGCCATGTCCAACCCGGAATTAATGGACATGCTGCACCTCAGAAAATCCAAATCTCATCGAGCTATGCGCTCGAGAGACTTGAACCTCAGCACTGAAATAAATAGGACATGCTGGAGGGACAGATTCATAACCCAGAGGCTCCCTTCACTCTGGAATAAAATCCCAGTCCAGGTTAGGCAGAGTCCCTCATTGACTCTCTTCAAGAGGAATCTTGATGAGTGGATGGGAGATCGTAGGTTTACCCCAGATATCACTTCTGTGTCACTGTTAGACAGAGGCACAGTATACTAACCTCGAAAAAGGGCATAGCAAAATTAATTTAAAATGGGTGGCGAAAGCCAAACACACTTTGGCTAGTCTTATAAATGCCCTAGGGCAGATAGCCTAGTATGAACCTATGAACCTATGAACATGCAGTGGGAGCCTATTTCAGCCTCTGGGGTGACACTTATGTCCATCATAGACAGGCCCAGTTGTGGGTGCTCACAAATTTGCTCTGCTAACACCAGCCATCTAAATATGCTTAATAAGGGTACTTGTGTTTTTACATAGCTAGGTTTCTTTTGCCTCATGTATAGTGATAGCTATATACTCCTAAAACTTACCAATACAATATGTGAGAAATGCAACTATACAATGAATGTAGAATAAAGACTCTCTCTGTCTCAAATATTAATGCACCAGATCTCAAACAGGTTGTCAGCAAACACACTTCATCTCCACTACAAACCAAGTGCACAACATATAAACCCACATACACAGACGTACTTATTAGAGGTTTACCGAAAGAGCAGAGACCTCACAAATACAAACCTTCTGCAGACATGACAGCCCCAACTGAACCAACTACACATAAAAACAAATGTATCAATATCTCACCCATTAAGCCCTTAAGACAAAATACTTCAAAACCAGTATCTTGGTCATAGGCGACTCCATAGTGGGACATGCAGATGTACAAGGAAAAGTTAGAGTTAGCTGCCTGTCAGGTGCCAGGATCCGCAAAGTCAAGTATGCAATCACATCTTGCAAAAACAGCAACCACAGCTACACCTCTGTTGTACTCCATGTTGGAGTAAGTGGCATAAGATGTACCTCACTGGACTAAATGAAGAGAGATATGACTGACCTCTCAGGTTACGTGCCCCAGACAGGTATGTCCATAGCCCTAATCAGCATTCTACCTTCACCCTGGATGATGCCTCAATACAAACAAAAGAATTATTGACCAACAATTAGCTTAGCTACTGTTGTTACTCCAGGTGGATCCAGTAGTTGTCAGGCAGGGATGATATGGTCAACACACCAAGGTGCTTTGCCAGAGATGGTCTTCATCTGTCACCTCTTGCTTTTGATAACTGGTCAAGGTACTTGCCTCCCCCATAGTGACTTTTTTAGGCAATGTCATAAGAACCAACTTCCTGACATAAAAATATCCTCAAAAGACAAATTCAAGGTTATGCTACTTAATGCTAGGAGTCTAAATCAGAAACTACACTCAGTGGAGGCACTCCTTAGTTGGGAAGATAGTGTTTGTGCCATGTAGTTTAGGGCCACAGAGAGTACTCCAGCCATGAAAGGCTATAACACCTTCCACACATTCAGGCTGCAAAATGAAAGTGAAAGAACCAAAGGAGGAGATGTATCCATCTTCATAAAAGGCAGGAACACCTCAAGACTGGTTCAGCAGTATGACTACCTAGAGTTAGCAGTCCAACTAACTGTGGGAAGAAAAAACTTCTTTATGTCATTATTAGCCACAGATCTACCAACATGAACCATGAAAACCACACAGTGGCTTCCTGGACCTACTTGAGTCACTCATAATACAGCCAAACACACTAGGCATGGGTAACTTAAACACCATAGGCATGGGTAACTTTAACTATCCTTCCATTGACTAGGATACATATATGAGCGCAAACATCCTCGCTTTAAGGTTCCTGTACTTTATAAACATGAATGCTCTGGAACAGTTAGTCTGCACCCCCACAAGAGCCTTGAATGTCCTTGGCCTGGTACTCACCAACATGGGAGATCACTACACCACTCCAAGTGTGAGATCCTCCATGATAAGGTCTGACCATAAATCAGTCACGTTCAATGTAACAATCGTACCTACCCACCCCAGGATCCAAAGGTGGAAAAATCTCTGCAAAGCAAACTATAACCACCTAAGCAATGGCATATATAGTTTCCAACCTACTGCCACCACTAACAGTAAAGACTCCTATATGGAGGTGTACACAAATGTCCCGTATAAACACTTTTACAAGTGTATAGACTTAGCTGTACCAGAATGGATCAAAATGTGCTCACAAAAAAAGCTGCTCTGGTGTACAAAGGGCATAAATAGATTATACAACAAGAGAAAGAACCTGATATCCAGGAGTAAGAGGGAACAGTCTCAGCAGAAGAACACTCTCCAGAGCTTGAACAAGCAAATTAGATATCTTGTAAAGTCCTCTAAAGTTAATCACAAAACTAGATTACTATCCATAGATAAGGATAATCACAAGACATTCTTTAGCTATGTCTGTAAATGTAAAAGAGAAGGTCTGGCTTTGCACCAAATTCAGAGTGGACAGTACCACTCATACTGAAGCTAAGTAGATAGTAAACCTGTTAGGTTTGGCAACAATTTCACACCCCTGTCTCCACAGATCATACTCTGCAGCATACCTGTCAACAGTTACCTACCTATTATCTCGAATAACCAGTCATAACCACACTTGGTAATGTCAAAAACACAGCCTCTATGGGGCAGGATAACATCCCAGACTGCTTACTAAACAGCCTTAAGCAAAAGTTAGCAGAACCACTGAGTACTCTCTTCAACCACAGTCTAAGTACTGGCTTCTGTCTTGGCAGAGGGGGGGGGGACAGCAACCATAGTACACTTGCACAGAACCCTCAACCAGCCTAAGGAACTATACACCCATAAACCTGACCAGTCTTGTCTGTAAGTCCATGGACATAATCATCCTGGACATTATCAACAATGACACTGGTGTCCTTCAAACTCTTCACCCTACCCCCTTTGGCTTCATCAAGGGCAGATCATGCCTGTTAATCCTAGTAGAATTCTTTGAGTGTGTCACCTAAGCCCTGGATGAAGGCAAATCAGTACATACTGCCTATCTTGACTTTCCCAAGGTCCTTGATACAGTCTCCCACTGAGACATCATTGCAGAACTCACCCACCAGTGGATTAACCCATACATCATTAGATAGACCTGGCTTACCAACAGAATGCATGCAGTCATAGGTGGGGATTCCACCTCTACCAGCATACCTGTTACCAGTGGTGTCCCATGAGGGTCTGTGCTGGGATGCCTACTGTTTGGAATTAATTCATCAGAAAATTAGGTGGAAAAAGATGGCCTGTGGCTCAACAAGTTCACTGATGACTGCAAACTGGGTGCAATTACTGAATTCCCAAACAATGTCAACATACTACAAAATGTGCTTACATAGGTTCATATGTTCATAGGTGTGTACTTGGCTAATGGCCCTAGATCCTTTACAAGCCTAGCCCATAGGATTACCCTGGCATCATGCCACTTGACCTTAGTTCCCAGTGCCTCTGTTGAGTAGAGTGACTGGAGTGATCCCGGGGAGGATTTTCTATTTCTCATCTACTCTTCAAGATTTCTTTTGAAGAGGGCCAGTGAGGTGCTCTGCTTGACATGTATGGGAAGTCTATTCCATAGCATGGGCAGTCTCTGGGTTATGAACCTGTCCCTCCAGCATGTTCTGTTGATTGTGGTAATGAGGTTGAGATCTATGGAGTGTGTGATGCAGAGGGATTGAGATTTCTTTAGATGTAGCATTTCTAACAGAGCTGGTCAGGCATGGCTTTGTAAGTCAAGCAAAGATCACCTCTAAGTAGGTGATATGAGAGAGAATAATTGGAGTTTTTTTAGAGTCTGTCCATATAGGACACATGTTTTAAGGATCCTCTTTCTGAGGTACTTTTGTATCATCTCCAGTTGTTGCAGGTGTCTAGTGAGGTATATGCCAAATGGGGCATTGTACTCGATGATTGGTCTAATGAGGGAAGAGTAGAGGGGGACAATGACCTCTTTCTTCCTGGATGCAAAACCCTTAGTAATGAGATGTGCTGCATAGAAGGACTTTCTGACCACAGTGGCAATGTGGTGGTCAAAAGAGAGGCTGCTGTCAACCTGTCTTCCCAGATCTCTTACAATGCCTTCTGTGTTGAGTGGACTACCATCAATGTGGCACTTCATGGGAACTGGCCTGTTTTTTCCCAAAGGGGATGATGACACATTTTTTGGCATTGAGCTTAAGGCCATGGTTCTGACACTAGTTGTTGGTCTCAGTGAGGCCTTTCTATAGGACGTCAACATCACTTGGGGAGTTAATAATAGCTTCCTACTTGCAATCGTCTGCAACTTTTTTCAGCCAGAATCCCTTCGTGTTGGCCTAGACTTCAGAGCGGTAGATACCAAACATAAGGGGACCCAGGATCAAACCCTGTGGCACTCCACTCATGACTGAGTTGGGAGGGTGGCCTAATGGTTAATGGTGTTTGCCTTACAAACACAAGGTGCAGGGTTTGAGTCTCACAAGGGATAACTGGCTAGGCTTAAAATGGCTTGCAAGGGCAGTTAGCTTAGTACTACTCTATTAACCTATTAACTGCCCAGCAGTCTGACTTGGAGTCAACTACTTTCACACTGTGGGTTCTATCTGTGAGCCAGTTTGCAAACCACCTAGTGATATAGGGGTTGATGCCTAGCTTAGTGAGCTTTTTAATGATTCCTGAGTGGGGAATGGTATCAAAGGCCTTGGCCAGATCAAGATAGACTGTATGAACTACCTTGCTTTCATCTACAGCTCTGGTGACTGACTCAAAAAGTTGAGCAGGTTGAGCAGGCATGATCTACCCTTCACAAAACCAAACTGTGTGGGATCCAGAGTTTGAGGATTCCACATATCCTTGTTTATTAGGTCCATGATGATGCATTCCATAGCTTTGCATATCAGAATCATCAGGCTAATGGGGCAATAGTTCCCAAGGTCTGTAGTTGCTCCTCCTTTGTGGAGAGGGATGACTGTAGCAGTGCACCATTTGGTAGGGGCAAAGCCTGAGGTGAGGCTGTGATTGAACAGGGCACACAGGTGAGGTGCCAGTTCACTCTGTAGTTCATGTAGAACATAGCCAGGGATATTGTGAGATCCCATAGAATTGTATTCTTGGCCTTGGATAGTGCTGTTTTAACCTGTGCAGCAGTAATACTGGGTGTCTGGCAATCTACTGGTATTGTGATTGGTCCTTTCGGGGGGGGAGAGGGATAAAGCTGGCATTGAATCTGTTGGCTAGTGTGTTGACAATATCTGTTGTCTCACTATAGGAGGTACCATTGTGCAGTAGCTCAGAGCAAATCTGGGTGTTGCCATAGAGATTCTTTACATAACTATAGAAGGCCTTGTGGTTGTCTTTACTATCTGCTGCAATTCTGTTTTCTTAGCTAGCTTTAGAAGATTTGATGAGGGATCTCAACTTTTTGTTGAGGCTGATAAGGGAGATTTTCCAGTCTTGGGACTTCACCTTGTTCCACATCAGTTTCCTCCTTCTGTTGTAGAGTTTGTTTATGGCAGGAAACCACCAGATTGGCTTGCTTTTTTTTGCAGGAGAGCATCTTGGTTCTATTGGGTATGGTGAGATCTATGCATTTGTGTACATGTTCATACAGTGCATTGGTGTATGATTTGGCGGTCATGCAACTATTCTACATTTGCATGGGGGGGGGTTGTGAAGTTAGGCACCTCTGCTTTTAGGAGCCCAAAGTTAGCTTTGGAGAAGTTTTTCATGATGGTTACCTTTGGGGGGTGGATTACCAAGGTGATTAGTTTGTGGTCAGATCTAACCAGGGAGGAGTTGACTATTGGTGTAGAGCAATGGTTGCCAGTGTTAATAATGACCAGGTCAAGGATGTTGCTACCTCTAGTGTGGGTAAGAATGAACTGGTCCAGGGCACTGGAATTAGTGAATTTCAGGAAATGTTGGGCAAGTGTATTGGAACATGAGTAGTTTTCCCAGTTAATGGAAGGATAGTTGAAGTCACCCAGTATGAGAGTGTTAGGTTGAACCCTAACATTCTCCAGAGTGCTTAGGAACGTGGAGTGTGAGTTTTGGGACATGGTTGGGAACCTATAGCAGGCTACAGTCTGAATCGCTGTCTTACCCAATGTTAGCTGCACCTGAAATATCTCTGATGCATTATGTTGGGTTACCAGTCTGGAGGTGTATTCATCCTTTATGAATATAGAAATACCACCACCTTTGGAGGTTCAGTCCAAGTTCTGTGTCCTAAAGGTGTGGAATGAGTTATTGCCCTGGTAGTGCAGGAGTGCTTTCTGCTGCCTGGAGGCAGGTCTCTGTTACAGCGTAAATGCCGATGTGCTCCATTTTAAGGAGTGCTTCTAGTGAGTGCATTTTGAGATTTAGACTTGCAGAGTTGAGCAGCATGACCCTCATATTGCATTTGTTTGTAGCTGTTATGGTGGTAATTTGGTCTTTGGAACACCACATAAAAAGGCACTATAGGAGTGGCAACAGCCTTGGCCAGTAATCAGAAGCCCAGAGGTGACAGATGCAGGCCATCTCTGGTAAAGCATCAAGGTCTGTCAATCATGTCATCCCAGGCAGATACTGTATCCCCTTAGAATGACACCAGAAACTTAGCCAATTGTTGAAATCAATAATTTTCTGCTTGTACTGTGGTATCATTCTGGGTGATGGTAGGATGCTGCTCAGGGTTAGGGTCATACCCACCTGGGATTCATAATCTGAGAGCTCCTCCATGTCTCTTTTCATGTAGTCCAGGGAGGTACATTTCAGGTCATTCACACCCATATGTACAATGACATAGTCATATTTGTACCTGTTGTTAATGGACCTGAGTGCATGCATTATGTGGTGGATCTTGGCACCTGACAGGCAGCTGACTGTTACTTTCTCCTTATTCATCCTAGTGAGTGGGACATCAATGTGCCTCACTATCAAGTCACCTATGACTAGTATGTTGGGCATGTTGTTCTGCCTTAGGGGCTTTGGTTGAGTGGCACATTGTTTATAAGAGTTATGTTTCTCGTGATTAGTGTTGTGTTGTGGTGGTCAAGTGTGTTTCTGCCTTGGAGGTCTCTGCTGTTTGGGTAGATTTTTATTTAGAGCCTCAGTGAAGGTGGGTGTGTGGTTTGTGATTTTATGTGAAGGCAGTGCTGGTGTGTGTTCTGGAGGGCTATGTGTTCCATGTCGTGTGGTGCAAGTGTTGACCTTCGCCTCTTGACCAGCTATTCGAGTCTTGGCTGGACAGTGCATGGCTTCCATTTTGGATATATAAATGCATCTCTCGCAAGTCTGAGTGTTGGGAGGTAAGAGGAGAGGGTTGTTAGTGTACATGAGGCAGATGCTACATTGCCTCAGGATGCCCAAATTCACCAGGTTAATAGAAGAAAGCACAGGGAACTGACCTTTAGACATGACTGGAGGGGTGGGCATTAATAATAAGTACTGGAACTATTTCCTTGTAGAACGTTTAGTGCTGGTTGCATTTTTGTGTGCTACAATAATTGCTACAAGAAGTCTGGTAAAGTGCTAGACTAATAAGCTAGTAAAAGTGCAGGAGATGAGAGAACTAGCAGATCTAAGGAAAAAATTGAAGAGCAGACTTTGGCACCACTCAGAAGCCTACAAACAGTCCTGGATACAGCAAATCTGTATCTGGACTAGACTAGTTACAGGAAAGGCAGGAAACAAGTACAAACTCAGGATTGTAAACCAGAAATTTGAAAGAGATGGAAAAACTGCCCAAACAGCCATTGCCTACAATTTCTGGGCCAAAAACAACTCCTCTTGTGGTAGAGAGGCTACTTAGTGCTTACCACTCCCACTGATAAGCTATAAGCCTTCCATCCAACACAGAAAGTCTTGGGGGCTCAGAAACTTACAAACAATCCTGGATACAGCAAGTCTGTATCTGGACTATACTAGTTACAGGAAAGGCAGGAAACAAGCTTAGTATTGTTTTACAGGAAAGCAGCTAATACAGCAATAAAAACAATTCAGGTGTAGTGCAAGCTAGCACACTTGTGTGTGTAGCAATATTAAAGCAAATACAGTTTAAATAAATGCAATTTATTCAGAGTGTATGCTGAACTGAATTCAATTATTGTTTTATTCAATTCTGAACAGTTAAAAAGTGCCAGAAAATATATATACTTATCAGCTGAAAAGCACAATCAGTCAGAACACAAGGAGATTCTAGCAAAGTTTTTTTTTCTGAGCAAAGTGGAAAGAGAGAAAAGAGGAACAAAAGATAGTTCAAGGTTAAGAAGCCAAGTGGGTTTGCCTTCTCAAATGTTCTCTGTGTATTAGGTCAAATGAGATAATGACAATAGACTGGGAAGAGTGCCCCAGATCACATTTACAATAGGGGAGGGCAACTGCAAAGCCACCAGGTATAAGAACAAGACACTAATAGGGAGGGAGAGAGCTACTAGCTACACTATTTTAGGCATAAAACACTACAGAAATGTTTATCACAACAGAAAAACAGCAGTGAGCCACTAATTGAAAGTTTTAAACAGATAAAGGAGCAAGTAGACTCTAGAGAATGCGTTTAACTTCAAACAGATCAGTTATATGATACACTCCTTGGCAGGAAATCAGAACAAACAAAACAGATGTTTAACAAATGGAGAAAATTTCCAGTTAATACCTTACACACAGTGAAACTAGCAAGAAAAGAATTACAAAGTGTGTGGCAGTAAAAACCTCATTTATCTGGCTCTGTAAGGAGGCAGGTTAAGTGCAACCATGCAGATTAGTTTTTAGCAATAAAATAAAGTAAAAAGTATGCAGCAGACAATAAAAAGTGTTATAAGTATGTAGAATAAGCAATAAGTAGTAAAAATAAGCAAAACAAGGTACTTACTGTTATATATCACAGATCAGAGTTGTGGTCACTGCCCCTCCTCCGATTAGCTCTGTGTTCTCTATCACCAGAAGATGGCTGTCAGAAACACAGGAAACGCAAACAAAACAACTAGACCTGGATAACAGTAGGCCTCTAATCAGACTATGCTACCTGACTAAAACATAGTAACCTCACAAAAATTGCACAGAAAACCACAGGTAGAACATTCACAAACAGAAAACACAACTCTCAGTATAAAAAGCAGTTTACAGTTAAGTAATTCTGTAAGAAATGCAATTACAGTAAGGAAACTTTAGTATACAGCAGTACACAAATGCAATGAACCAGTACTAAAAGATCTATAACAGGGCAAAATGTAGTAGATTATCTGTATAGCACAATTATAAGCATTAAGAAGTGCAATTCAAAAAAATAAATATAAGAAATAACTTATTCTGCTCTTGGAGTCTTAGGGAATTTCTGCTTTATCCCAGTGATGAATCACCGCTCCAGAGTACAGTAAATACAAGTTCAGCCCCCTGCAGACACAGGGTTTAAATACCAGTAAAGATGGAAGAATCTAGAACCTTGAATTACTACCCCAGTTTTGCTAGCCCCTGCTCTTTCAACCAATCACTCATGCTAGAGAAGATCAGGCAACCCTGTTGCTCTCAATAACAGAGAAGACAAGACACTATCAGCAGAAGATGGCCGCCAGAAAAACAGGAAACTCAACAAACAAAACATCCAGCCAAGATAACAGCAGGCCTCAATCCAGATTATGCTACCTGACTAGAACATAGAAACTTCACAATAAATGCACAGAAAAGCACAGCTACAGCACTCCCAAAGAAACAAATACAACTCTCAGTATGAAAAAGTAGTTTACAGTTTAGTAATTCAGTAAAAATGCAGTTATAGTAATGAACACTTTTACAGCTACTATCTACAATATTTTAGGCAGAAAATACTACAGAAATGTTTATCACAGCAGAAAAACAGCAGTGAGCCACTAAATGATAGTTTTAAGTAGATAAAGGAGCAAGTAGACTCTAGAGAATGAGTTTAACTTTAAACAAATCAGTTATATGATACACTCCTTGGCAGGAAATCAGAACAAACAAACAGATGTTTAACAAATGGAGAAAATTTCCAGTTAATACCTTACACACAGTGAAACTAGCAAGAAAAGAATTACAAAGTGTGTGGCAGTAAAAACCTCATTTATCTGGCTCTGAAATGAGACAGTTTTAGTGCAACCATGCAGATTAGTTTTTAGCAATAAAATATAGTAAAAAGTATGCAGCAGACAATAAAAAGTGTTATAAATATGTAGAATAAGCAGTAAGCAGTAAAAATAAGCAAAAAAGGGTACTTACTGCTATATATCACAGATCAGAGTTGTGGTCACTGCCCCTCCTCCGATTAGCTCTATGTTCTCTATCACCGGAAGATGGCTATCAGAAACACAGGAAATGCAAACAAAACAACTAGACCTGGATAACAGTAGGCCTCTAACCAGAATATGCTACCTGACTAGAACATAGTAACCTCACAAAAATTTGCACAGAAAACCACAGGTAGAACACTCACAAACAGAAAACACAACTCTCAGCATAAAAGGCAGTTTACAGTTAAGTAATTCAGTAAAAAATTCAATTACAGTAAGGAAACTCTAGGATACAGCAGTACACAAATGCAATGAAACAGTACTAAAAGATTTATAACAGGGCAAACTGTAGTAGATTATCTGTATAGCACAATTATAAGCATTAAGAAGTGCAATTCAGTAAAATAAATATAAGAAATAACTTATTCTACTCTTGGAGTCTTAGGGAATTTCTGCTTTATCCCAGTGATGAATCACCGCTCCAGAGCATAGTAAACACAAGTTCAGCCCCCTGCAGACACAGGGTTTAAATACCAGTAAAGATGGAAGAATCTAGAACCTCGACTTACTACCCCAGTTTTGCTAGCCCCTGCTCTTTCAACCAATCACTCATGCTAGAGAAGATCAGGCAACCCTGTTGCTCTCAATAACAGAGAAGACAAGACACTATCAGCAGAAGATGGCCGCCAGAAAAACAGGAAACTCAACAAACAAAACATCCAGGCCAAGATAACAGCAGGCCTCAATCCAGATTATGCTACCTGACTAGAACACAGAAACCTCACAATAAATGCACAGAAAAGCACAGTTAGAGCACTCCCAAAGATACAAATACAACTCTCAGTATGAAAAAGTAGTTTACAGTTTAGTAATTCAGTAATAATGCAGTTATAGTAATCAACACTTTTACAGCTACTATCTACAATATTTTAGGTAGAAAATACTACAGAAATGTTTATCACAGCAGAAAAACAGCAGTGAGCCACTAAATGAAAGTTTTAAACAGATAAAGGAGCAAGTATACTCTATAGAATGTATTTAACTTCAAACAAATCAGTTATATGATACACTCCTTGGCAGGAAATCAGAACAAACAGATGTTTAACAAATGGAGAAAATTTCCAGTTAACACAAGCACAGCCCCTTGCAGACACAGGGTTTAAATACCAGTAAAGATGGAAGAATTGATAACCTCGAATTACTATTTCAATAAAAAAGAAGATAAGACCCTATCAGCAGAAGATGGCTGCCAGAAACACAGGAAACACAACAAACAAAACATCTAAGCCAGGATAACAGCAGGCCTCTATCCAGACTATGCTACCTGACTAGAACACAGAAACTTCACAATAAATGCTCAGAAAAACGCAGATAGAGCACTCACAAACAGAAACTACAACTTTCAGTATGAAAAAGCAGTTTACAACTTAGTACTATTCAGTGAACATGCAATTACAGTAATGAACACTAATACAGCTACTAGCTACACTATTGTAGGCAGAAAGCACTACAGAAATGTTTATCACAGCAGAAAAACAGCAGTGAGCCATTAAATGAAAGTTTTAATCAGTTAAAAGAGCAAGGAGACTCTAGAGAATGATTTTATCTGGAAATAAATCAGTTATATGATACACTCCTTGGCAGGCAATCAGAACAAACAAACAGATGTTTAACAAATGGAGAAAATTTCCAGTTAATACCTTAGACACAGTAAAACTAGCTAGAAAAGATTTACAAACAGTCTGACAGTAAAAACCTTATTTCCCTGGCCCCATAAGGCAGCCAAATTTAGTACAACCATGCAGATTAGTTTTTAGCAATAAAATACAGCACAAAGTATGCAGCAGACAATGGAAAGTGCTATAAGTATCTAGAATAAGCAATAACTAGTAAAAATAAGCAAAAAAACAGGATAGTTATTGTTATATATCACAAATCAGAGTTGTGGTCTGTGCCCCTCCGCCAATTTGTTCTGTGTTATCTATCAGCAAAAGATGACTGCCAGAAACACAGGAAACTCAACAACAAAATAAAACTAGGCCTGGATAACAGCAGCCCTCTATTCAGGCTATTCTACCTGACTAGAACACAGAAATTTCACAGAAAATGTGTAGAAAACCACAGATAGAGCACACACAAACAGAAAATACAACTTTCAGTATGAAAAAGCAGTTTACACTTTAGTAATTCAGTAAAATGCAATTGCAGTAATGAAACACTATTTAGCAATGAAAAATACAGTTAAAACAGTATAAAACATTACACAAATGCAGTGAACCAGTACATAAAGCTTTATGACAGTGCAAAATGTAGTAGATTAACTGTATAGCACAACTATAAGTGTTAAGAAGTGGAATTCAATGAGATAAATGTAAGAAATAGCTTATTCTACTCTTGGAGTCTTAGGAAATTTCTGCTTTGTCCAAGTAATGAATCCCCACTCCAAATCCTGGTAAATACAAGCACAGCCCCCTGCAGGCACAGGGTTTAAATACCAGAAAAGATGGAAGAATTTGGAAGCTCGAATTACTACCCAGTCCTGCTAGCCCCTGCTCTTTCAAGCAATCACTCATGCTAGAGAAGATCAGGCAACCCTGTTACTTTCAATAACAGAGAAGACAAGACACTATCAACAGAAGATGACTGCCAGAAATACAGAAAACTTAAAACACAAAACAAGCAGGCCAGGATAACAGTAGGTTTCTATCCAGACTATGCTACCTTTCTAGAAAACCGAAACCTCAAAATAAATACACAGAAATCCAAAGACAGAGGACTCACAAACAGGAAATACAACTCTCAGTATGAAAAATCAGTTTACAGTTAAGTAATTAAGTAAAAATACAATTACAGTAATACAACACTATCTAGCAATGAAAAATACTGTTAAAACAGTATAAGATAGTACACAAATGCAGTGAAACAGTACAAAAAGCTTTATAACAGTGCAAAATGTAGTAGATTAGTTGTATAGCACAATTACAAGCATTAAGAAGGTCAATTCAATGAAATAAATGTAAGCAATAACTTATTCTGCTCTTGGAGTCTTAAGGAATTTTTGCTTTATCCCACTAATGAATCACCACTCCACAGCCTGGTAAATACAAGCACAGTCACTTGCAGACACAGGCTTTAAATATGAGAAAAGATGGAAGAGTCTAGAATCTCCAATTACTATCCAGTCCTGTTAGCCTCTGCTATTTCAACCAAACACTCATGCTAGAAAAGATCAGGCAACCCTATTACTCTCAATGACAGAGAAGACAAGACACTATCAGCAGAAGATGGCTGCCAAAAACACAGGAAACTCAACAAACAAAACAACCAGGCTAGGATAACAGTAGGCCTCTATCCAGACTATGCTACCTGACTAGAACACAAAAACCTCACAATAAATGTTCAGAAAAGCACAGAATGAGCACTCACAAACAGAAAATACAACTTTCAGCATAGAAAATCAGTTTACACTTTGCAATTCAGTAAAAATGCAATTACAGTAATGAACACTATTATAGCTACTAGCTACACTATTTCTAGCAGAAAACACTACAGAAATGTTTATCACAGCAGAAAGCTTTAAAAAGATAAAGGGGCAATGAGACTCCAGAGAATGCCTTTAACTGCAAACAAGTCAGTTATATGATACACTCCTTGGCAGGAAATCAGAACAAACAGATGTTTAACAAATGGAGAAAATTTCCAATTAATACCTTACACACAGTGAAACTAGCTAGAAAAGATTTACAAACTGTCTGACAGTAAAAAAACTTATTTCTCTGGCCCTGTAATACAGACAATTTTAGAACAACCATGCAGATTAGTTTTTAGCAATAAAATACAGTAAAAAGTATGCATCAGACAATAGAAAGTGCTATAAGTATCTAGAATAAGCAATAACTAGTAAAAATAAGCAACAAAAAAAAACTAACAGGATACTTATTGTTATATATCACAGATCAGAGTTGTCATCTGCACCCCTCCTCCAATTTGGTCTGTGTTATCTATCAGCACAAGATGGCTGCCAGAAACACAGGAAACTCAAAAAAAAAAAACAACTAGGCCTGGATAACAGCAGCCCTGTATTCAGATTATTCTACCTGACTAGAACAAAGAAACCTCACAGAAAATGCACAGAAAACCACAGATAGAGCACAGACAAACAGAAAATGTAACTCAATATAAAAAAGCTGTTTACACTTTAGTAATTCAGTAAAAATGCAATTGCAGTAACGAAGCACTATTTAGCAATGAAAAATACAGTTAAAACAGTATAAAGCATTACACAAATGCAGTGAAACAGTACAAAAAGCTTCATGACAGTGCAAAATGTAGTAGATTAGCTGTATAGCACAACTATAAGTGTTAAAAAGTGGAATTCAATTAAATAAATATAAAAAATAACTTATTCTGCTCTTGGAGTCTTAGGCAATTTCTGCTTTGTCCCAGTAATGAATCCCCACTCCACAGCCTGGTAAATACAAGCACAGTCCCCCTACAGACACAGGGTTTAAATACCAGAAAATATGGAAGAATCTAGAAGCTCAAATTACTACCCAGTCCTGCTAGCCCCTGCTCTTTCAAGCAATAACTTATGCTACAGAAGATCAGGCAACCCTGTTACTCTCAATAACAGAGAAGACAAGACAATATCAGCAGAAGATGGCTGTCAGAAACACAGGAAACTCAAAACACAAAACAAGTAAGCCAGGATAACAGCAGGCCTATATCCAGGTTATGCTACCTTACTAGAACAAAGAAACTTCACAATAAATGTACATAAAACCAAAGATAGAGCACTCACAAACAGAAAATACAACTCTCAGTATGAAAAATCAGTTTACAGTTAAGCAATTCAGTAAAAATGCAATTACAGTAATAAAATACTATCTAGCAATGAAAAATACAGTTAAAACAGTATAAAACAGTACACAAATTTAGCAAAACAATACAAAAAGCGTTATAACAGTGCAAAATGTAGTAGATTAGTTGTATAGCACAATTAAAAGCATTAAGAAGTGCAATTCAATGAAATAAATGTAAGAAATAACTTATTCTGCTCTTGGAGTTTTAATGAATGTTTGCTTTATCCCACTTTTGAATCACCACTCCACAGCCAGGTAAATACAAGCACAGCCCCCTGCAGGGTTTAAATACCAGAAAAGATGGAAGAATCTAGAAGCGCCAATTACTACCCAGTCCTGCTAGCTCCTGTTCTTTCAACCAAACACTCATGCTAGAGAAGATCAGGAACCCTATTACTCTCAATGACAGAGAAGACAAGACAGTATTAGCAGAAGATGGCTGCCAGAAACACAGGAAACTCAACAAACAAAATAACCAGGCCAGGATAACAGCAGGCCTCTATCCAGACTATGCTACCTGTCTAAAACACAGAAACATCACAATAAATGCACAGAAAAGCACAGATTGAGCACTCACAAACAGAAAATACAACTCTCAATATGAAAATGCAATTTACTCTTTAGTAATTCAGTAGAAATGCAATTGCAGTAATAAAACACTATCTAGCAATGAAAAATACAGTTAAAACAGTATAAAATATTACACAAATGCAGTGAAACAGTAAAAAAATCTTTATGACAGTGCAGAATGTAATAAATTAGCTGTATAGCACAACTATAAGTGTTAAGAAGTGGAATTTAATGAAAGAATTGTAAGAAATAACTTATTCTGCTATTGGATTCTTAGGGAATGTCTGCTTTGTCCCAGTAATGAATCACCACTCCACAGCCTGGTAAATACAAGCAGAGCCCCTGCAGACACAGGGCTTAAATACTAGAAAAGATGGAAGAATCTAGAATCTCAAATTACTACCCAGTCCTGCTAGCCCCTGCTCTTTCAAGCAATCACTCATACTAGAGAAGATCAGGCAACCCTGTTACTCTCAATATCAGAGAAGACAAGACACTATCAGCAGAAAATGGCTGCCAGAAACACAGGAAACTCAAAACACAAAACAAGCAGGCCAGTATAACAGCAGGCCTCTATCCAGATTATGCTACCTAACTAGAACACAGAAACCTCACAATAAATGCACAGAAAACCAAAAATAGAGCACTCACAAACAGAAAATACAACTATCAGTATGAAAAATCAGTTTGCAGTTAAGTAATTCAGTGCAAATGCAATTACAGTAATAAAAGACTATCTAGCTATAAAAATACCATTAAAACAGTATAGAACAGTATACCAATGCAGGGAAACAGTACAAAAAGCTTTATAACAGTGCAAAATGTAGTAGATTAGTTAAATAGCACAATTACAAGCATTAAGAAGTGCAATTCAATGAAATAAATGTAAGTAAAAACTTATTCGGCTCTTGGAGTCTTAAGAAATTTTTGCTTTATCCCACTGATGAATCACCACTCCACAGCCTGATAAATACAAGCACAGCCCCTTGCAGACACAAGCTTTAAATACCAGAAAAGATGAAGAATCTAAAAGCTCCAGTTACTACCTGGTCCTGTTAGCTCCTGCTCTTTCAACCAAACACTCATGCTAGTGAAGATCGGGCAACCCTATTACAAATGACAGAGAAGACAAGACACTATTAGCAGAAGATGGCTGCCAGAAACACAGGAAACTCAACAAACAAAACAACCAGGCTAGGATAACAGTAGGCCTCTATCCAGACTATGCTACCTAACTAGAACACAGAAACCTCACAATCAATGCACAGAAAAGCACATAATGAGCACTCACAAACAGAAAAAACAAAACTCAGTATGACAAAGCAGTTTATACTTTAGTAATTCAGTAGAAATGCAGTTACAGTAATGAACACTATTACAGCTACTAGCTACACTATTTTAGGCAGAAAACACTACAGAAATGTTTATTACAGCAGAAAAACAGCAGTGAGCCACTAAATGAAAGATTTAAACATATAAAGGAGCAAGGAGACTCTAGAGAATGCCTTTAACTGCAAACAAATCAGTTATATGATACACCCCTTGGCAGGAAATTAGAACAACCAAACAGATGTTTAACAAATGGAGAAAATTTCCAGTTAATACCTTACACACAGTGAAACTAGCTATAAATGATTTACAAAGAGTGTGACAGTAAAAACCTCATTTATCTGGCTCTTTAAGGAGACAGTTTTAGTACAACAATACAGATTAGTTTTTAGTAAGAAAATACAGTAAAAAGTATGCAGCAGACAATAAAAAGTGTTATAAGTATGTAGAATAAGCAATAACTAGTAAAAATAAGCAAAAAAACAGGGTACTTATTGTTATATATCACAGATCAGAGTTGTGGTCAGTGCTCCTCCGTTGGTTAGCTCTCTGTTGTCTATCAGCAGAAGATGGCTGCCAGAGACACAGGAAACTCAACAAACAAAACAACCAGACCTGGATAACAGTAGGCTTCTAACTAGACTATGCTACCTGACTAGAACACAGTAACCTCACAAAAAATGCACAGAAATGCACAGATAGAGCACTCACAAACAGAAAGTACAACTCTCAGTATGAAGAAACAGTTTACAGTTAAGTAATTCAGTAAAAATGCAATTACAGTAATGAAATAGTATTTGGCGATGGAAACTACAGTTAAGACAGTATAAAACAGTACACAAATGCAGTGAAACAATAAAAAAGCTTTATAACAGTGCAAGATGTAGTACATTAGCTGTATAGCACAAGTATAAGCGCTAAGAAGAGTAATTCAATGAAATGAATGTAGGTAATAATGTATTCTGCTCTTGGAGTCTTAGGGAATTTCTGCTTTGTCCTAGTGATGAATCACCACTTCACAGCCTGGTAAATACAAGCACAGCCCCTTGCAGACACAGGGTTTAAATACCAGAAAAGATGGACGAATCTAGAAGCTCCAATTACTACCCAGTCCTGTTAGCCTCTGCTCTTTCAACCAAACACTCATCCTAGAAAAGATCAGGCAACCATATTACTCACAATGACAGAGAAGACAAGACACCATCAGCAGAAGATGGCTGCCAGAAACACAGGAAACTCAGCAAACAAAACAACCAGGCCAGGATAACAGTAGGCCTCTATCCAGAGTATGCTACCTGACTAGAACACAGAAACCTCACAATAAATGCACAGAAAAGCACAGAATGAGCACTCACAAACAGAAAGTACATCTCTCAGTATGAAAAATCAGTTTACACTTTAGTAATTCAGTAAAAATTAAATGTCAGTAATGAACACTATTACAGCTACTAGCTACACTATTTTAGGCAGAAAACACTACAGAAATGTTTATCACAGCAGAAAAACAGCAGTGAGCCACTAAATGAAAGCTTTAAACAGATAAAGGTGCAAGGTGACTCTAGAGAATGCATTTAGCTGCAAACAAATCAGTTATATGATACACTCCTACAGATAAAGGTGCAAGGTGACTCTAGAGAATGCATTTAGCTGCAAACAAATCAGTTATATGATACACTCCTTGGCAGAAAATCAGAACAAACAAACAGATGTTTAAACAAATGGAGAAAATTTCCAGTTAATACCTTACACACAGTGAAACTAGCTAGAAAAGATTTACAAACAGTGTGATAGTAAAACCTTATTTCTCTGGCCCTGTAAGGCAGAACATTTTAGTACAACCATACAGATGTTTTTAACAATAAAAAACAGTAAAAGGTATGCAGCAGACAATAGAAAGTGCTATAAGTATCTAGAATAAGCAATAACTAGTAAAAATAAGCAAAAAAAAAAAAACAGGATACTTATTGTTATATATCACAGATCAGAGTTGTGGTCTGTGTCCCTCCTCCAATTTGGTCTGTGTAGCACAAGATTGCTGCCAGAAACATACAAAACTCAAAAAAAAAAAAAAAGAAAAAACACTAAGCCTGGATAACAGCAGCCCTTTATTCAGACTATTCTATCTGACTGGAACACAAAAACCTCACAGAAAATGCACAAAGAAACTACAGATAGAGCACCCACAAACAGAAGTACAACTCTCAATATGAAAAAGCAGTTTACACTTTAGTAATTCAGTAAAAATGCAATTGCAGTAAGAAAACACTATTTAGCAATAAAAAATACAGTTTAAACAATATAAAACATTACACAAATGCAGAGAAACTGTACAAAAAGCTTCATGACAGTGTAAAATGTAGTAGATTAGCTGTATAGCACAACTATAAGTGTTAAGAATTGGAATTCAATGAAATAAATGTAAGAAATAACTTATTCTGCTCTTGGAGTCTTAGGCAATTTCTGCTTTGTCCCAGTAATGAATCCCCACCCCTCAGCATGGTAAATACAAGCAGAGCCCCCTACAGACACAGGGTTTAAATACCAGAAAAGATGGAATAATCTAGAAGCTCGAATTACTACTCAGTCCTGCTAGCCCCTGCTCTTTCAAGCAATCACTCATGCTAAGAAGATCAGGCAACCCTGTTACACTTAATAACAGAGAAGACAAGACTCAGATTTATCACATTTAGGTGTTAGAAGTAGTGGGTTTTTTTTGTGTCTTTTTTTTTCCATCGTAAAATTTAGCTATGTACTTTACATTATCAATAGGATATGGTCGAACTATAACAGCAGCTGAATTCTGTGTAGTCAGTCGTGTTTGCTTCATATATGAAGGTTGGCTAGTGAGAAAATTGATATTTCACTGTATAATCATATACTTAACGTTTTACAACAACATGAAATGCACCACGTTATTACACAACCTGGTTGTAACCCAGCGCATGATGTATTCTAGTAGTGGAGACTTCATAGATTCATGGGTGTATATTAGGCTAAAGACCACTAGGGCCCTTATACGCTTAGCTGTGCAACCCAAAATGTGACCCACAAATTTGATTTATATAGCGGTGATTTACTGACTGCGTCTGTCTATTAGAGACATAGATACCAGACCAGGGGTGAATTTCTGATCCTCCATCCATTGGTCCAAGTTGCACTTAAATAGGAATAAGGATATCTGCCTCATATGGAAGCCTGTTCCAGAGTACAGGAATTCTCTGAGAAACATATCTGTCTCTCCAACATGTCCTGTTTATGTCACAAGCAAAATTTAAATCTTTTAATCTAGTAGTTCTGAAGTTGGAAATTAATTTGTCTGCTAACAGGTTCACTATGACACCAGACTCAGTGAATGTGGCACCATTAACCATCAGTTCAGTACATTGCCTTGGGCTGTCCTTGAGATTTCTCACATAGCTGAAGAAGGCTTTATGGGTATTGTTTTACCTGGGAGGCTATCATAACCTAAAAGTCAATTTTGCTTGACCTAATTAGACCTCTTAGTTACCTGTTTAGTTTGAAGAGTTTTTATCTTTATGGGAATTACTCTTCCTGATTTTTGCCATAATCTTTTTCCTTTTGTTGTATATCATGTTTACTTTGGGATGCCACTAGGGCAGTTTGTTTCTGGGGCGAGTCCTGGACTTACCTTTGGTGGGTACAGCAGTCACTATTCAGCCCAGCCATTGGTATATTTGTACAGAGTTTCTGAGAGCAATTCACCATAAGCTGCTGTGTTCTCAGGGTTTGGATGGGCATTGTATTTTGAAAAAACATCACTTAATAAAAGGTAATTTGCCTTGGAATAGTTCCAACTGTTACTGGTTTTAATGGGATTTTGGAGTTGAGTTCAAAGGAGATAATTTATGGTTGGACCTTTCCGGGGAAGACGAAACACTGGGGGGGGGGGTGCAGTGCTATCCCATATTTGTGAACATGAGGTCCAATATGTTGGAGCCTCTAGTGGACATATTAATTATTTGGTCAAGGGTGTTTGCATTTACGAATTCCAAGAATCTCTGTAACTGTAGATTTGAGGCCATGTAGGATTTCCAGTCTATCGAAAGGTAATTAAAGTTTCCCATGAGTAGGGAGTTAGATTGGCTAGTAAATGCCTCCAGTAGGGCCAAGTATGCATTGTGATCTTCTTGGGACATGAAGGGTGACTTATAGCTGGCTATGATATAATGCAAGATTTTGTCTATGGTGATCTGCATGTGGAGGAACTCCAGCACATCAACCTGTTTGACCACTCTACAGGTATGCTTAGTATTAATGCATGTAGAGACATCTCCACTTTTAACCCTTGTTTGTACAGCTACTGGTCTAAACCTGTGGAAGGCACTGAAACCTTGCACTGCTGGGGCACTCTCTGTTGCTTAAACCATGTCTTGATAACTGTACAGCTGTCTATATTTTCAAGTGTGAGGAGGGCTTGAATGATTGTGTCTGATTGCCATGAACAAAAATGCAGATAGTTTTATACCGCATGTATGTAGTACAAGTCAAAGTTTACTTACGGAGACTTGCTGTACATAGAGGCACTGTACAGAGTTTGGTTACATTCTACAGCACTTCAACATTTCTGTGACACAGTATTTAATGAACACAGTTTATTTCTGGAATTAGAACTGTCACACATGAAATGCACCCATATTTATTACCTGATTTGAGACTGACCAGTCCGATGGCACAGATGGAATATTTTTATCTGTAATCCCAGGGGGTCAGTTTGGTTAGTGACCCATGTACTAGAATGTTGTACACTGGCAAAAGACTGAACAACAAGATGCCAGCTCTAGTAAGGGAGAGCAGTGAACATTTGTAATGTTTTACAACTCTTTCCCTGGAAAAGACTGGAGGCCTTGCAAAGGACATCCAAAGAATGTAGGAAGATCTTGGTAGATCTGTCTTGATAACTGTACAACTATATATGTAGTGTATGAAATGGACACATGTATTTGTGAACATGCATACTTTCTATAATGATGTCCTTGCACATTATGTCCCAGGAAAGAAGGAGACTGCAGGTAGAACAAAAACAAAAACATCCCCTACATCATATTGGCACTTGGGAATGACCTCAGTTTCACTCAGAACGAATAGAATGACTGGGCAAAGGACAGGGATCAGATGTGTCAAATCAGTGAAGAAAACATTTGAAAAAAAAAAAACAAATACAAAAAATAACTTGACTGAGGTTTGTGCCTAGATTTTAGCCTGCAAACCTTGGAATTTATTCAATGGCAGTGTAATGAGGCAACACTAATTAAACAATTTAATGCTCTTTCCCAAATGTTTGCAAATCTGGCAGTTGACGTAGAGGATTAGGGCTATGAGCTGTAGTTCCTGTGGTGCAGGGTTTGATTACCTCTGCCCTCATTTGCCTACTGTGTGACCTTACACAAATCACTGGACCAACATGGTTAACAAATGGGTATTAAGTTAAAATGTCTTGAGGTTCACACAACCCTACGTAACATCATATTCATCCACACAATGTGCCGGTGTTTGTTTGCTAATGACACAACACAGTAGAAATGAGAGGATTCTGCATACAGTGTGCAGATGAGGTGATATAAGTGATCCTTTCTAACAACATAACACGATGGAACAGGGAGGAACCTGATAATGGTGCACTAATCATATGATGTCAGAGAGTCTGCCTACTAACATAACAATTACACAATGGAACAGGGAGGACCCTACCAGTGAAACACTTGTTATATGATATCAGAGAAAGAGCGATAGAGAAGGAGAGACTGCTTACTCACATAGCTACAAAGTGGAAAAGGGAAGAACCTGATATGGGAGCACTAATCACATGTCATCACATGTCATCAGTGATCTGGCCTGTTAATCACCATCAAGTGATACCACTCTGTGATCTTGCTTAGTAAGATAACATCTGCAAGGTGAAAAAAAAGTAGAACCATGCTTACAATTCATTAATCATATGTCAGTCAGTGACTGAATTTTTACTTAATTGCAAAACATTTTTATAAATGAAAAAGGTGGGGTGGCAGACAGCAATGCATTAAACACTTCTGGCTACAATTGTGGGCTCGGTGTTGCCCTTCTTTCATGATTGCAGTTTGAAAAAATAACATTCCTCACAATTTACTCAAACTATTAATATGACTTCTGATTCTGAAAGAGAACATGACAGAAATGACTTGACCATATTTCTTTTTTTTTTACCATATTTCATCATTATGGTATGGCTAATATACTTCACCCTTTCTGAAAAGTTTTAGCATGAAAAAAATGAGAGAGATTCGATGCCTTTTATTGCACCAACAAATGTTTCAAAAGAATTCCACTTTTCCTTTCTGGATTATTTATGAGAGATGTTCAAGCAAATTTCTTTTTAACAATTTAATCAAATTTTATTTTATGTTAATACTTTAGCACATTATAAAATATTTGCAGACCAAACATTATAACAACAATCAAATGACCCTGCAAATTGATAAGTAAGATAAAATAATTTATGGATGCACAGATTCAAAAGCTTTAACAAATGTGCTTTATCAACAACCAGAAACAGCCTACAGTTAGTCACAATAAAAGCTTCTTTACAAAATCTTTGCTCTTTGTTCAGAAGTGACAAATCACTCCTTTGACTAGATCTTTTAAAACCAATGCACTTCATTTTTCTTTCCTTTATCTCTTTAACAGTGAAGAACACAGAAAACACTAGTATTTAAATTGCTACTGACCATCATAATCATTTTTAAAAGCACTAATTTTTGTAATTTATAACCTGTGAATAGTAAAGATGAATAACACTGGACTGCAACATGCCAACTAGCCATGGCACGTAATTGGTGACTCACAGAGCCATGCCTAACCTTGCATTACACCAATTTACAAAACATTTGGAGTAAGGCATTATTACGTTAACTTTTCCATTATATTTAAAGTTCATAAAACATAGCTCAGCTGGGTAAACAAATTTCAAAAATTAGTCTTCCCCAAATGTTTATTAAAGGAAGATTTACGATAGGTGATTGTATTCTTGGAAAGTGACATGAGGAATATGTACTAAAGGCATGTTCTTATTTGCAAAATACACCTTAATGGTAAACATACAGTGTCAGGGTCAGCCAGATAATTTGCAAGAATTTGTTTGTTTTAGTATTTATATTTGGCATTCATTATCTTCCAACACTGAAATGAAGACGCCATTAATTCACAGATGCATTGCTATACTGAACAGGTGACTTTATAATCATCCTTATTCTTAGACAAACAAAACCATTTCATTGCAAGCAAGCCAGCAGCTGCAGCATGACAGGGAGGAATTAGAAAAGTAGTTAAATGCTGCATTTGTTTAGCTTTATTAAACTCAGCAGCCATAACTGTTGGTAAGACTGGCAGTCTTCTAGGAATTTAAGGTATATTATACAATGACTGGCCATTAATATTCAAAAACGAGCATGCTGACTGGCCAGCCAAACCAGCATGCCCATTGCAAATCCAAGAATATACTAACGGAAAAAGGTCCGGTCACCCAGACTTTTTCCCATTAGTATATCTCCAAATTTTTGTACTTTTCTTTTTTTTTTGCCCCCCCCCCAAAAAAAAAGAAAATGGAAGTCCTGAAACAAACGATGGAGACAGGATAATCATGTATGTTCTGCAAAATAAACGTACTTGATTATCCTTTTATTTTGTCTGTCCTGGCTCTCCTGAACGTAAAAAGTCTCTTGATTTCTTTTTTTCTTTTTTTTTTTCAATTAAAAAAAGCAACAGAGATCTTCCTTTCTCCGTTGCTACTTCTGCACATCACTTACTACGAAAGCTTGGGAACACAAGTCCCTTACGCATGCACAGTACATCAGAAATGCCACAGGATACTAGAAAACTGTGAAAGGGCAGCATGGAGGCATTATACAATAACATACTTTAAGAAAAGCAAGTATTTTTTTTTCTTAAATAATGTCATTGTATAATAACAATAACCCACGGTTGGGTGTGGGCAATGCTGGATTTACCCATGACTGGCTTTGTTTGGTCACTTAGACTTCGACCTCATGACCAAACCACATCAACTGTGGGTAAATCCAGCATTACACACACCCAGCTGTGGGTTATTGCTTAATTAGACCACTGTGAAAACAGATGGCAGTGCATCTGGTCTCGGCCTTGGATCCAGTATTTGTGGTCCATCTGCATATCCTTACTGTGGACAGAGGCCCAATGTCAAAGTAGATGGGACACATACTAAGAGGCAGATGACTACAAACTGAAGCAACAGATGTCCATTTTGACAGGTCTGTGTGGACACAGTCATGACAAATATGCTTAGCATTTGTCATTCAAACTGTTATCATTATCTCTAAACAGTTGAGTAAAAAAAAAAAAAAAAAAACAAATAGAACAGAGCTTAAAAATAACATATGGTACTTGGATGCAGACCTTTATCATCCATTCATGGTAATAAAATATTAAAAAATAGTTTTTAACTATTGATGTTAAACTATCACATAAATGTGTCTCTACTTTGAACTTTGCTGAGGGACCTTTTAACATATATACAACTGGATAAAAATGAATCATTCTCAATTATTTAATGCAGAAGCATGTACATTTCCTATACTGCAGGTGAGACCTGGCTATGTACTGAGATTTAAGAATGGAAATCTCAATTTTACAATGAATGAATGAATCAATAAATAAACAGATAAATAAAGTTGGTAGTAGATAGCTATCCACATTTTACATAACAGTGTTTAAAAAATTACTTAAAGTATAACTATATGCTTAAAACCATCTTTAGGTGTATTCATTTATTTATTTTAAATTTGTTAACTACATGAATGAACTTCATAGATGGTTACTAGGCTATCAGATCAAGAACCATTTTAAGCCTTGCCAAGCTTACCCCGGTTTACTAAAATGTTGCTAACATGTCTATATCCCATGGAATTTTATGGGTAGGACAAAGGCTTCAAGGTTTCATAGGCTGCTCCTGTCCATTTGGGATAGAGGTACCAAACCAGGGGTCAATTTGCAATTTCCCATCCATTGGTCCAAGTTATGTTTGAATAAGGATAGGGCTGAGGTTTGCTTCATATGGATGGGAAGCTTGTTCCAGAGAAAAGGCAATCTTTAAGACACTCACCTGTCCTTCCAGCATGTCCTGTTTATGTCACAGATAGGGTTTAGGTCATTAGAATGGGTATTTTTGATGCTGTTTGTTTTCTGAATGTGCAACAAATCCATCAGTGTAAGATCAGAGGATGCCTTGTAGTCTATGTACAGATCTCTGTGCAGCAGTCTGTAGGTGACTGAATACATGGATAGGGCTTTGTGACAGTCTGCATAGGACTTTGTTTACTCCCTGTATTCTTTTTGTGGGAAACCTTTGTTGTCTCTCAAGCTGCTTCAAGTGCCTGGTCAGGTATATGCCAAAGGGTGAATTGTACTCAATGACTGGTTTGATGTGAGCCAATTAAAATGGAACAATGACCTCCTTGGACTTGGATTCCATGCCCTTACTTATAATTTGTGCAAAGTAGAATGATTTTCTCACCACAGTAAACATGGTGGTCAAAGGTCAGGTTACTGTCAACAAGTGTTCATGGATCCCAGATTGATGGGTCTACTTTTAGGGATATATTATCAATGTGGTGATTTCCAGGGGTGGACATTTTTCCAGGGTACTATTATGCATTTTTTCACATTGAGATTTACTCCATGGCTCTGGCACCATTTGTTTACTTGTGTCAGGCCCCTTAGAAGAGCATCTGTGTCTTTAAGGGATTCAATAACCATACCTAGTTTGCAGTCATCTGCAAACTTGGTCAGCCAGAGGCCCTTGACATTTGCCTTGACTTCAGAGAGGTAGATTCCAAAAAGGAGAGGCCCTAGCATAAATTCCTGTGGGACTCCACTAGAGACTGGCTACTTTGTGGAGGTGGATTCCCATAAACTAACTTCTTGTGTCCTATCAGTAAGCCAGCTAGCTATCCATAGGGTGAATATGGCTTTATGCCAATGCCAACGTGAAGTATTGCACTGAATGCCCTGGCCAGGTTGAAAGAGGCAGTGTTTACTATTTTGCTCTTGTCCATAACTTTGGTGACCTTTACGAAGTGGTCAAAGGACCTTTTACAGTCATGATCTGGGCCACAAAAACATCAGACCAATACAGAATAATATAAAAATTAAAGGGGTAATGACTGTATGCAGAACAGTACCATAAGTTCTTGTATTTTCAATAAAACTTACAAGGCAAAAATTCTTACAGCTTTCAATGAAACATATGAGACAATATTTGCAGCAAAACAAATAGGACCATATTAAAACAAAGAATGAACATAATGGCAAATAATACATTGTACCAAGATAAAGTAAGATCCAAAGTTCAAGTCTGTAGCAAATAACTATGTTAAGTATGACTAAAACATAACAAATCATAGGGTCTTGGAGCTGAGTGTACAGGAAGCTGAGGAGGCATACATATACAAATAAAGAAGTGTTCACAATTTAAGGTAATGGCAGCCCGGAAGCTCGGGGACCAAATGGATGATGTGTGAATAAGAACAGAAGAGTGCAATGCAGAGTGAGTAAGATGTAAATATAGAAAGTAGAAAGAGGAAAATAATGTGAGTTTGATGAAGAAGAGACAAGAGGGCAGAGACTACATGCCAATGAGCAGAAGTGTATATTACAGATGTTTAAGAAGTAGCCAAGATCTGTAGCTAGTTGTGTAAAACTACATGTAAGGTGGTGGATGGTTGCTTCTTAGGTCTAACTATGGAAAAGGCTGCCTAGAATTAGAAGCAGAGACTGTGGTGGGGAAGAGGCTACTTGCGTTTGAGTGCAAGATTAAGTTTGTGAGGGCAGGGGGGCTAAGATGACTGATTAGAAGTGGTCTAAATAAGGACAAGGAAAGAATGGCTTTCTGGATAAAAATACACACTTCCTGCAGCAAAGCATGGTCAAAGTTACAGTCACAATAATTTTGTAGAAAATATTTCTTATCCATTTTGGATGGACAAAGCAATAGGTAACATTGATACAGTGCATTTGCTACAATGGTAATGAAAACTACCTTTAGAAGAAGTAATGGGGACTTTGTTAATCTCATTAGATGTGATGCTAATTATAACTCTTTCCTGTTTTTGTCTACGATGAGTTATTTTGGGTCATAAAGAATTTTTCTTTGTAAAGTCAAGTCTAAATGGAATCTAATGTACATCTGTCAGAAACCAGGAACCTAAAAGTGTACATGATTTTTTTCCATGTCATTTCATTTGCATTTCACTTGAAATGTCCCAATGCATTGTTAGTACAGTAAAAGTTGGATAACATTTCAGACATATTAAGACGATTCCAGGCATATTAAGAAATCCATTAATTGCCTTTTTTACATTTGAATCTAACAGTATATACTTTGATTTGTTTTATAGTGGCATATTTTTGATTTGTCTTTAATACCGGTAAAGTGATATATCTAGCGTCTTTTTTTATTATTATTTACAACTGGAAACTGAAAATATCGTCTTAGTGTACCTATCTATCTAGTTATCAGAGACCTAACAAATGCATAGATAGACAAGATGATCAATAGATTAATAGGCTGGAATTCATAGACTATTACCTCATTGTACAGCAATACATATTAGCTGTATGAAGAGTGTGGGGATCAAAGACACCCTAGGATCTAGAAATATTTTATTTATCACAGTAGCTAAATTAGTGGGAACAGTGGCAACACACCAACTGGGGCCGATCTAAAAAACACATTTTCATGAACACAAACGACCATGAAATGATGTGGCCTGTATAATATGCAAATGATGATGTAATGACATGAAAATAAACAACCCTGGAGATTCAATAAAGTATTTGTAGGCGTAGCAAAAAGCCTACATGGAGTTTATATGTTTGCGTGGTGAGCAGCAGAGCTAATTGCATATGCATGTTGTACACCGTGTTTAAACATAAAAAAGTGCAGTTTCATGGCCAGGAAACATGTAAAGCAACACGAACACCTGCAGTTATGTGCACATGTTTACCTATGGGCAAACTAGGTCCGCAGGATTGTGTTGAAAGCCACAGTGATTACCTGGGTTATTAATAAAGGAATGTATATAGTTCCAACACATTACATGAAGATGTATACAGCGCATATTAGTATGGAAATCTATTTCAGGCATATTGAATAAAAGCTGTGTAAATGATAAGCAAAGGTACATAGACTACAGTATAAATAAATAGGGGAAAGATGTGAATTGAAAAGGATCAAAGATGAATTTTTGGAATGAACACAGGAGAAGAGGACAGGTGAAACATGGTAATGTATAGCAGATGAGGGCATGTCAATGAAGGCAGTTGTAGCATGAACACTAATCACATATTGATATGATGCAGTAATTACTGCACAGATATTGTATATTATGTGACTGTTACACATGGTGACACATCAGTGGAGAGCATTGTTCATTATATAAGCATCCTTACATGATCAATGGGCAGGACATATATCAGAGATGGTATATGCAATAGGGGTTAGGTACATATTGTGAAGCTGTGCAAAATAAGTTGCCTGAATAACACAATCATGGACAATATCAGCATAATACCACCAGTAATCCCATGTCTTTGACATAACATCTGTGATTGTAAGCAATCATAGATGGTTCTACTAGAACACACTTGTACAACTATTATGATTTGTCAGCAATGTCTGAGGGGAATTAAGCACACCTTCCTTAAAATGTAATATTTGCTGGAGGTGTTAGAAGGGACATTGTCACACCTGTATCTGAAATTATGAGCAATCCTGGCTAGCTGATGGGTATGCACAATCCACAGTGTTATGAATGTAGTCAATGCCATCGATTTTGTCAGTTTAGCTATGTATTTAATGTGTGCATTACAGAAACATGTATTACACATGCGTCTTGTATAACATCTTAAATGGGATTCTGCACCCTCACCCAGTAATGGTTATGCAAACAAAGGAATACGTAGGTATGGCCAAGAAGATGTGTGGGAGGTCACTGTAGCAAATGTGGTACACTTGAGTAACTCATCCCTGGAAAATTCATTGGAAGATACATAAAAAAGGGTGCATTTTACTCAGTTGTTGGTGGCATGAGGCCTGAGAACTATGGAACTACAATACCATTTGATGTGGATGTCCCACACGTACTCAGGAGTTGTGCTACATACAAGAGAGTGCACACCACTGTGGGCACATGCTGGTGGACATTCTGCATACCATCTACCTGAGTACACAGGTCACGTACCACTTGGTCTGCTCATAGGGGTGTGCTGTCTATATTGTAATTATTTTGTGTATTTGGTTTAGTAATGGAAGTAATCCCCCCATGATTTTTCTTCATCTACCATGTCATCGTGGCTGTGGCAGCAATCCTTTCAAATGCGTTGATACTGTCTGCATTATACCAATACCACACTTGGATTCAATGATTGTCCACAGTTTGCAGTCCTCCACAAAGCTGGTTGGAGAAAGGCTGTGTAAGTCAGTTTTGGTGTTTGAGACTTAAATAATGAGCAGTAAATGGCCTAGCACAGAGCCCTGAGGTTTGGATCTAGTCACTGAACTCCAGATAGAAGTGACTTCACATACACTGCAACATATTTATCTGTCACATATGTTATCCAGTCATCTACCCACTTGATGATGTAGGTATTTATGGTCACTTGCAACAGTTTTCCTGTAATACATGACTGTGGATTTGTGTCAAATGCCTTGTTCAGGTCTGGTTATACAGGATGATAGTGCTGTCATCATGCATGCTCTTTGTAACCATGTTGAAGACAGCAAACAGATGTAAAGACATTATGTAGCCTTAACAAAACGAACATGGATTTGGTACACAGTTGGGATATTACCTGTGTCCTTTTAGAGAAGGTCCGTGATGACTCATTGGCCTACCTCAAAGACGAGGAATGTCAGGATGTGTCTATAATTCCATGTGTCAGGTGATAGTCACCCCAGTGAGAAAGATGCATGTTGATGTACACCTTTCTATGGGAACATAGGTTGGCTGGAGACTGTGTTGAAGTATGGCTCCAACTGTGTCTGGTAGGTCATGTTTGGAGTCACGCTATAGGAAACCTGTGATGTTGTCAGGGCCCATTGAGTCTGTGTTATTAGTCATGCAGAGTGCACAGATAAGCTGCCCTCCTTAGAATAAAAACTAAGTAATGTTTACCTGTATACTTTGGCTGATGGCCAGTGGCAGCAGAGGGGTGATTTATGAGACAAACTTTTAGCAAGTGGATTGACTATTTCCTCTGGTTGGGGATGTCTGGTGGTATTCACATACAGATCTGTACTTAGCTGTCTATTCCTCTTAACATTTCACATGTATTGGAATAAATGATTTGTGAAACGACCTCCAAATACAACCATGTTCATTCTTCACATTCCATATACTGTTACTATGCACACAGTTGTACAACTGTACCATTGTCACATACTTACATCACTTGAACAACGTATGTCTACATATTTTATAAGCAAGCTGTGTTTGAGAGGCCTGATGTCATATCAGGACACATTACAGATCAGCTGTTTGTGGCTGATGCAGAACATTTCCTGACGCAAATGCTAATGGTTGCACAATGGTGCTGCTCACCACCTCAGTAATCCTTGGGTATAGCAACACAACTGCACATACAATGAATTCCACAAGGTTGCAGTTGCATCAAACATGTGATACATTGGTTGTGTATATCACAACATGTGTATGAGACAATACTTATGTGACTATGTAATCAATATGAATTAATATTGATGTCTGTCATGGAACATTTAATGATTGCATGTAGACACATACACACCTGGGCCATACTGCAACTGTCACTGCGATGGCAGAATGTGAACTGTGTAGAAGGTTGATCTGCTCCACTACAGCAACACATGTCCTAATATGCCAACAATACACATAAAAGTGCATCATACCATGTCAACAGCTCTCAGGAGGCATATTACTACAGCTGTTATAGAAGGAGCATGTACTGCAGTGGCAGCAATGGGTATCAATACATTATCTCACATCACAGACTGTAAGAACTTCTTGTAGCCATACGGTAGGTACATCTACAATTCAATATAGCACAAGTGAATGCCAGCAACATTGGCATGTCGACTGTCCATATGGTCATAGAACATTATTAGGCTAACGACTAACATCACATGAAATCCTAGCTATTATTATACTATGAAAAAAATCTCTATATCTATGTTATGAAAGATAGCAAGACTGTTGTGTGTATGTGCATATTTGTTAGATTGCATTACATCCTACCACTGTTTATATGGGCATGTGTACCACACCATGACAGAATTAGCAATCACACATGCAGTGGTCTGAAGATGGCTTGCAGAGGTTCATGGAAGGATTCTGCTTCCTGATGTGTTTATGCATATTTGAATTAAGGCTATCTTCCACTCCTCTGTAGGAAGGATGTCATATGGCTAATGAAAAAAGGAGGATGGTAGATGCATGGGGCTACGTGAAAGGTTTCTGAAGTGGTAGTGAAATGAAGAGTGATTCCAAAGGCCATACAATGACCATAATGTACCACCAAACATACACAGTAGACTGGGCCTCATAAGAATATTACACCTGTGTAAGTATAAAAAATGAATGCCATGCAATGTCACATTAGCAACAACATATATGTCTGAGCATAACCTAGTCACGTTGCACTTTATGGAGTATGATAGCATCATTATATGCTGAGGTGAACATGTTGGAAGGAATATAGAATATGGATGTGGAGTCATATCCCTGTGTCAAGGTATGCATAGCCATGCAAGTTGCTTGCTGTCAAATTAGAGCCCCTATATGTGTAGGTGAAGTAGATTGCAAACAGAGTAGTTAATGTTACTGCCACAGCAGAGGTTTGTCTTGAATACTGTCAAACTGCATGTTATACAAGATGACATCATCATCATCATTGTATGCTACAATGAGATGTTCTGAGTAGAGTCTGACATAGTTGTACATATCATTCTAAAATTTTCAGCCTAGTTATTGTTGACTGCACTGAGAACAGAACTGCTACTTTAATATTTACAAAGCACAATACTTAATGCATGTGTCACAGAACAAGTTTGGCTTTTACAATGTCAGACAACACTTTATAACTGATGACATCAGCAGTATCTGGTGAGAAGAGGATGGCAATAGCAGTGTCCCAGAGGCAGGTGTAAAATGGTCTCTTGAATGTCAACCAACTGAACAAACACACACATACACACACCAGTTGACTGTAGTGAGAACAGAATCCCTACTTAAGTACACTAACTAGAGAACTCAGTATTTAGCACAAGTGCCATAGCACAAGTCTGACTTTTAGAGTGCCGGACTACGCTTCATAAGTGATGGCATCAGCAGTGTCTGGTGAGAAGAGAATGGTAATGGCAGTGTCCCCACATGCAGTTGTAATATGGTCTTTTGAATGTCAACCAACTCACACACACACCAGTTGATTGCAATGAGAACAGAACCCCTACCTAACTAAGTACAGCAACTGGAGAACTCAGTATTTAAAGCAACTTCACAGCACAAGTCTGATTTTTATAATGCTGCAGGACAATTTATAGTGGATGACATCATCGGTGGATGTTTGAGAGAAGATGTTGTGAGGCCTGAATTAAATGGATATGTAGGCATGTTCAACTGTCAAAATATTGGTACTGCATGGGATTGCACTGATGACCAAAGGGCACACAGTTATGCTCTTCTGACTACACAGACACACACACAAGCTGACTGCAGTTAGATGAGAACCCCTACCAAACTAGGTACACCAGCTACAGAACTCAGTACTTAATGCAATCACCACAGCACAAATCTGACTTTAGCACTGCTGTCAGACAGTTTATAGTAAATGACATCATCATCGGATGTCTGAGAGAATATGTTGGAAGGCATGTATGAAATGGGTGGCTAGTCATGTATGACTGTCAATATATTAATGTTTTCCATGTTACCAGATTGATGAGTATGCAAAGTGTAGTATTTGCTGTTGTGTTTCCAGTGTGCAGGTATAATGTAAGAGAGAGCTATAGAAACTATATGCAAACAGCTGTCCACATTACTACAAGTATTGGAAAATCTGAATGTATATTGTCAGTATAAAGATGAACATGGTATATAAGAAAGCATGTTTATTTATTTCTGCAGTGTAGTTGATATATCTCAGAACAAGTACTAAACAAACAAGTTTCAAGTGCATGAGTGTAGGTAACATGACTACAGTGTAAATATGTGTTCTTTCCTTAAAAAGAGCATTCCCTTTGGTTGTGATTTACATGTACTTTTGTAGGATAAAGACTAAATGGAGAGTAAACATAAGTAATACATTTTAATGTGCAGTTTCCATAGTGCACCACCAAGCAGCTGGTTTATGCAATTGATGGCAATGTGTTTTCACATGTGAGATACATATTTATACTGCTTTCCCCATGTGTGCATAGTTAAGTGACAAGCAGGGGTGGCTCGTGCTATCGGACTGCTGGACTGCAGCCCTCCCACCTAGAAAAAACAAAAGAAAAATCTGTAAAACTAAAAAACAAAAACAGAAAAAAAAAAATCACGAGTACCGACTACTCTGCACATGCGCAGACACATTAGAAGAACTCAGACTGCCTGCCTTTATCAGCAGTCTGGATAGAGACAAAGAGATACCCAGCAATCATTGCTGTGAGATGCCCAGGAATCTGTGCAGTGATGACAGCACAGAAGAGGAGCTCCGGCTGCAGGCAGAACCAATGAGGACAGAGCTGCTCTCGGGACTTTCATTGAGCAGGCTTGGTGGATTACTGCTTCAGGTTGGTGTTTGGTCACTGGCTGGATTGTGGGCTTGCTTCGTTCATGAAATGGGTAGGTGTTTGGTCACTGGCTGGATTGTTCGTTCATGAAACAGGTAGGACATTTATTTACAGAAGGTGTGTGTGTGTGTGTGTGTGTGTGTGTGTGTGCGCGTGAAATGCCCCAGTTACTATATACTGGTGGCTAGAGAGAACAAATGGTGGTGGGTAGAGATACTCAGGCTTGAACCCTGTACCTTGGATGCAGGTGACAAGGACCTGAATTCCCTATCCACCACCATTTCTAAAAAAGAATTTGCAGATTTTTGCCTCATATTTGTTCTGTTCCTCATAAAATCTGTGGTTTCTGTATCTACATTTTTCCTTGCAAAGTCTGTAGTGCAGTGGTGCACTGGTAGCATTGCTGCCTAACAGCTACAGGTTCTCTGGTTTAATTCTTGGCTGGGGTGCCTTCTGTGTGGTGTCTGAATGTCCTTCCATCTTACAAAGATGTGTCTGGCATTCCTCCCTGCCCTGCTGAAAATTGTCTTTTGTTCCAAGTCAGACTAGTTTCCTGGTTAAATGTTTAAAAATAACAGGCATTTGAATTTCAGACTTCATATTCTTCAGAAAGTACATGGTAACACAAAACTGTTCTAGCAGTTGTCTAAGTTTATAACATGGATATTTGAAATTTGTCCCTATTTTTGGGACTGTATTCCCCCATTATTGGCTTCATCCAGGTATTTTGTGCTAAGGTTGAGAGTTATTTATGGTGAGAACTGAATTCATTGAATGTATGGGGGCTGTATTCCCCCCATTCTTGGCTTTGTCCACATGTTTTTTGCTAAGAGGTTGAGAGCTATAGTGAGAACTGAATTCACTGAATATGTTTGGGGGCTGTATTCCCTCCATTATTGGCTTTGTTTAGGTGTTTTGTGCCAAGAGGTTGACAGCTATGGTGAGAACTGAATTCACTAAATGGTAGCCATTTAAGTTTGTCTTCCTCTCTTTCACAAAACAGCTGATTTGGCATAGTGCTATGTTTCTCTGACTGTTTTACACAGGGTCCCCTGGGTTAAAGATGTGGCAGTGAAATGTATGGTGGTAATGCAGCATTTTATTCTAGTAACTTTCTAACATTATACAAGCAATGTTTAAAATGTGTCCCTGGTTTTTGGGCTTTTGTCCCCCCCCCCCCAATAAATTTTGGCTTTTTCCAGATTTCTTGTGCTGCAAAGTTCAGAGATACAACTGCATGTCGAGTAGATTTTACAAGGAGCTGAGAGCTGCAGGGGAACAAAACTTTAGTGCTGCTTATTCTGAGTCTGCTTGCATTGTTAATAGCACAACAGGTAGTGTACTTGCTTTTGATGCAGAAGGCTGTGGGTTCTACTCCCACAGTAGATAGATGCATTGCTGATACTGTACTGTGTTGTAAAGTGGGTGGATGCTGCAGTCCTTTTTGGCAAAGATACCTAGAGTAGTAACTATGAACCTGTTATCAGTTTGCCATACAGTCCCTATTACGATATTACTAACTTATCATTTTTTTTAATGCATGCAATATAGGCAATTTATTCCTCAAGGGCAACAGGCATTTTATTTGTAGATGAATAAACAATGACATATAAAGTTGTTTGCTAGCAGCAACCTCTTCATTGTTACAAATTTCTTTAATGTGGAATTATTTAGATGACTTTTACTACTTCAGAGATTATGCATATTTACTGATACTGGTGGACTGTAGAAGGTCGAGTAGACTTTTATGATGGAAATGTTCTGAATTGGGTAGTTTTGTCATTGGTGCATGCATTTTGTTTTATTGTTTACTGGAAAAATGTCCAAAACAATACATTTAAAATGCTGTCTAACAACTGTACTGTATTGTATAAGGAATATAATTTAGTATAATCAGGAAGGTGTATCAAAGAGCACATGTATGTTTCATGTGCAAGGGGCCTATGATTTGAAAACAGCCCAAAGTTAATCTTTATCTGCCACTGGCAAAATGTATTTTTTTTAATGTGGGTTTCAATGCTGTTTCATTAAATGTGAGTTTCAAGGGCAGAGAAGTTTTTAATACTAAGCCTGTTTTCATTGTGAGACTGCATTTCTTTGTTTAGCAGATGTCTTAGTGTTTGTGCTGTAAAATGCAAAATAAAACTTTCAAATGAAATCCAAATCATCATAGAAGTAAAGCAGTATGCACATTAGTGTTTATGGTAAATGGAGTGAAATAGCCAAGTAATGGATCATTGGAATGGCTGCAGGGGGGAGGGCTCCATTCGACCATGGGTTTTGTGAGGGGGAAGGGTGGCAAACTCAAAGACATCCCCGGCTGAACTATACCTCTCAACTGTTCAGATTTTCACAGAATGAATAGATTTTTGCTACTTATTTTTGGTTTGTTCCTCATAAAATTTGTGGTTTTCTGGAAAATCATTTAGGAATGAAGTCACTAAATAATGACACACTGAGTTTCAGACTTCATAACCTTCAGAAAAATGCATGCTAAAGTAAGACCTGTTATTCTATCAACTGTCTCAGTTTATACAAGAGCAATTTTTAGTACTGTTTATATGTTCCCCTAATATATTTGTCCTTGTCCAGATTTATCGCATTAACAGGTTGTGAAGTACATGCAAATAAATTGCTTTATAGAATTAGGCATAGCCAAACCTCTCAACTGTCCCCAAATTTGGCTCAAAATGTTGCTCTTCCCCTAATAATCCCTCCGCAAAATAGCAATTTTGGAAGAAAACATGGAGGGTTTACAATTAAGAAATAGCTGTAATAATCAGTGTTATACATTACTTTTATTTCAGAAATGCGTGTAGATTATTTTATTTTGTCAGCTGCTCAAGTTAGCAGTACTAATATTAAAAAAGTGTCCCTTCTTTGACAGGTTCCCAGATGTATTTTGTGGCTATTTTATATTTTTGCATCACATTTTTGGTCCATTTTTCATAAAATTTTATTTTTTTTGGCAAGTTAGTGGTAAATCATTAAAGACTGAAGTTAGAAAATAATGACATTTGAGTTTCAGATTTCATATCCTTCAGAAAATTCATACTAATGCAATACCTACTATTCTATTATCTTTCTAAATTTATAAGAGCAATATTTAAAAATTGTCCTTATTTTTGGGCTTTTGTCCCACTTCTATGTATGGCTTTGCCCAGATTTCCTGCTCTGAGGGTGAGAGGTATGTCAAATATGTCAGGGCCATCACAGTCAGCCAGAGACATTTCAAACTGTGACATACTTGTTGCACCCCACTCCCCCGTGTAGTGACTCTGGATGTGTCCAAGCAAGGCAAGGAGCAGTTATGCAGTGTAAATGTGCAGGGTATCCCCCCCATCCAAGGTAGACACAAGTACTATAGTGGCTTTTCATCTGTTCTTGATTTTGAAGTACTACAGTGGCTTTTCATCTGTTCTTGATTTTGCAGAATGGTCTGGTTTCTGTCATATGTTTGTACTGTTGATTTATGCTTATTACTCAAAGTGCCTGTTGCTCTGTGTTTTAAGTAGCAATGCTTTAATGACCATCAGGTAAGCTTGTCTGAGATCATAACATGCAAGTAGGCTTTAATAAGAATACTGTTAAAGAATTGCCAACATTGAAGCCTTTCTGTTGTTGCCATGCAGAGAATACTTAACTAGATAATGTATAAGCGTTGGGTATTGAAATGCATATGACAGTATTTGTAATAAAGGACAGGATTACATTATTTTAAAAAGATCATTACACTTGTTGGAGACTTCCAGTGATCTCTGTGGGCTTTACCCATAAACTAAACAGAATGACATTCATGTGTGGTCCATAACCTCTACAGTAATCCTTTAAGCAATGTATCTTGAGCTTGTTTCTTGTTTGCTTTTCATTTTTTACTTTGATCATGTTTTCCCCATGAAACAAGTAGATAGCTGTCAGGCAACAGGTCTTTTTTGGATAAGAAACATTTTTACAAGTGGGGGCATCACAGAGATTGCTACTTTCAGCATGTTACTTGGTACTTTAATAAAGCTGAATATAAATTATAATTAGAACTGCAGTGCAAGGAGAAGCGGTTTGAGTTGAGTGCTGCTTGTTTTTCTTATACTTAATTTTGACTGGCATTCCACTAATGTATTTAAAAGGTAATTTATTTTTTCATGCCTCACAACCTTTTTGTTTCCATCTAGATATTAAGTAAGCTGTCATGCAGCCAATGCATTGAAATATTTTTATTCTTTTACATTTCATTTGCCTTGATTGGACTCTCATAATGAGGGTTTGGCACCCAGGGCAGCATATTTAATTAAAGTTAGTATTTGTGGTTTTGAGCATAGCTCCTCCCCTTTCTAGTTGGCTGCACCCCTTCCCATTGACCCTACCCATTCAGCTATCTCCTGCAGCCCACATTTGATTTGAAGTCACCAGCCGCCACTGGTGCCAAGCAAATGCAAGCCTCAGCTTCATTGATAAAATTATTAGAGTTCTATTAGTTTGCTTACTTCTGAGCAAGCACGTTAAGTGGAGAGGCATGACAGTCAGCACTTTCAATAGTACAAAGTGTAAGAAGCACACCTACTGCTTAGCTGATTCTGTGGCAGCAGGTTTAAGTGCACTGAGATATTTTCTTTGAGCTCAGATGATACATGGTTCAACTCCATGTGTATCTAATACTTTTAAATATGTATTTATAATGCAATGAAATAATTCTTATAGCTAGTGTAACTGTGTGTTTCCTTAGCACAGCGGGTTTAAGCATCATTGCACAGAGTAAACTGCACTATGTCATAGTACGGGAAGAACCATTCATTGTCACTCCACATTGGTGTGCGATGTGAAACTCCACCCAAACACAGAATTAAAAAATGAAGAGCTTCATTAGGGGCCATTTCTGCCATGTGTGTGGTGTGTGATTCTATTTTTTGACCAGATTAAGGGTGTTAAAAATGGGGTAGATAGGAAAGTGGTGAAATGGGGGACAAGCAGGGGAAGAACAAAGAAAAAGTAATTTAGGAATGTGCAGGAAGGAGGTAGGAAAGAACCACAGCTATCCACTTCTTCAACAGTGTAAAATGAAAATATGTATAACATATTAGCTGAATTTGAATTGTCACCTCAACAAAGAGGGGTGACAACAATGCAATAATGTTGTATAGTGAATTTGTCCAAATCAAGTGTGTCAAGAAGACACATATGAGAAGTGGAGATCTATGTATGGGATGATTTTTTTTGTGGAACAGGTGCCTATTTTTTGGATTTTATTTCAGTAAGAGGGGGAAGTTGGGTAAGGGACATATGTATGTCAGGGTCAGGTGAGTCAGGTAGGTGAGAAAGTGGATGTACACAAACAGGACAAACAAGACAGCATACAAGGATGGTGAGGGACACAACTGGTTGGGGGACAGCATGATTGGGGATAGGGAGGGGACATCGGATGCCCATGCCCGTCAAACACAGAGACAGTGAGAATCAAGTCCTTACCAGCAGAACTGTCATCACTGTCCCCTTACTCTGCTGGCTGTTGGTGGCTGTTGGAGAGCTTGATGTCTTTGACTATACACCATAATAGAGAGTATCCTCTCCATCCAGCAGAGGCGTGCACCAATGGTGCTCTCCATGACCTCATGCACCAAGCCTGGCATCTCCTGGCAGTTGACATAATCCCCACTTCCACCAATACTGCTGGAGGGTACCACTGTACCAGCTGTTGGGGTAATGCTACCTGATGTGGAGGACCCAGGTAGTGCAGGAGCAGCAAAGGCAATACTGCCAGGTTGAGTTCCAGATGTACTGGGCTTTGGTGCAGGCACTGGTGGAGTGGGGGCAGGCTTAGCCGCAATGGTTGGCCTACATACCTGTGCTTTAAAGCATTTTGTGAGTTGTCAGAAATTGATGACATCAAAATGTTGTGACTGAATACATATATAAAAATAACAAAGAGAGATAAGGGTTGGGGTGAGAAAAAAGAGATAATTAGTTCCTTCATATGTGGTATACAATAAATTATTACAATATAAAAAAATTTATTTCTACTTTTATATTTAAGTATACGTTTTAACAACTACAAACTATAACTGATGATTTCTCTAAGTAATCCTTACAATGTGCATATATTGAACATATCCTTGGTCAAATAACACAGATTAAGTTAGCAGCAGGGAATTTATGCAACTTCTGTTGAAATTATTATGCAATATTTTAAATGCTTTCACTATATATTGGTTACTTGTGGTATTTGAATCCACATCTTCTGACTACAGTATTAGAACTGACTCCTACAGTTGTGCTACAGACTGAAGCATGCATGCTTGATTTTACAGTTAAGATAAGCATGCTTAATTTGCTACTACTGTAGAAACAGCAATTCTTTAGACAAAATAATAGTTAATGTTGTGCTGCATGCATACTCTTTGCTTCCTTCCATACCTCTCAACTGTACAGATTTTTGCAGAATGTCCAGATTTCTGCCTCATATTTTCGGTGTGTTCCTCCTAAAATCTGTACTTTTCTGGCAAATAGCTGAGGATTGAAGTAATTAAATAATGATAAACATCAGAGTTTAAGACTCCATATCCTTCAGAAAATTCATGCTAATGCAAACCCTATTATTCTGTGAACTTTCTATGCTTGTAAGAGCATTATTTAAAATCTGTCCCTATTTGCCCCCCATCATTTTAGGCTTTGTCCAGATTTTTTTTTGCTCTAAGAGTTTGAGAGGTATGCTTCCTTCAGTCTTTCTAAATACTCAGCATGGTATTCCCTGTTCTCCGTAATTTCCTGGTTGGCTGTGGAATAAAAAGAAGTAAACAAAAGCAGAGCATTATGCATTCCAGTCTTGTGTATATGCAGCTTTCTATCTAATTTAAATTCTCTTTATCTGTATATTTACACAACTGCAGGATGCCAACAGTCCTAAACTCAACCAACCGCTGGCTAAGTATATCCTGCTTGCACCTTTTCAGGTCAATAAATGGTGCCTGTACTGCTCTCCAGTGTGCAGAATGCCAGTCACACCAGAGACAGCCTTCATCAGATTATTCCAAGCCTTAGACTTGTACTGAGACCTGGTATAATTCCCCTGCAGTAGTCTTCAGCTGTGGCACTTTGCAAAGAGTCCAATAAAAATCCTGGAGTCTTAGAACCTCTCATTTCAGCCCTAAATTGGGCACCTTCCCTTCCAACCCCAGACATGTCCACTCAAGGCAAACAGCAACAATTAAGAGCATTTTCCCTTCAATTCACCTTATTGCATTTAATGCTAGTGTGCAAATCTGAACAACCATGCCATCTCAGTTTGCACAATGTTAACAGGAGGACAACAGTGCCAAACAGAGAAGAAAGCAGTTTTTGATACAGGAAGGTTAATCTGACAGTTGGAATTACTTAATGGGTTCATTCCTGCTGTACCTGTTAGTTAATTTAACTTTGCAGATGTGTTGGGATATAAATTTTAGGAACTGACACATTTTTGTGTGGCTTTACACATTGATAAAATTAATTTGTACAATGTGGGATTCAAACCTATGCAACATACTCTTCCACATAAGTGATTTTTCATCCTTGTCACAGCAGAAGTGCTTGACAGACATGCTCATTAATTATATATAAATACACATAACAGAGTGAGGGGTTAACCATCTATGTTTGTGACCTGACAAGGTTTGGTTTATAAATTCAAGTTTGTATGAGTATCATTGAAGTCTGAAGTCCATCCAAGGCCAAAAAAGACAATTATAATTACAGAAATGTAACTGTCAGTATACCCTCAGTTGCACATATAATTCATATAAGCTCCAGTGCTATACATACTTATTGTTATTCATAAGTATGTTTGCATTGTTTTATTTTTTATAAAAGTGAGTAGACAAGCATTATTCTGTCTCTGCAACTGTATAATTGGATAACCATAATTGTACTGATACCCACAGTTGCATATGTAATATTTCTGTGATATCCTGTTTATGCTCAATGCACATGCTATATATATTTGTTCCTATGTGTAGGTATTTTTATATTGTTAATTTTTATATAAAGTAAAGTGGAACATCAGTAAGAAGGGTTTAAGCTTAGCTGGATTAGAACCCAGGCTCACTTATACTATAACCCTTAACTTACAACTTCTGCCACAAGGATAAGTAGGCAGCAGCTGTATCTTTTCACATTCCTAACTCTGTATGTGTACTAACTTCCCCGCAGTGCCGCTTAGCATGTTTGCAAGGTGACAAACTACAAATGCTACAATGTACCCGTTTTGAAATTGTCAACTGTCTGCTTCCTGTCTGCAGGTGCTGTGGACCTGCGAGTGTTGTGGAAGATTGCTGACCATAGTGCAACACCACTTATTGGGTTTGTGCAGCAATGTATCTATTTTGAAATTGACTACTGTCTGATTCCTGTCTGCTCTGTGTGTGGGCCATTAGGCCAGGTTTGTGTGAAGTTAAGCAAATATGACAGACAAAGCTCACTTTGCTTTATCCTTATAAGCTGTGTTTATTATGTTTTATTCTTAAAAGACAAATGTGGGACTTGAACCATGATCTACAGATAGTATATACTGTGTGGTCCATCATGTTTAGCGGGTATGCTACACACACACACACACACACACACACACACACACACACACACACACGCACACACGCACACACGCACACACACACACACACACACATGCGCACGCGTGCACATACACACACACACACACACACGCGCACACACATGTGCACACACACACACACACACACACACACACACACACACGCAATTCACAGGTGTAGTTTGTGTAGTCATTATCATAGAAGTACATTATATGAAATTTATTTGATTTATCCATTTCACTGTGTTTGCACTAAGCTGCGCACCACACAAATGGTAATATTAAAAAAAATAACATTATAAAATAATTTTTAGTACACATTAAAGATTTTTACATGTCTGAATTTGAACTGTCACGCCAGTGAAGCTACAAAACGCAGTACGTGTGTTCTTATCCCTCTATCCCACTGAAACAGCTTTGCACCAGGAATGCAAATCATTGTGCACGCAAGCAAGCCCCATTTCATCCACAGTATTAACAAGACATATGACACTTGTACATTCTCAGTTGTTTGTACATGTGTTAATTACAGATTAAGTGCAATTACTGATCTCACAATGTTTTATGAGCATTGTTTACAGCAATTCAGCTGTCTTCTGTTTGAATGGTGTTCATGCTTCTCTTATCTGACAGTAATCTCAGGCATGCAGTCTGTAAGGGATTTTGTATCATTGTCCTTAAAATGTATGAGCATATTAAATTGCAATAATGGACAGTTTTCAACAAAGCCAGGGGAGTTTGGATATTAGTGAACAGAAAATGAGAAATGTGTGCTAATTATTTACATTTAAAGCCTTGATACAATTACTTCTACACTTTGTAGCTGTAACCTAAGTGGCACACCCACTGCAGATAAGGGAGTCTGAACTGCTGTTGTGTTTTCCTTCTCCCTATCAGCAATCTTTCACAGTTGCAATCCATTAGCAACTAACACTGAGGGAGTGCCTGCACTATGTTTTGGAGCCAAGCTTTCTGGATTCAGCTATTCTAATGAGTTCATACCTCATTTGCATCTTCACTGTGCTCACAGGCCTGAATCTACCCTATAAAAATGTAACCATGTTACTAGGGAACCTGAAGGTGAGGAGAGTTTTGTATGTGGATAACACAGAAGATTGCTATTACTTTGGATTAATTTGCACAGAAGTCTACTGATCTTGATAAGGTAAGATTTAATTTTTCAATTGCATACTAGACTTTCTCACATGTTACTAGGGAAAAAAGAAATACACACACACACACACACATATATATATATATATACACACACACACATATATATGTATGTATAATATATATATATATATATATATATATATATATATATATATATATATATACATACATATATATATATATATATATATATATATATATATATATATATATATATATATATATATATATATGGGTCTACTTCAAATCATCGAAGTTGCAGAACATCAAACCTAATATGATTGAACACCAGATCATCGAAGTTCTACAACATCGAACAATTTGAATGGGGATAGCCATACAGTGCGGAATGGGAAAGTGCATAATGGGAAATTTACCATTTTCCTCACTGTAGTGTGATCTTGGAGTTCATATATTTAAGCAGCAGGGGTGTGGGGGTGCAGGGGTGCTTGCCCCCTGCAAAAAATGTAAAAGAAGACTTGTTTGCTGGTTAAATTTGTTTTTATTTCATTTTCTGCAGAATGGAGATTTGGAACTACAGTAGATAGTGAATGATGTCAATGCCATAGGGGTCGCATATGTGATCAGGCATCATAGGGACACTGATATGATTTCATTGGCCTGGAGGAGAGCAGCTGCAGTGGCCCAAGGACAGCTGAGTACTGGGGGTAGACCTGCTACAGAACTACCGTTGACACCAAATGAAGAGTTCCTGTCCACTTTCATTGATCCAGAGAGCTCAGGGGAATGTGCACAACAGCATGTAATTGATGTTGGTGTGGTTGTTTCAGGGAGGACAAGTATGTCCCAGTAGGAGCTTCCAGGTAAGCTTACATATGTCAATTTGTAACAATTTCTTGTACAGTAAAATACTAAAAGTATTAGTTAAGTTGGTTTAATAATTTTTTGTGGGGCATTTATAGATTGATACAGTTAACAACATAGTCTGGTTCATTGCACATGGGCTTAGGGTGGATGTGTCAGCCAAGTTTCAGTTAAAATTATTGTTAATGGACATATAAAAGCAATAAATTCCCTCGCTGTGTTATTGTTATTGCGATGATGGTGTCCTTACATTTTGCTTAACTTCTACCAAGACCATCATCTCTAACAATTTTGAAGTAATCCGCTTATGGTAAACCAAACCTTTTTATTTCATTACTGATGAGCATTTGACAGAAATATGCATTTATCCATATGTGTGAGGTGGGTGTCAGCATTGTGTGTGTATTGCTGTACTATGCTGTACTATCTGTGATAGTAGCACTAGTGTTAGTTTGTTAGTATATAATAATTGTAGTAATGTAGTTTTTAATTTCTTTCCTGTGTTTGCTGCTTACTAGGTGATCCTGGCAGTGGAAGTGTAGGACTCTTACTAACTGATGTCAGAGTATTGGCAGACTCAGATGATGATGGTGGCCAAACACAGGCACAGTTAGGGGTGCAGAGGTTGAATCCGACATTGAGGTTGACATTTAGCCACTCCTTGCATTTCCATCACACACAGCCAGTAGGCCTGTGCAAGCCTATTCAAGTGAGCCCTCAGATATTGGACAGGTGGAGGGTGAAACACTTGATCAGGGTAGTGTGGTTACTTTGGCTTTAGTGCCTGTTGACACTGGCTGCAGCCAAAGTGTTGGTGAGGTGCCATGCAGGAGAGTTGTTAGGGGTGCTCAGAGGAGGCCTGCTGTCTACCCTCCACCTGATCCTGGTGTGTCTTTCAGTGCCACTCGATGTATGTTTAGGGCCATCATGGAGGCACAAGCACATTTCAATAGGGGCACTGAGAAAATGATTAATGCTGTAGATGTGGCACAGTCTGACATGCATGTCTGTCTTCACCATGTTACCAATTCAATGGATTGGATGAATGATGCATTGGAAAGGGCGGTGTCTGTGATGGAACATCTGCTGAGAGGGGGGGTGGCATTCATGTAGACATAGGTCAGCTGCATCATCTGATGTTATCTGACATTGCCATGCCCGATTATGCTGCTGCTGTAGTGGCACTACTTTCACTACTCTGTCAGTGGTTGAAGTGACCACACCAAGATGTGGTAGACCATGGGGTCATGGCCCTGTGAGTACTTATGAGGAGAGCCTATACAGCAGACCTCAGTCATGTTCAGGAAGCAGCAGTGCATCTGACCATGGGCATTAATGTGCCAATGCAACTCCTGGTAGAGTCAGTTCTCATGGTCAGGGATGGTGATGATGACCTGCCACCTCTACCATTCATGGCTCATACCTGTCTGACATACCAGGGCATAGAGCTAGCACAGAGCATGACTATGTTCTTGTATCTCAGCTGGAGTGCCCATACAGACACACAGACATAACAGTTACATATGTCATTCATGAGGCTTATAGCTCATTCTGTCTGAGTGGCCATTTAATACTTTATCCAAATATCTGTGTGTTTCTCTTTCTTACTCAAATCCACTCACTACCTTTTGTGTCAGCCTAGTTTTCCTGCCCCCACACACAACATCCTATGCAACTGATGATGACTATCTCATATACCTGCTTTCTATCTTTTGGATTCAGGTATACATAGGTTCATAGGTTCATAGGTAGATACTAGGCTATTGGCCCTAGGGCCTATATAAGCCTAACCAAATGGTACCCTTGCTTTTGCCTCCCAAGAAAATTATTTTCCTGTGCCCCTGTCAAGCAGAGCCACAGAAGTGATCCCCGGGGTGAATGTCCTATCTCCCATCCAATCATCAAGATTTTTCTTGAAGAGTGCTAATGAAGAGCTTTGTTTGATATAGATAGTTAGTTTGTTCCAGAGTATGGGAAGTCTCTGAGACAGGAATCTATCCCTCCAGCATGTTCTGTTTATTGTGGTGACATGGTTTAGGTCCCTAGAGCATGTAACTCAGAGGGATTGGGATTTCTTTACGTGGAGCATGACCAACAGCTCTGGGTTTGACATAGCTTTGTATGTTAGGCAGAGATCGCCTCTGAGTAGGCGATATGAGACGGAGTAAAGCTACAGTTTTTTTAGATGGTCTGTGTAGGGCAACTGTTTGAGGCTGGTAATCCTCTTTATGAGGTATTTCTGTGGCCTTTCCAGTTGTTCTAGATGTCTTGTGAGGTACATACCAAAAGGGGTGTTGTACTCTATAATGGGTCTAATGAGTGATGAGTAGAGGGGAAGAATGACCTCTTTTTTCCTGGATGAGAAACCATTTGTGATGAGGTGTGCCACGTAGAAGGATTTCCTGACTACTGTGGCGATGTGATTATCAAAGGAGAGACTACTGTCCACCTGTGTCCCAAGGTCTCGTATCACACTTTTGGTGTTAAGTAGACTAACACCTATGTGGTAGTTCATGGGTACAGAGTTTTTACCAAAAGGGATGACAATGCACTTTTTGGCAGTGAGCTTGAGGCCATGGCTTTGACACCAGGCATCTGTCTCAGTGAGGCCCTTTTGTAGGATGTCCACATCGTTAGGAGATTTGATTATGGCTCCTAGTTTGCAGTCATCTGCGAACTTTGTTAGTCAAAGACCTTCTGTGTTAGCCTGTACTTCAGAAAAGTAGATACCAAGCAGGAGAGGACCCAGGACTGAACCCTGTGGTACTCCACTTGTCACTGGTCTGAAGTCAGATTTGGAGTCTGCTACTTTCACAGTGTGGATTCGGTCAGTGAGCCAGTTGGCAACCCATCTTGTGGCATAGGGATTTATACCTAGTTTAGTGAGTTTGTCTATAATTCCAGAGTGGCGGATGGTGTCGAAAGCGTTGGCAAGATCTTGATAGGCTGTGTGTACCATCTTACCCTCATCTGCAGCTTTGGTGACTGCTTTAAAGAAGTCTATCAGGTTTAGGAGACATGATCTGCCTTTTACAAACTCGTACTAGGTAGGGTCCAGAGTTTGGAGATTACCAATATCATTGTTTATAAGTTCCATGATGATACGCTCCATAGCCTTGCAGACCAGGCTCATCAGTCATAAGTCTGTTTCCTGATGCTCAAGGTGCATAGCTGACTTAGTGCTTAGTATATCTGTGTTTGTGATGCTGTTTTGCAAATTGTACTGCTTTCTTACAGGTTTTTGTAATGTGTACATCCCTCCCAACCTTTTACACCAACAAAGCTGGACCAAGCCATTAATAAAAGTGTGAGAAAGGCCCAACAGCAGGGAGAACGTTTTAAACATTTTTGGTCTTACAAACTCAGACATTTGATAGAATAACAGATTTTCCATTACTATATGATTTTCTGAGGGATATGAAGTCTGAAACTGAAATTGTGTCATTATTTTCTGATTTTAATCGTTAATGATTTGCCACTACAAAAGTATGAGGCCAAACTGTGGATATTCTCTGAAAGTCTGTACATTTGAGAGGTATGAGTGTGTGAATCTTTGATGCATGAGGCCTATTGGTTGATAAAAGACACATATATTCACATATGTCACTGCTGTCACATATTAATGCCATTGCTGTAAACATCACCCGCCTTATACTTACTTACATTAGCAAGTAACATTATGCAAGGATATGTCATTCATTTGTATTCTTAGACTTTTATTTTTCTATACCAGGTTCAACACTTACCTATGAAATCTGGAAGTTGCAAGAGTTTTAATTTGGGGCTAATTCTGTGTGATGCTAGCAGTAGACAGCCATTAAATGGGTAAGTAAAGGTTGTGAGCATTGCCTGGCATCAATGCTACCATATGTATGTGCATAGGATGAAGGTTTTAGCCCCTTAGGTGGTGAATGCTATTTGTTGCCTCTTGGTCAGTGAAAGGGCATATTGTACACTCTTACATCTGCCTACACCCACAGCAGTTGCTGGCTCCACCTCTGACTCCTCACCTGTGTGTGGCTGTGGTGACCTTGTCAGTAGTGGCGGGATTTGTGGCCCCTTGGTTTTTCTGCTGAGGCTGTTTTCTCAGGATAATGTTGTGAAGCATGGCAGAGACAGTGAATATTTCAGCACATGTATGGAGATAGTACTGCAAGGCTCTCCCAGATATATCTAGACACTGGAACCGTGACTTTGGGTCTATATTATGATATCGCACACTCAGAAGAGCGAACAACACATAATCAACCCCATGTAAGCAAAAGCTTACAACATCGAAACCTCAGAACAGCGATTTTTTTTCCAAGGGAAAAAAATCGCTGTTCCGAAATAAAAAACAAAACAAAAAAAATGTAAAACATTACATAATGTGGGGGGCAACCCCCGATGTGAGGGGGCTGTGCCCCCCACACCCCCCCCACTTAAATATACCAACTCAGAGATCGCCCTACAGTGCTGAAAATGGCAAAGAAGCGAAAGCGGCCAAGAGAAATCTTTCCCAGGGAAAGAATTCGCTGAAAAGCTGCTTTGCTATTTTATCTTTTCATGCTTTTCAGTTCAACAAAGATGCATTTGAAAACCTGCATCTGCAACAGCGTAATAGAGAGTCTGTGACTTCAGCAGTCTAAACACACACTCTGTGATATTTCTTGTTTGAGCATGTGCCTCATTATAGCACTCTTCAGTGGGTGTGTGTTCTTTTCTGATGGGCATCATCAGCCATGGTTCCAGTGCAAAACCTGCATTCCACAGTAAATTATCCTGTGGAATACCCCTCCCCCTTAGAAAACATCTCATACATTTGTGAGTTGTGCCAGATATGTAAGTTCTGGTAATTGCCTGGGTTGCCAGCATGCACATTCAGGATGATTTCTATAGGGTTACACACAACCTGGCAGCTAATGGAGTGGAAGCCCTTTCTGTTTGTGTACACCTTTCCCTGTTCCCTGGGTGTTGCTTTGATTTCTACATATGTACAGTCTATGGCACCTAAGACTTCAGGGTAGTGTGCTACAAGTTAGAACTCCTGTATATTTGTAGCTCTGTCCTTAGGTATACGGGAAAATATATGTAGTCAATGGCATGTTGTAGCATAGCATTCAGGAACAGATGTAGCATCCTGGATGCTGATGCCTGTGACAACCCCAGCATGGCCTCTGTTGGTCTCTGGAAGGTTCCTGTAGCTTATATTCCAAGTGCTACACACACCTTAGTCTCCACCGGCATTGGCTCCTCTCAGTTTACCCTTACTCTCCGTTGAGGATGAAAGAGGCTGCAGAGTTCCTGTAGTGTGTTTCTGTCCACCCTGTACTGCTCTCCATTTTCTACCTCATGTAGACTGTGAAAATTAGATGGTGTCTAAACACATTTCTCCTTCTTGCCCATAGTCTATTAGCAGCAGCAGCAGCATAGACTTGTGCCTGTTGCACATACACATGAATAAGCAACAGCAGCTCCTAACATTCTTTCTGTGTAGATTGGTTTCTGTGGCTGTATTCCAATAGGTTTTGTAATTTGCAGGGAAAACCAGCACTGAGTCTATATGATTGCTTTATAGCTTGTTGAATAGCTACTCCATCTTGGTTGATTAGCATACAGTTCAGCTGCTTATTCTGTAATTAGTATGCCACAATGTTTACTGGGTTTGTGCAACTCTACATGCTGTGTAGACCTGCTTACTAAATACAAAATGGTGTACTATCATGTGTGCTTCACACCGCAACATGCACACAGTTTTAACAGACCATGTAAGGCTTTATTCAATCTGCACCAACATTATTACAATTAAAGTAATGGCAAAAAGAAATGATGGTAAACAGTATTATGGTGTGATTTAGAAATGTATATATTTTGAGTCATGAGATGCTACCTCTAGGATTGCCTATTGCAGCAAAATCTTGGAATTATGGAACAGATACTGAAAAATTTGTAAAGTGTAGCTGTTGCTTTACTAAATATGCATATGCAAGTGGCTCTTCTTTCTGTGTGTCATTGCCCCCAATGCCACCTAGTCATGTGTCTGCACCTAGCATATCATGCCTTCCAAGACACAGAAATAATGGCCACTACAATGTGGATCAAAGCGCCATGCAGGAGCTGGTTGAGATGTGTTGTCCTCATATGCAGGCACCATGGAATGCATGGAATACCCATTCCCATGGACACCAAGTTATGTGTGGCTTTGAGAATTTCAGCTATGGGAACCTTTTGGAGACCAACGGGGAAGCAGTGAGCATATCTCAGGCATCTGTCTCATTGATATTCTGCTGGTTTGTTGATAACACACTATAACATGTAGGTAGAATATGTGGTTCTCACACACTACAGAGGACAGAAGAAACATTACTTTATGACATAGGTAGCTTCCCTGAGGTATTGAAAGCCCTTGACTGTGCCTTTATTGCAATAAAGGCCCCACCTGGGATCAGGGACAGAGGTATATATCAAACACAAGGGATTCCTCTCTATTAATTGCTCAGTGCTTTGTAATGTAGAGAGTACAATATATGTTAGCAATTCAACCAGACAGTACATATGACTCACATATCTGGCACATGTGAGACTTATATCATCAGCTTGTACAGAGTGATTTTCCACAGGACCAAGTTTGGACGAGCTGGCTAAAAGAGATTATTATAAAAGGCAGAAGTGCTCCTGGCATGGCTGGCAACCAGTACACTAACATTTGAGAGCCCCTTCAATCTCAATGGGGTGGCACCAACCAAGAGTGATTCTGCAACATCCTGTCCTGCTATTTCCTCCTGGGTTTGTGGGGTGGATTGCATAGGCACAGGACCCATGCCTGTGGAAAGGGGGCTATGACTGTCACATTACCTGTGTCTACCTCTAACACTATGACCACTGATTGTGCTGGTATTTAGCTGTCAATATCTCCAGGCCCAGACAGTTTCCCAGAATCAGGCATGTGTATATTCAGGGTGGAGAACCCTGGCAACACAGCAACTATAAAAGCACATAAGTATAACCTAATATGTGAATGAACCCTTCACCAAAACCTGCAGACCAGTATTAAACCATCCTATAGCTCATGATCGGTGTGAATGTAATATAGTTATCTATATAATGCCCTAGATTGGCAACATATATGGTCTGCAGGAAAACAACTGTATTAAAAGAAAACATTGTGCATGCACAGTTAAGTAAGGGATACCAAACCCTGAGATACTGGAGGGAAAAGTCACTCACATTTTGATTCTCTCTTCCATTTGTTACCCTGAATGAATTTAGAAAGTTTAACAAGCCAAGGATGTTTTGGTGGGATTAATGCATGCTGCAATACAGAATATAGTATAGGTCCAAAGAAGATTTTTACTACAGTTATTCTAGTCATTAAGCTTATCTCAGACAGTTCTATATGTACATCCAAATACACAATTTCTCCCATACAGATTTCAGGTTAACCTTCACCATATTTGGTTATGATATATATGCATACCTAGATACTTGAGACATGTTGTAGTTCAAGTTTATTAAAATGCTTATTACTAATCACCAAAAATAATCATTCAAACAATGTAGCATAATACATGACATCCAAAATCAAAAAAGCAGAATGGCAGTAAATCTGCTACCATGTAAAACAATGTAACAGAGCAGTAACTAGAAACAAAGCAAGCTTCTGCTAACGTTTATAAGCATTTACTAAATGCGACCTACAGACCAGGGATGTAGTGATAGAGTCAATGGTGTTTAGATTTAATATTAAATTCTAATATAATCTTTTGTATGCTGAATTTCTGCACTATGGAAACAGGTATTAGTCTTTAATGTCTCAGAACTTAGTTTCATGTACGGTAATCTATTAATTTAGATTTATGCTGAATCTCTGTTTTATGGAAACAGGTTTTAGTATTTAATGTTTCAGAACTCAATTACATGTAGGATAGTCTGGTAATTTAGATTTATGCTGAACCTCTGGTTTATGGAAGAAAAAGGTTCAGTCCTAGGTCCTCTACTGTTTGGTATCTACTTCTCTGAAGTACAGGCTAACACAGAAGGTCTTTGGCTAACGAAGTTTGCAGATGACTGCAAACTAGGAGCCATAATCAAATCTCCTAACGATGTGGACATCTTACAAAAGGGCCTCACTGAGACAGATGCCTGGTGTCAAAGCCATGGCCTCAAGCTCAATGCCAAAAAGTGCATTGTCATCCCTTTTGGTAAAAACTCTGTACCCATGAACTACCACATAGGCGGCAGTCTACTTAACACCAAAAGTGCGATAAGAAACCTTGGGACACAGGTGGACAGTAGTCTCTCCTTTGATAATCACATCACCACAGTAGTCAGGAAATCCTTCTACGTGGCACACCTCATCACAAAAGGTTTCTCATCCAGGAAAAAAGAGGTCATTGTTCCCCTCTACTCATCACTCATCAGACCCATTATAGAGTACAACGCCCCTTTTGATATGTACCTCACAAGACATCTACAACAACTGGAAAGGCCACAGAAATACATCACAAAGAGGATTACTGGCCTCAAACTGATGCCCTACGCAGACCGTCTCAAAAAACTTCAGCTTTACTCCGTCACATATCGCCTACTCAGAGGCAAACTCTGCCTAACATACAAAGCTATGTCAAACCCAGAGCTGTTGGACATGCTCCACATAAAGAAATCCCAATCCCTCTAAGCTACATGCTCTAGGGACCTAAACCTTATCACCACAATAAACAGAACATGCTGGAAGGATAGATTCCTGTCTCAGAGACTTTCCATACTCTGGAACAAACTACCTATCTATAGCAAACAAAGCTCCTCATTAGCACTCTTCAAGAAAAATCTTGATGATTGGATGGGAGATAAGTAATTCACCCCGGGGATCACTTATGTGGCTCTGCTTGACAGGGGTACAGGAAAATAATTTTCTTGGAAGACAAAAGCCAGGGTACGATTTGGCTAGGCTTATATAGGCCCTAGGGCCAATAGCCTAGTACCTACCTATGAACCTATTAGTACTTAAACTCTTAGAATTCAGTTACATGCACAGTATTCTAGTAATTTAAGTGTAAAAGCTGGTGGTTCAGCTCACTGAATCTCCCTAATATAATTCTTTTCTCTCCTCTCTTCATAGATCCTGACCTCACCTGTCTTTCACTTTGTGTGTGGCACCCTTCCATTTAACCAGATCATGCTTTGATAAGGAAATCTGCCTCATATTGTAAAAGATCTGTACATTCTGTTTTTCCCTAAATTAACTTACTTTGTGCTCCAAGTAAATCTGATTTGTAGAGAAAGTGGCGTGCACACTACTCAAGATGGCTTCTCTGCTATTCACCCACATTTAGCTATGTATATCTTCTAGCTATAGTTTTGCTGTGAAAGGACTCTCTTGCTCTTTTAAACAACTGTTTTTATTTCCTTTTACTGCAGTTGCAGCTTAATACTTGTTTTATTATACTTGTATGTAGTACTTCTGAAAGCCACCTCAGTAAAGGTAGTATCAGAATGAAGGTATCTCCAGGAAGGAAGTATTTTCCTTTCTATTATACCCAAAACATTCAACTTGCTTTGTAAACTATTTAAAAAAGTATTAATAACCTGCACTATTTGCTTGTTAGCTGATTGGCTCTGTTGATAATCCAAGGCTTGTTAGTGGTATGTCCCTGCTGATATATCATCCATGCTCTGCCTTCCCATCTTTCATTGTTCGCTTGTTAGCTGATTGGCTCTGTTGATAATCCAAGGCTTGTTAGTGGTATGTCCCTGCTGATATATCATCCATGCTCTGCCTTCCCATCTTTCATTGATCTCCTCCACCTGATATTACTTTATTCACTAGTCAGCTTGACCTTATCCTTTTCCATCATCTCCCCTTAGCACCTATATCCATCTCTTGTTACTCTACACTACCTCTCCTAGTTATTTTACATTCCCACTACTCAATTCCATTATTACCTTCTCCAACTCCTCTCCCTTAGCACCTATATATATCTCTTTTTACTCTACACTAACTTCCTGATCTCTTGTTAATCTTCTTTACCTCTCCTTATTAGTTTACATCCACCACTACTCAGTTCCATTACTATCTACTCCCACCCCTCCACTTATAACCATGCTATCACCAAGCACACCTATTCTCACTTTCTCACTCTTCTCCATTCATTTTTTTTCTCTAGTACACATTATCACTCTAAACCCTATCTTTTAACCCTCTGTACGAGTAGCTATCACTTCTTCAGTAACTATTCAATTTAAAACCTATATAGACATATCTCCTAGCCTCCACCAAACAAATCCCCTCTTCTAACACAAGACGAAAATCATACCTACAGCAAATAAAATCTATTTTACCCTAAAGAACAATAGCACCACCATCTATTTTCAATTATACCACAATAAATCACCCTCAAAACAAAAGTCACTAGCTTACGTAATAAATGTCACAATTGTACCTTTATGTGGTGACATACACCTCAGTCCAGGGTCTACCTCTACCAACCCAGCTATACCTCCCCATAATAATAATTCTCACAAATCATTATGCATGGTAATCCTTAATCTCCAAAACATTTGCAACAAAATCATTAACTTGCACACTTGGATCTCTCATAATCAACCAGACATTATTATTACCACTGGTTAAAATCGTCCGTTAAAGATTAAGAATTTTTCCCCCTTCCCAGGCTTTCAAACTGGAAGATCCGATAGGCCTGAAAAAAGGAAGCAGTGTAGCGCTAATCTTTTCCAACACCTTTAATATAGTTTCATATACAAATTCTGTATGTCAATTTTCTAATGCTGAGGTTCTCATTACTCTTCTAAAAATGAGTAACTGGAAAAATCTGTGTATCACAGTACTTTATATACCTCCTGGCAACAATATATCCGTATTAGAGGACATTCTTCCATGGGTTTCTGCTAATATTGGAAACAAAACTGTCATCCTAGATGATGTAGACATCAACTGGCTAAACCTCAGCTCCAACCTTCATTCTTCATATATTAATCTATTCAACCTCACACAACTCATCAATTCCCCAACCAAACTTAATAAGGACAATAACAGTGGTTCCATTTTAGACTGGATTTTAGTTTCTTATCCTACCAAAATATCTGAAGCAGGTACTCTCACAGACACCTTGAGTGATCATCTCTCTGCCTTTATTCACAGTATTCCACTCACCTGCCAAAACAAACATCAATATATACAAATAAGAAACTTTACCAAATTTAGCCCACATACCTTCACCAACATCCTATAGCATATAGCATGCAAAATGATCTTTAAACCTTCAGATTGTCTTGCCTTCAGCTCAATATTTACTTACTACCTCTCAAAGAGGCCTCTCAGATCTGAGAATCAGCAACACTTACAGGTATATAACCCAAACCTCCTTGCTGGCCAGCTCCTTTACTTCTGTTCCATAACCAAAAACTGGAATGCCGTACCTTTTTCAGTTAGAACAACCAAGAACCCTGCCTTTTTCAAAACTTCATTACATGAATACCTTTCTTCTACCTGGAACTGTATATGCACCCAACCTCCTTAGAGGAACAAAATCCCGGTACATGTGAGGCAGAGCACCTCGCTGGCCTTGTTCAAGAGGAATCTTGACCAATGGATGGGAGATCGCAGATATACCCCAGGGATTACTTCAGTGTCACTGCTTGACAGAGGCACAGCAAAATAATAGGCATAGTTTTTACTCAAACTAAAGGGGTGGCGAAAGCCACATTACTCATATTTTTACTCAAACTAAAGGGGTGGCGAAAGCCACATTACTATGGGCTAGGCTTATAAATGCCCTTGGGCAGAGAGCCTAGTATGAACCTATGAACCTATGAACCTAGAGTATTTAGTATAACTGATATTTTCATATCTACCATATTATAATGATCACTGCAACTCCTCACTGCTCTAAAACCTAGAAAACATTAATGCAGTCTTAATTCTTGTGTGACTATATCCAAATGTTTCTGGCTACTGAGTGCTAAATCTGTTCTTGTATTTACTTCCAAATTGTATGTTTTTCCACTCTATGTATTACTGCTGAATGAATTGTTAAATGATATTCACCAATGTATGTTAATTGTGATGTTTCATATCCAGGCTACATCCCTTACCGAAATTTGCTGTGCATGTCACTAAATATATAAAACCACAGGAACTGACTCTAAACAAACATTATAGACTCGTGATTCATCACATCACAAATTAGAACTGTATGTTGTATTTGCAGAATTATACTAGCTGCCAGACCCAAGGCCAACAAATGTGTAGTACAATATTTTGCTCTAAATATGCAAAGTAAAGCAAGATTTTCAAATACATGCATTACTCAAGTATGCTGTACCTTCTACTGTACAGGTCCAGCACGTTTACGGTGTATTTCAGAAATGCACAGCACATTTCTAGACTGTAGAAGGAGCCTGGCTAGATCTTAAGTACCCTTTAATTGCTACCAGCAGTGCACTGCTTTCTTTAGCATCTTAAAATAAAAAAAGTCTTCTGATTCATAAAATGACTGCTTGCTTCTTTGCATATCTTTGGCTGGGAACACACAAAACAAAATGTTCTTCCAGACAGGAAACAATAGTTATTGTATGACTCAGCAAAAATCTTTTTAAAAAAAACATTTTTTGGCATTGCTGCAAATGGGAACAACGATAACAATTATCACATGTGCTGCTCTGCACATTGCAACCTTACCTATTGGATGTTTCCTGATAAATTATGAACAATATTAGTCTTTTGTAAGCAAGGCATAGTCTGTGACTACATCAACCATCAGAAAAGGGATTATTGTATTTTTGCAGATACTTTGAAAAGAAAAGGCTTTTCCTGCTGCTTTCTTGTTCAAAAATGTAATGACAAAGAAAATTAGACATAATCCATGAATGCGTTCTTCTTTACTTAGCAGTAAGGATTTCAGATACAATAATGAGGAAGTGGACTGTTAGAAACCAATAATTCCTGTTAGAAAATATCAGCCTAAAATATGCATTCTTTGGTTAACATTTCATTTAGCCTAATTCACAAATGTTTGACCCGATGGGAAAGTTAAGCTCGTTTACCAGACTTAAGTAATGAAAAGCTAGCTACTTTTGTAGGGAATAAGATGGATACGTCTCTGATGTCATTTCCTTTATCATACTCAAACTATGCTTGTTTACATAAAGGATATATTTTAAGGGATACCTAAGGTGATATTTATACTACTAGTGGACATTTGGCCAGTGGTGTTGGTGAACTTCCCCTAGACATGATGGTTTCATGTGATCTTTTACGTCCACCTGAGCTAACAGCACATTAAGCAAATGGGAATTCAGTTTAATATCTTATCCGAAGGATGACACACTTAGGAGTGCAGCCCCCTTCTTATGCTGTGTGGAATTTAACACAGACACCAAGGGTGAATGTGCTGCTTGTTGTTCCACTGACACTGCTTTGGCTTGATCACCTTAAATTCATTGTCACACATTTTCTCTATTCCTCCTGCTCTTCTTCCTAGCAACCCCCCCCCCCAGACTGCTGTATTAACTGTTTGCTCCCGCTTGGTGAAAGCCTCACAGTTCATTTGTTCCCCAGGAGCAAAAGCCAAGCAGACCAAAAGTGGCAGCACCACCATCACGATCAGGGATCGGTATTTTCATATTTAAGGCATTAGCTTCCCTTCACAGTGTCACTCATGTCCAAGGACTCGGAATGCAATGCACCTTTATGACGGTGCTTGTATTTCCATTACTTAATAATTACCAAATTTTAGGGCAATTTTTCACCATTTTCAGTGCAGACTACATGTTATTGATCTCAAGAAAACTCCACTAACACAGCTGGAATAGTGTGTACTCAACCCTGATATTCATGTTAGAATGCCCATCATAACCATAATGGCATGAATCAACAGGGGAGGAATAGTGCTGTAAGGACACAGTGGAAGCCAATACATGGCACTGTGATCACACATCATTTGGAACATGACACAAGACGATGATAGCTGTACTGGGAGAGCAAGAACCCAGACAAAGTTTGTACTGTGCACATGCCATCACACATCAGCACAGACAGACAAATACTCAGTGAAATTGCATGGTGTAAGCAGTCAATGTTGAATGACGCACAGCAGATTAGTAACTGCCGATCCCTTTGTAAAACATCTACTATGGGATTATGTCTGTTAATTAGTACTGCACCTCTATATTGCATATGTAGTGGTGGCAGATGTGTGGTACGAGTCTGGGTTCCTGTTTCACAAGTAGTCTGCATCTGAAAGTTTTACCCTCACCTTCCAGTCCATGACCTGGCAGCATTTTGATATCAGGGACAACACCAAAGAAATGTATACATCTTAGACAAGCACTGGAATGGCATGATTTACCTATGAGCAATCAAAGCACTCTTGAGAAACTCACCAGTTTCTTAAAAATAAAAATAAAAAAACTCTGAGTCAAAAATCCTAAAAAAACACAAAAATACTATTTCTTTGTGTGTGTGTGTGTGTGTGTGTGTGTGTGTGTGTGTGTGTGTGTGTGTGTGTGTGTGTGTGTGTGTGTGTTGGGGGAGCAAGCCCCCTCCTGCATCCCCAAGGTGCAGGATGGAGCCCCATCCCACCCACAAATTATATATATCAGCTCCTCAATCTCACCATAGTGAAGCAGTCTGCCATCTCTCACAATACAACATACTGTGGTAAAACTCACCTCAATATTATATTTCCTCACTAAAACACATCCATCAATGCATCGACTACCTGTAACTATGCCAAAAAGCACACCACATTCATAGTCAATGTACAGTGACATATAAGTCTCTGATCTGCTGTGTGGAACAGGCTTGCTATTACATAATCCCTCCAACATTTCTCCAACAAGGCAGCATGACACAGTTAGAACGAAGATCACAGCAGATATCATGGACCTCCAGTGTCATAGAATTACAGCGTAGACACGATGTAAAGATGAACAGCACAGGATTAGGATATACAGCACAATGAAGCACAAATGTCATGATGGCTGTCAGTAATGCCAGTGTGCCTACAGCTACAGATGATGAGCCATGGCACATATTAAGTCTGTAATGCTATAAGATCCCTTGTTTGCAAATAGTTTACACAGGGCATCCATCAGGTGCACCCAATGTCTTCTTTTGGAATACGGTGATGAGCCTCGTACAGCTGCTTCCCTGATCCTGTCAAAATGATTCAGCTGACCTCTGAAGAATTTGAGTAACTCATGGAGACCAGCAGTTGTGGACTTTCTCAGTGCATGTTGCTGTCAGTGACCCCCACCCCCACACACACACATATCATTTTAAGCGCAGGAAAGTTAGTCACATGTCAGCTCATGCACAGACTAGAAGATGGGGGAGTGGGTAAGTACATAGCTCATGGGTGTCAAACCTTATCAATTTCCACTTAACTTAATTTTTATTAAACCACTTGTATAGTGTTTTTTTTCTCAAGAGTAGCATTCACATAAGGTGTCATACACCTCACTGATCTCTCTTGCTGTCAAGAATGTCAGTGCCAGGAGTTTCTTAACTTCAATGTTGAATGATGGCAGACTCACATATCATAGGCAAAGATCTACATGTTGTACATATTGCCAGATGATTCCCAGATGGAACAGGCAGCCACATGTCCTGGCAGATGGATAGCTGCATCAGAGGGCAATCTAAGATGTCCATTCAAAATCCAGCATGATATATTGTGGTGCCAAAGTACTGCACCTCTAGATTACACTTCAGCAAGAGCAATAATAACTTGTTTTAGTGAGTATGTAACTTCTTCATGTATATACTGAATTACCCTAAATTACTATCTAACACCTTGTATAACCTACACTTTGTATTGTTACTTCTGTATGTTCAATGTGGAGCTTTTCTTCCTAGGCTTCTGCAAAAAAAGGACATGTGTCCAATCGGACTTTCCCAGTAAACAAATGTAAAATAAATAAAAAGAAATACTAAGCTGTGAATACATGTCATAATACCAAGCTAGTATCTTGGTAGTAATCAAACAATGTTGCAATGTTTCCAACCTGACATTCTCCCTCACACCTAAATTCTTCCAATTAATTGTGTATAGTGTCCCAGATACAGTGGTATGTGTGGATAATGTGCCATCTATTAGCCATGTAGCACTTGCAGCTAGCTTGCAATAATACTTTCAGTGATTATCATACATAGGTGATGGGCATCACAGATCACAAGCACTGTGCTTCAGTATATATTTCTAATCCTTTATGGGCATGTTATCCTCAGTAAAGTCTGTGATACTACTGAATTTGTGTCCCTTAGTTGGTTGTGCTTTTCTTCATGTGCCTCTAATCATCTGTCATGATGCTCTTTACCATGGTATTTGCTAGATGTTTACACTCCCGTCTTACTATGCACATATGGGTTGTCATTGGAAGGCTTTACCTTCTCTCTTTCTGCATGTGTGAGCCTTACAGAGGACACCTGCGCTGGTTGTGTAGAATGGTGATGGGTTGTACTCCTGATCAAATCATCTCCTGCTGCTGTCTTCGGGGTTACAGATCTGCCCCTGCCACGGGATGATCTTTTAATGGTACATTCCCAGTGCATTCATCCATTACTTTGCTGTTCTCATTGGTACATGTTACCCTCAGTCATTAAAGTTGGCTTGTTTTTCTGGCTCCTAGAAGTAGGGTAAACTGTTCCCAGCTGTCCAGATATACAGTTAACATCGATCATGTTACCAATTATTTTAAATTTTGGTCCTTCAATATCTGTGACATTTAAACTACAACAATATATGTAAGACACACATTTTATTGTCTTCTAGACCATGTAGGGAATTGCATCTACTTGCTGAATGCTAGGCTGAAAGAGCAGGAGGGAGGCTGTCTCCTCATGCAACAACAGTCAAGGAATTTAAACTCAAGAATGCCAATGTTTGCAGAATGAAGCAACACCTATTCGAGCATTCATGGATGCTATACTTGGAGAAAATGTTTCTGTGGTAAGTGTAGCTCTGCCAAACAAATTTCATCCATTCATAGTGCAAGCTAGGAGCAGACAGATGAGGTAAGAGAGATTAAGAAACTAGAATAGATATTAAGAAATAAAGTAGAAAGGAAATGACAGCAAGGCTAAGAAGTGGGAAATGTAGAACATTCAAGAAAGTAAGTTAATGAAAATGGTGTCAACAGAATGTGTAAACGAATGTGCTAAGTTGAAACTATGGCCCTATTTAAGCAGATACAAACAAAATCAGAATTGGAGAAACAGCGGCAGAGAACTGAAATACCTTGGCAGATGAGCAAACTCCTGTTTCAAGAGAAGATGGCTGGCAGATAGTGCATAAAGAATGCAGTCAGTGAGGGGAATAGCTAGTTAAAATATGAACTTTACAAAACAATTATATACCTGTGTATATGCCAAAAGAAAGACAAGACTGAGAAAAGAATAATGCAGCTTAAATAAGTGAGGCTTAAGACTAATTTGCTGATAGAACTGCATGCAGAGAAAAACACGTTTCATTTTTTTTTCATTATAGGAGATTTCTGGGCTAACAACCCCAGGAGTCTTTTATAAGCCAGGCCATGCTTCCCGAGGTGAGAGTCAAACTCTATACTTTATGTCTGTGATTAATCATTACACCAACCCCTAACCTTCTTTTATTTATTAAAAATAGTTTTAACCATTAAATTACACAGATCCATAAAACATTTAAATTTGCACTGGTGATAAAAATATAATATTGTACACACAATACTTCTGAAAGAAAACCAGAGAACCCGGAGAAAACCCATAAGGGGAAAATGCAGACTTCACATAACCTGGAATAAACGGTGGATCCTGGAGCTAAAAGTGAGTGATCGTGCTCTTCAGATATAAAAGAACTAACCAGAATAGAATTCCTGCAGAAAAAAAATATAGGAAAATAAATGTACACTTTCTGAAGACTGTAAATTATCGAGACTTTTGGACTGTTACAAAAAGAAGTAAAAGAGCAAACATTACTAATGCCAGAACTATTGGTAGGACACTGTAACACCCATTTTAATGTATGCATGACATGTTTTGGAAAAAAATAATTTTTCTGAGAAAATAAAAAGAATAATTGTTAAACTGTTGTTTACAGACTTAAATATGAGGAAATAAAGGAAAAAAATAATTACTATTAATAAAAATAAATGATTTGTTATCTGCCATTTGCTTCTACTGGGAAGATCATGTCATAATTGGAGATAAAGAGGGCTGTTGGTTTTAAAGTTGACTAACTGTTCTAAGCTGCTCAAAAATATATCATTCACCCTTCTCTGTGTGGTCTAGATCATTTGATAGAAAGGATCATTTAAGGTCAATTCACTTACCTAATTATTAAATAAATAAATTAAAGTTAACTTTTCAGATATTGATTACATGTACTGCATCAATCTGCCTGCCATCAATTGAGCAGACATTTCCCACTTGTTCCATATCACAGGTCCAGACCAATTCTTGTTGTGACTGACATACAAGCAACCATGAGGGTATGTGTGTCTATTTGGCCCTAACATGTCTCCTGAAGGCAGATGTGTGCACCAGTGTCACTGCAGGTCATTCTGTGCTTTTCCCTGATGTGTTCATGCTCCCATATACATGCCATGAAAACTACTGTCACCTGCTTTGGATTATTATGGCCACACCTCCTAGCCACTGGTTGTGTGCAAGTCTCCTGAATGGGACCACCTGCACCCTTCTCCCAGGATGAGTGAGCAGGCAAAAGCTGCTTATATCAAACATCTTCTCTAAAGTAGCTATTTGATCTCTGGTTATTTGAGTCATAGTCAATGTTTTATCTATCTCTGTGCTACAGAACTAGGCATCAGTGGCAATGGAAATGTTGGTGCTCCGTAGATTTATAAAATAAATGCTGCCTTCTCTTTTCAAACTAGACTGTTAAAAACTAAAAATCTAAGATGAACTGGCCTTGAGAAGAAATCACTTTCACTCTGTTGGAGAAAGGCAGTGAACAGCGTAAATGACATGCTTTTGTTGCCATTGTCAGTCTTCTCAGTTGATGTTTTTTTTTTTTTATCCTAGAATAAAATAATACTCTGCAGGAAAACTAACTTCTACAAAAAGATATAATAAAACAAAAAACAGGATAGTTCATAATAATAACAATTTAATTAAAAAAAATGAGCTTCTGCGTAAAAATGTTTTTTCAAATAAATTTAAAAATCCACAGCATACCATTTTATACAAACAGGGGTCTATATTTGTTCAGCAAAATGTATTTTCAGTGAATACCTCTTCATCAGCCCGTATTCAGAGAAAATCACTTCCATGATTCGCTGAATTTTCTAAGGGCAATGAAACAATTACCCTACAGACAACAAACCCACAACTTAATAAATCAAAACCATCCAAGAGAGGGGCTTTGACCCCCACACCACTTTAGCTATATATATATATATCTATATATATATATATATATATATATATATATATATATACACACACACACACACACACACGCACACACACACACACACACACACACACACACACACACACACACACACACACACACACACACACACACATCAACTCTAGATCGCACTACAGTGGGGAAAAGGACAAAGTTGTGTAGTTGGCCAACTGCATCATTGCCCTTGAAAAATTCACTGAATCACATAAATGATTTTCACTGAATACAGGTCGATGAAGAGGTGTTCGCTGAAAATAAATTTCGGCAAACTAATATAGATGAACACACAATGATTCAATTAACTATCGAATTAATGATGTTTTAAGTTTATATGATATCAAAAAAATAAAATACTACTAGTGCCTTAGGTAAACGCATTTTGTCTTATGACAATACATATTGTTTTAAGTTTTTAGTATCAGATGTGATCTTTGATGGCGTTAGGAGAGGTGATGCTGTTAACAGAACTGAAGTATCTGAGTATGAATGAATTACTAGATTAAATGCTGTTAATGAACCTGGCATTAATGAATACTGTCCCTTTAAACCTGTTTTGAAATATAGGGTCTTACATCATTAAACAGTCAGTTAATTGACTCACTTTGTGTATATAATGGTATGCTGTGGATTTTTTTAGTTTACTTGAGAAAGCATTTTTTTCTGCGAAACCTTGTGTTTTCTTATTAAACTTTTATTGTTGTATACTATCCTGTTTTTTTTTAGTTTTATTATATTTTTTATCTTAGGAGATCATTTATCACAAATGCACCAACTTGTTCTGTGTGCCACTACTTTATTTTAATTTGCTACCTCTACCTTATATACCCTGTAATTGTTTATGTATACTTTGTTGTATGAAATTATATGTGGAGCTTTTCTTCCCAGGCCTCCACTGAAAATGGGCTCATTTAAAGCCCAGTCGACTTTCTCGTAAACAAATGCAATAAATAAATAAATAAATAAATAAATAACTATTTAGATAATTGTAGTTTGATTTAAATGCTACTGTTATGTCTATCCCTTGACAGTATCACCAGTCTCAGTGGTGATAAATCACCCTGTTATCTGGCTGCTATCTGTATGCCAGTCTTCATGCCAGTGTTAAGCTATCTGCATTGGCACTGGCATCAGTCCCAGTTTTCCCATTTTGTACATGGAGTTGGGGAGTCCCATCAACAGTGACCATCACCTAGAGCCAATGTTCACACTGCCAGGTGTCTAGCCCTGCCACAATCATTTTTCTATTAGCACACACACACACACACACACACACACACACACACACACACACACACACACACACACACACACACACACGCACGCACACATGCACAGACACACAGAAACACACACACACACAAATGCACAGACACACAGAAACACACACACACATTCATACCTATGACCAGTTTTGTTTGCCCAATCCACCTACTGCATGTCTTTGGAATGTGGGAGGAAACAGTAGTACCCCATGAAAATCCACACAAACACAGGTAGGAAATACAGACTCCACAAAGAAGGCACCACAGCTTAGAATCAAACCAGAGAACTTCTTGCTGTGAGGCAACAACTACAGTACCCCTACTATATTCACTATATTCTGTACCAAGAGTCACAGCTGAATTAAAGTAATGCTTATGACCAAGAGATCAAATTATGTGCAGAAGTAAAAATGCTTTACACTGACTACACTCAAGAGGCTGGTCCAAACTAAATACCTGGGATTAATTTATCCCAAAGAGCCATTTTCATATATTTTTTTTAATCTAAGCAATCACTTTGATAAATGTGTTTGTTAATTTAATTGCTGGTACCACAGTTCTTGCTCATTTAAACTAAACGTGAAAGAGAACGTTTAATAAAAAGATACTAATAATAATAGTATTTTATTATTGGATTTGTTTCATATTGTTGGCTATCAATACAGATTTGCTAGCCATTACTGTGCCAAAGGCTATAAAAGAATTCCTTAGACCTGATTTTTTAGTTAAATGCACTCCTCGGGTAATGAAATATGAACCAAACCCGTGGTTAATCAGTGCACTGGTCATGAAGGAGGAGACAAAAAGTGATAGGGTGTCATTCATAACACTGAAAACTCAAAATACTGAAATCTTTTTAATAGAGGGCGAAAGCCCCCCTGTACCCCAAACACCCTCTGCTAATTATATATATACCAACTCTGGGATCACACAACAGTGGGGAAAGGACAAATTGCCCTTTTCAATATTTTGAGTTTTCTGCATTTTGAGTTTTTAGATAAATAAATGACACCCACATGATAATACTACAAACATCACAATTTTCTTTAGTAGGTGCATCCATTAGTTAAAAATTGCAATATATTAGCTGATGGATTGCACCACCTAAGAGAGTTGTAACAAAAGCTATAAATGATCTGCTATAATCTTGTATTAGAAAGGCCAAAATGAAGTGTGTAAATCATGCAACCCAAAAAGCACAAAGAAAAACAAAAAGATCCACATAGTTGAGGATCGGCAGAACTAGACAGCCACCAGTTCACCAAAATTGCAAAATTCAGCTTTTATTAAACAAAAAAACAAACAATAAACATTTAAAATAAGCAATCTAGTTTAACACTTCTGTCCCTAAACCATGGGACTTCCTCAGAATATAAAGATGCATTTCTTCAAACATTTAAATTACCTGTGCATTTCAACTATTGGTTACTTGGTTAAAGCTCTCAATCAGCATTTTAAAGGAATAGTCGGACATGAATTTGGATTTATTTAGATGTGAAACTCTCAACAGAGGGAGGAAACTTCATTTCGAGCATCTATAGGAAAGACACCTACAACAATTGTTTAATGATAACCTAGTGGTTACTGATCTATGATATTATTCTATTTTGGTCCTGCTTAATCTCATAGAAGTGTCCAGCACTGTGTACCACAACAAGCTGCTGGTGCATTTACAACCTTACTGTGGTCTGTCTCTTCTACCACCTCTGTCAGGTTTGCCTCATAACTGTCAAGTGGTTCATAGTGGATGATCACAGGCATAGCTTTCATAGGTTCATAGGTTCGTACTAGGCTATCTGCCCTAGGGTATTTATAAGCCTAGCCAGAGTGTGTGTGGCTTTCACCACCCCTTAGGATGAGAATACTACGCCCATTTAGGGTTTAGTTTACTGTGCGAAAAAGACAACAATGAACTTAGATTCACCAAACACGATTTAATGAAAGTATCTGTCTCTGACGTCTCGGCCTTAGCCTTCAAGGAGTACAGAATAGGTATAAAGCACATCATTTATATACAAGCCAAATCCACAGATTAAAAACAATTAAACAATCAATTAATTAAAAAATCAATTAAGCTAGCAGCATTTTCCAACTAAAATCCTCATTTAAACCCTTAGGACATAAAGTTTTAAACTTTAATATATAAACAGTTTCTTTATATTGTAACATTTGTTTAATTTTTGACTGTTCATATTTATAATCAGGTAATTGTTCTAAAATTGTAGCTTGTAACAATTTATCATTATTATGATGCTTTTCAAAAAAATGTCTAGCAACAGGGCTTTCAGTTTTGTTATTAATGATATCCCTTACATGTTCCAACAGACGAACCTTAAAGGGTCTCTTGGTCTCCCCTATATAAACTTTGTTGCAGGGACATCTTAATGCATAAATTACCCTAAGCTAAGGCCGAGACGTCAGAGACAGATACTTTCATTAAATCGTGTTTGGTGAATCTAAGTTCATTGTTGTCTTTTTTGAGTGGTGCTTTGGAGTTGGTGCTTTTGTTGCTGTCATTTAGTTTACTGTGCCTCTGTCTAGTAGTGACACAGAGATGACCCCCGGGGTAAACCTACGATCTCCCATCCACTCGTTAAGATTTCTCTTGAATAGAGTCAGCGAGGGGCTCTGCCTGACATGGACAGGGATTCTGTTCCAGAGTGTAGGGAGCCTCTGGGTTATGAATCTGTCCCTCCAGCACGTCCTATTTATTTCTGTGTTGAGGTTTAAGTCTCTTGCTCTCATGGCTCTGATGGATTTGGATTTTCTGAGGTGGAGCATGTCCATTAATTCTGAATTGGACATGGCCTTGTATGTCAGGCACAGATCACCTCTGAGTAGGTGGTATGCGACTGAATAGAGCTGGAGTTTTTTCAGTCGGGCAGCATATGACATATGTTTAAGACCCTTTATCCTCTTGGTGAGGAACATTTGGGGTCTTTCCAACTGCTGCAGGTGTCGGGTAAGATACACCCCAAATGGGGCATTGTACTCAATCTTTGGCCTGATAAGAGAAGAGTACAGGGGCACAATGACCTCTCTTGATCTAGATGTGAAACCCTTCATGATAAGGTGGGCAATATAGAAGGTCTTCCTAACCACTTTGGCAATGTGATTGTCAAATGAAAGGTTACTGTCAACCTGGGTCCCTAGGTCCCTGATTACCTCTTCCGTACTTAATGGATTATCACCTATGTGGTAATTTGTGGGTACCTTGTTTTTCCCAAAGGGTATGACTATACATTTTTTGGCGTTCAGCTTAAGGCCATGGCTCTGGCACCAATTATCCGTTTCTATGAGGCCTCTCGGAAGGATGTTTGTGTCTGCTGGAGTATCAATTATGGTGCACAGTTTGCAGTCATCTGCGAACTTTGTCAGCCACAATCCTCCTATGTTTGCCTGTACCTCGGAAAAATAAATGCCGAACAAGAGGGGTCCCAGGACTGAACCCTGTGGGTCACAGCTTGTGACTGGCTTAGAGTCCGACATAGCTCCAGCAACTCTGACCCTGTGGGTTCTGTCCTTGAGCCAGTTTGCAACCCATCTTGTGACATATGGGTTTACATTTAAGCTGGTGAGTTTGTCTATGATGCCCGAGTGGGGTATTGTGTCAAAGGCTTTTGCAAGGTCAAGGTAGGCTGTGTGAACTGCCTTTCCCTCATCAATGGCCATTGTGACTGTTTCAAAAATGTCGACCAAGTTCAAAAGGCAGGATCTGCCCTTGACAAAGCCAAATTGAGTAGGATCCAATGTCTGTAGGTCCCCAATGTCTTTGTTTATGAGTTCCATAATGATCCTCTCCATAGCTTTGCAGACCAGGCTCATTAAGCTTATGGGGCAGTAATTCCCAGGGTCCGTAGACGCACCGCCTTTGTGAAGTGGGACCACTGTTGCCATACGCCACTCTTTCGGTACGTATCCTGTAGTAAGGCAAAGATTAAACAGCAGCCTTGTGTGTGGGTTTAGTTCCTCTTGGAGTTCATGTAGCACACAGCCCGGGACACCGTCCGGTCCCATTGATGCTGTGTTTTTAGCTTTAGAGAGGGCGGCTCTCACCTGGGCATCTGAGATGTTTGGGAGGCTACACTCTGCTGGGACGGTTATTTCTCCTTTTGGGGGGGGGAGGAGAAATTTGCACTGAACCTGTCTGCCAGAATGTTGGCAATGTCAGTGGGTTCAGTGTATTTTGTGTAATTTTGGACTAACTCTGAGCATATCTGGGAGTTTCCACCCGGGTTTCTAACATAGCTAAAGAAGGGCTTGTGATTGTCTTTTGTGCCTTTTGCGATTTTTCTCTCAAAGTTGGCCTTGGATGATTTTATGAGTGATCGTAGTTTTTTGCTAGTACTGATCAGAGATGCCTTCCCTTTTAGTGATTTTGCTCTGTCATGTAGTAGCTTCCTCCTCCTCCTGTTGTAAAGTTTGTTTATGGCTGGGGTCCACCAGACCGGGCACCTGCCTTTGGGGTAATGGGTCTTGGTTTTATTTGGCATTGCATGATCTATGCATTCTTGAAGGTGCCCGTAGAAGGCATTTGTAAAGGATTCAGCAGTGTAGGTTGTGGTTTCCACTGGCCCAGGGGCCTTGAAGGATACCACTTCAGTCTTAAGAAGTGTGAAATTGGCTTTTGAGAAGTTCTTCACTGTGGTCTTTTGTGCAGGGGGTGGGGGAGAGATGTGGATTTCCAGTGAGATTAATTTATGGTCTGATCTTACCAAAGAGGGATATACTTCCGGTGTGGAGCATTTTGTCCCCATGTTTGTGATGATCAGGTCTAGTATATTGTCTCCTCTTGTGGGAATGGTAACTAGTTGTTCCATCGCATTTGAGTTTATGAATTCTAGGAACCTTTGGGCTAGGGTGTTGGGGCTTAAGTAATGTTCCCAGTCTATGTTTGGGTAGTTGAAGTCTCCCAATATGATGGTATTTGGAGAGACATTCATACTCTCCAGTGTCTTCAGGAAGGCTGTGTGGGGTTCCTGAGTTTGAGAGGGTGGTCTGTAGCATGCTACAAACTGTAAGGCAGTTTTGCCTATGGTTAGTTGCACCTGGATGGTCTCCGATGCTTCGTGCGTTGCCACTAACCTGGAGGTGTGGGTATCTTTGATGAATATGGATATTCCCCCTCCTTTTGTGGTTCGGTCCAAGTTTTGGGGCCGGAAAGCATGATATGAGGTAAAACCTGATAGTGCTGGGGTGCTCTCAGGAGCCTTGAACCAGGTTTCACTCACTGCACAGACATCAATGTTCTCCATACTGAGGAGGGCTTCGAGGATGTGCATCTTGAGGTTTAGACTTCTGGCATTGAGCAGCATTACCCTTTGTTTTTTTCCACTTGTGTTTTCTAGGGAGGTAGGTTTGTCATTTGAGCCTTGCCTAAAAAAGGCACTATGGGGGTGGCAAGAGCCTTGGCCAATATCCGGAAACCCAGGGGTGACAGGTGCAAGCCATCCCTTGCGAAGCAGCGTGGCTTGTCAAGCATGTCATCCCAAGCAGACAGACATTGGATCCCCTTAGAATGACACCAGTAATTAAGCCAATTGTTAAAACTGATCATTTTGTCTTTGTACTGTGGCATCATTCTTGGTGAGGGTAAGATGCTGCTCAGGGTCAGGGTCATACCGGCCTGGGCTACATAATCAGAGAGCTCCTCTATGTCTCTTTTCATGTAGTCCAGGGAGGTACGTCTCAGGTCGTTCACACTGGCATGTACAATGACTGAGTCATATTTGTACTTGCTGTGGAGTGACCCGAGTGCTTGTGTTATGTGGCAGATTCTAGCTCCCGACAGGCAGCTTACTGTGACCTTTTCCTTGTTCAGTCTGGTGAGCAGGACGTCAGTGTGTCTGACTATGGAGTCACCTATTACAAGTGTGTCTGGCATGTTGTTTGGCCTTAAGGGCTGTGACTGTTTAGCACACTGATTTTGTGAACTATGTGTTGCATGTGCTATGTCTTGAGGTGGCGGTTGCTTGGGTGTCTGCTTTGGAGGCCTCTGTTGTTTTGGTAGATTTTTAATCAGCACCTCCGAGTATGTTTTTGTGTGTTTATGTGTTAGGTTTGCAATTGTGATAGTTCTATGTGAGACTGGGTTTGTGGTGTGTGTGGTTACCTTCTCCTCCTGACTGGTCTTGCCAGTACTGAATTGAGAGAGCTCAGCCTCCAGTTTGGCTATATAGTTGCATCTCTTTCAACCACTTACAGTAAGAAATCTGGACAAAGACATAAATAATGGGGAGACAAAGGCCAAAAAATAGGGACGGTTTGTAAATATTGCTCTTACAAACTTAGAAAGATAATAGAATAACAGGTTTTGCATTAACATGACTTCAGTCATCGATGATTTCCCAAAAAACACAATTTTATGTGAAACAGACCAAAAATATGGGGCAAAAACCTAAACAGTTGAAAGGTATGACAAGAATTAATTTCTCTGGCTGTTACTTTCTAGAATGTGAAATTCCACAAAGCCCCAGATTCTGGTTGTGTTTGTCATGTATATATCTCCTCTAGAACACTGAGTTCTTACAGTTATGCTGATGATGAAACGTTTTATTTGTTCATGCCTGGAGCAGGTGAATGTTTTAATAGCACTAGATTGTTTGTTTTTCTTTTTGAAGCCTGGTGTTCACCATCTTAGCCTCCTTTGTAATATTCTGTTTTTTTTTTTTTTTTATTTCCAGTTTGTTTACCGGAAAAGTCCATTGGGCCAAAATGAACCCGTTTTCAATGGAAGCCCAGGAAGAAAAGCTCCATATACAATTACACAGCTAATATCAACAAAGTTAAGCACAATACAATTTTCAAAACTACTAAAAACACTAATATAGAAGACAGAATAACATTTGAGCAAGGTGGTGTAACAAAGCATTGAATGAAATTAAGATAAGTATTTTGGGGTACATAAGTATAATTTGGAGTGCAGGCACTTATGCACTCAGTTTCACGAGGTGAGAGGTAGGAAGAATTAGAGCAAGAGAGCAGAACAGTGAAAGGTGATTAGGCTGAGTTATGAGAAAGGAAAAAGGGAGAGGAAATGAAATGAAGGAAGTCACTAGGTTGAGTTTTGAGAAAGGAGAAAAAAGGATGGGTTTTTGAATGTTAATGGCCAATCATTGCTTAATAGCACTTTGTGCAAGCATCTCAACTACCACTAAATATTTGATGAAGCTTTTGCAAACACATTACATGTAGAATGTTTCAACAATAGCTTTACATCTAAGATATCCTCTAAAAAATGTCAGTCTTTCAGATTTTAGCCTCACTTTTCATGCTAACAAGCAGATGTGTGGCCACTCACTCCCAAATGAACAAACAAATGCATAATGCATACACTTTTTAATTTTTTTAATGTAATTTATTGGTTTACTGTTGTGACTTAATATTTGATTTTAAAATTTTCAGAGGTGTGGGCATGCAAAAAAGATTTATTGACTGACTGAAGATTGCATTCTGTGAGATTCTGTTAGTTTAATGCTATGTCTTCCAGCAGCAATTTCAGTAATGACATCTTTGCAAAAGGCAGTCATGGAGGCAAAAAGCAACATGTGTGAACAACCAAGACGCTGATTCCAAGTGAAAACCATTTTGCTGCTGTATGTCATGAGATCGGCATAAGGAAATAAATAGATCCTAAAACTATATAGAAACAAGACTGTACAGTACATGAACAAATAAGTGATGTCAAAGTAGTCCCGAGGTACAGAGCTCCCTTCAGGAGTTGTACATTAGTTGACATTAAATGCTGAATACTAAGAAACCAATGTGAAGAACATACATCACTGTCAAATATGCCTGAAATGTGACACCAGCACTCTGAAGCCTGTGTTAAACAAGCGTAGTGGAAAAAATACCCAATATCTGAGTAACTGCCTATATAACTTTAATAAAGAAATAAACATGTATGCAACCACTATCCTGAATATCCTAAACTGTATTCAACAAGCTGCTGCTAAATAAAGAAGGCAACAAAACCGAGGTGTAGAGTTTACCACCACAACAGATAAGACATAGACACACCAATGAATAATGCAGGTTTTATGCAGGGTTCAGTGACAGACAAGTGCTGATGTGGAGATGTCAGGCTACTTGCTAAACTCTAGGAGTTTAACTGAGGCTTAGACTGTTGCTTCAAACAAACTTGATGTGCCATTATAACTTTCTTAGTAATTCATTGTAGATAAGAAGCCTGAGAATAAAAACAAAGCAGGAATACCTGAGGCACATAGCTCTCAACTTCCCAGCACAGAAAATCTAGACAGTCAAAAATAATGGGGGTAGAAAGCCCCCAAAATAGGGACGAATTTTAAATATTGCTCTTATAAACTTATAAAGTTGTTAGAATAAAATGTCTTGTGTTAGCCTGCATTATCTGAAGGATATGAAGTCTGAAACTCAAATGCCTGTCATTATATAGTAAATTCAGTTCTCACTGATTTGTCACAAAAATTCAAATAATTACACATTTTATGAGGAACAGACCAAAAATATGAGGCAAAAATCTGGATATTGTGCAAAAATCTGGACAATTGAGGGTGGCAGGGAAGCATGAACAGAGAGGTAGCACTGAAATCAAACATGACAAGATAGTAGATATTCCAGTCCAATGTTTATGATAAACAGTTTCTGCAGAGCAGTTCTGAGGAATTAAGGTCTATGAAGGAAAACTATCACACTGACACTAGAGGGTAATTTTGCTGAAGACATGAATACTTACTTACCATGGTTTCTTGTTACATAATTTATTTATTTATTTTTTTGGAATGTCTGGTCAGCTTTTTTTTTTTTTGCTTAAATCTGTCATTTCATTTTTTTCTGTATTGAACTTGTGCTGTTCAGAGATATGCACTTCCTGTGAAGGGGGTACACTTGATTCACCCTGGAATTTGGTGTAGAAGTTGATGTACAACACAAAAAATTGTGGCTCTGCCCAGGAATAAGGGACTAAAGTCTTTGTTGCATGTTACAGACCACCTGTTGCACACATATCATCAAAGTCTCTATATCAGGAAGAATATAAAATGGCTGTCAGTCATAAAATGTCTACATGGCCTTGTCTTTAGTTTTTGTGACAATAACAAGGAAATTGTAGAAAAGTAAATCATAGTTATCTTTTTTGTAAGAATGAGTTTTCACTGAATGACAGCAGTTCCCAATGACTAACCAATGAAAGAATTATAGTAGGCATCATACATTCAGGGTAAAGGACAACACCAAAGGCAATAGTTTGCAATGTCTGAAAAAAACGCTGGTATTCATCTGCCAGAGTTTTTATTAGCACCTTTATGAAATTCTCATTATGACCTAGGCAAACATACATTAATATAAAAGAACATGAACAATATTAACATGTTTCCAGTTACATACTTTATATATTGCATATATTCTTTATTATTTATAACTATCCTCAGTCCAACATTACATAAATTGCTCAATTTCTGACTTCTTAAACCTCACTCCTCCTCCAGAACATAATTTTGCATGCATGTTCCCACAATTTCCATTTATTTCTATATAATTTGCTCCATCCCTTTTCTAAAGATCCCACTTCCAATTCTTTTATCTCTGTTAAAATATTCAGTAATTCAAATACAGTTGGTTTAGACTAAAATTTCCATGTTCTAGGAATTGCTTTTTTGGCAGCCATGAGAATTAAACTTATCAAGGTCTTACTACATCTAGACAATTCAGATCCTGTGTCCCAGCTCAGAAGAATCATTTCCTTAGTTACACCCATTTACTCACTCAATATTTCTGACAGAGTACTCTGTAGTGATTTTTTTAATTTGCCAATTCATTATATTCCCAAGAATACATGTTCCCAGTTACTTCTCTCTTCCCCAACATACCTCCAACATTTGCCATCTACCTGAGGAAGAAATCTATGCATATATCTCCAATCAAAAATCCTAAAACTTCTAGACTCTGTTGCATACCTGGGAGCTATACATATGTCCTCCAATTGTTCTCATGTAAATTATCTAATCTCTCTTCGAAATTGTGTCTAACCTCCTCTGATTGATTCCTATAGTTATAGTACAATATTTTATATACTTTACTATTTATCCATTTTTTCATCAGCAGCTTCTATTCTAGATTCAGCTAAAAACTCTACCAGAGCAGGTCTTTCACTTAGGATTCCCTATCCATTTCTCTTTGCCTATACTCTGATATCAATCCCTGGTAGGGATGACAATCTCTAGCCTGCAGTCCAAATATCTTCTTGGCCTCATCCCATTCTATTACCTTTCCCTCTTTAGTAATTTGCTCCCAATACCTTGATTCCTTTGTCAGTTTTCACCAGTAAATTCCAACCTACTCTTGCCTGTTATCTGCACCCCTACTTGCAGTCGTCTTTTTCAGCAAAATCTCCTTTCTCCATTCTTCTTTTGGCTTAGTTCTTAGAATACTTTCTGCTGCTTTATGAATATAATAGTCTGTATGGCTGTTGTTGCACTCCTTAAGGATCTGGATCAAAAATCTGACAGTCTCCTTATTTCTTGAATTTCCTACCATTTCATCAACATCATTTTCCACTATTATATCCTTGAATTTCTGAGTCATTTATTTTATTTGGCAATGGCTCTAAATATAACAAATACTAAAAGGGAAAGAGGACACCCCGGCCTGGTTTCTGTGTTCATGCACAAATTATCAGAAAGAAACTCTCACACTTTAATTTTTGCCTGCAGTCCATCATATATCCTTTTAATTAACCATAATCTTGTATCAGGATATGCAAATGCTTCCATTGCCCTAATCATAAAATCCCAGCTTATTGTATCAAATGCTTTCTCTGCATGAAGACCCACCAACAATGTTTTTTTTCTTACATTCTGCTTCTCTCTGGATAATCATTGTTCTATTAATGATGGTGACGAAGTAGGGGGAAATTCAATAAATAAGGAGGGAGTGGGATTTGGGATGCAGATTTTTAAGGGGAAAAAACAGCCATACAAAATATTATAGTTATAACGTAGCAGAAAGTATTCTAAGAATTTAGCCAACACAAGAATGGAGAAAGTATATTCTCCTGATAGGGATGGCTCCAATTAGGGGTACAGAGAATAGGCAAGAGGGGACTGGAATTTATCAGCGATAACTGGCAAAGAAACCAGGGTAGCTGGAGCAAATAACTAGAGGAGGAAAAGTAATAGAATGGGAAGAGGCCAAGAAGGCATTTGGACAGACTGCCTTTCCTATCAGGGATTGATATCAGAGTACAGGCAAAGTGAAAGGGATTGGGGTATTATAACTGAAAGACCTGCTGTGGTAGAAGTTTTAGTTGAATCCAGAACAGAAGTTGCTGTTGAAAAAAAGTGATAATTAGTAGTGCATATAAAATATTGCACAATAACTGTAGGAATCAATCAGAGGAGGTTAGAAAAGATTGGGAAGAATGATTGGAAATATGCAACAAAGTCTAGAAAATTCGGGATTTTTGCTTGGAAGTATTTGCACAGGTATTTTTATACCCCAAGTAGACTCCAAAGAATTTTATCTCAGGTAGATGGCAAATGTGTGAGGTGTGATGAGGAAGAAAGCGATAACTGAGAACATACCTTTGGGAATTGAATGAGTTGGCAGACTTTAAAAATTCTCTACAGAGCACTCTGTCAGAAATATTGGGTGAGCAAATGAGTGTAACTAAATAAATACTTTTTTGTTTAACTGGGGTACAGGATCTGTACTGCCTAGTCATAGTGAGACCTTGTTAAGTTTAGTTGTGGCGACTGCCAGAAAAACAATTACTAGAAAATGAAAATTAAAGTTTACGCAGACTATATTTGATGTAGTAAATATTTTAACAGCCATAAAATAAACTGAAGTGCGATCGTTAAAATTTTACATTGGAAATTTTGAAATTGTGGAAACAATACATGCAGAATAATGTTTTGGAGGGCAAGTGAGGTTTAACGGAAGGCAGGACTTGATCAATTTATGTAATGTTAGATTGATGATAATTGTATGAATGTGAACATGTTAACATGGTTTGTATTCTTTTATATAAATGTATGTTTGCCTATATCTTAACTGATAATTCAATAAATGTGTTAACGAAAAGACTGTGCTGTTAGACCTAGACCTTGCTGAGTCTTGGATTTAATTTCCATAGCCTTGAGTTGCCTAGTTTTTAACTCTATGTCGGTCACATAGCAAGACAAGAAAAGGTGCACTTTTTGACCAGTAGACTTAATCACTTAGCAAATGTATTTTTATATGGACACTGTCCACTGACATTCCCATAATGTATGAATAACCAAACTCTCCTAGGCCTGTTTTCTTGTTCCTTGTGACCCCACTGGGTTGGGCACCTGATTGTTCTCCCAGTGCATAGAATACCTTTCCTGCAATATTTATGGAACATCCTAATTTGATCAAGCCAGCAAAGAAATTACTGTGAGTCAGCCATATGATACTAACTATGCATCAACATCTCACAGACCACACAGCATAGTGTCCAAATGGACAGATGATAAAATCAGCAAGCAAAGGAGCGTAGTATTGCTGGAAATGAACTCACCCTCAAGTCTTGGCAAATATCTTCATGAGGTGGACCCTCTTTTTACAAAATCTAAACAAGCAAACACTGACATATAGACTGTATTTTAAATAGCATATAGCATATATCATGGACAGAAGTAGGTTAAAAAAACAGCTGGGTGCACAAGTCCCAGGATAAAAAAGTGCCCAGTACTGATTTACTGGTGCCAGGACTGGACAAAATGACAGTATAGAATCCTCAAGACATAGAAACATTCCTACAATGGGGTTAGGCCAGGCTCAGTGGGGAGTATGTACCACTGTTGTAGAAGGAAGTAGTAGTCCACAAAAAACAAAAAAAAACTGACAGGCCAAAAAAGAGCCATAAAGATGATAGAGTGGACTAATGAGGATAAAAAAGAAATTATGTATTGTTACTATTATGCAAAAAGCCAAGAATGTCTGGGCAAAAGATATACAAAAAGATTAAGAGAAAATTTGGAGAAAGGAAAAAAATACTTGCGCAAGAAAAAACTTCAAAAGCATCAAATGCAATTTTGTGTTCATTAGTACAACAGATTCATGAAAAGCATTATATAGACCAAGAAATCTTGGGGCATTTGAAAAAAGCAACTGAGGAAGTGTAAAAAAATATAAAAAAAAAAAAATCTAGAGATTTTTGAAAGGTATAAGAGAGAAGAGGAATGAAGGTCAGCAGGACTAAGACAGAATATATGTGTGTGAATGAGAGGGAGGATAGAGGAATGGTGAGGATGCAAGGAGTATATATGGTGAAGGTGGATGAGTTTAAATACTTGGGATCAATAGTTCAGAGTAATGGTGAGTGTGGAAGAGAGGTGAAGAAGAGAGTACAGGCAGGATGGAGTGGGTGGAGAAGAGTGTCAGGAGTGATTTGTGACAGACAAGTACCAGTAAGAGTGAAAGGGAAGGTCTACAAGAGGGTAGTGAGACCAGCTATGTTATATGGGTTGGAGACAGTGGCACTGACAAAAAGGCAGGAGTTAGAGCTGGATGTGGCAGAGTTAAAGATGTTAAGATTTGCACTGAGTGTGAAGAGGGTGGACAGGATTAGGAATAAGTATATTAGAGGGTCAGCCCAGGTTGGAAGATTTGGAGACAAAGCCAGAGAGGCAAGATTACGTTGGTTTGGACATGTTCTGAGGAGGGATGCTGAGTATATTGGGAAAAAGATGCTAAGGATGAAGCTACCAGGTAACAGGAAAAGAGGAAGGCCTAAGATAAAGTTTATGGATGTGGTGAGAGAGAACATGCAGGTGGCTGGTGTGACAGAGCAAGATGCAGAGGACAGGAAGAAATGGAAACAGATGATCCGCTGTGGCGATTCCTAATGGGAGCAGCCGAAAGAAGATGATGATAAAAAAGAAATATGGACATGGGAAACTAAGAGAGATGTGATATGGTGCAGTATTTATGCAAAGGAAAAGGCCAAATTAATCAATACAAAAAAAAGCAGCTCCAAAGATATTCAAAGAGAAATACAGGCAAATGCACCCAGACACGAAAAATTTCACAATACAAAAATAAGCTCACAAAGGGGGAACATAAAACAGAAGATTAGTAAAGCAGATGTTAAACAAAATAGAAGCGAAAGTTATGGATTTATTTTATGAAGTCTAACATGGGTGATGTCACAGCATGATGGAACAATGATTCTCCTAGTAAGGGGAAACAGGAGATGTGGGAAACATCCGAAGAAGAAATATGGACATGGGAAATGAAAAGAGATTTAACATGGTGCAATACTTACACAAAGGAGAAGGCAAACTTATCAATGCAAAAAAAAAAAAAAAAAAAAAAAGCAGCACTAAAGATATTTGAAGAAAAATTCAGACAAAGGAATTATGATATGGAAAATCTTAGAATACAAAAAATAAGAAAAAAAAAAGGGGAACACAGAAAAGAGAATTAGTAATGGAGAAGTTAAAGAAATAGAAACTGAAGTTATGGATTACCTGTAAAGTGAAGGATTTAGTGTAGAAAATCTAAGCTGATAACACCACAGCATGATAGAACCATCATTATCATCATTTTATTTTGGCTGTTCCCGTTAGGGGTCGCCACAGCAGATCATATGTTTCCATTTCTTCTTGTCCTCTGCATCTTGCTCTGTCACACCAACCACCTGCATGTCCACTCTCACCACACTCATAAACCTTATCTTAGGCCTTCCTCTTTTCCTGTTACCTGGTAGCTTCATCCTTAGCATCTTTTTCCCAATGTACTCAGCATCTCTCCTCAGCACATGTCCAAACCAACGTAATCTTGCCTCTCTGGCTTTGTCTCCAAACCTTAAAACCTGGGCTGACCCTCTAATATACTTGTTCCTAATCCTATCCACCCTTGTCACACCCAGTGCAAATCTTAACATCTTTAACTCTGCCACATCCAGCTCTAACTCCTGCCTTTTTGTCAGTGCCACTGTCTCCAACCCATATAACAAAGCTGGTCTCACTACCCTCTTGTATACCTTCCCTTTCACTCTTACTGGTACTCGTCTGTCACAAATCACTCCTGACCCTCTTCTCCATCCACTCCATCCTGCCTGTACTTTCTTCGACTCCCCAAATTAAGGAGAAACCAATGAAGAGGGAAGCAACTGATCAGTTGTCATATGAAGATACTTTGGAGTCTTCAGTAGGAAACCAATACAAAAGTTCAGTTGGAGTTATTACAGCAAGGGTAGGAACAGGAAACTCTGGCAACTCTGACGCAGTCAGTGTTGTCGAGTGATAGGCAAGTGAGTTCCCACATGAAAGAACAATAGATAACATACGATGAAGCTGAAGAGAATATGGCACAGGAAGATGTTCTGGAACTTTCTGCAGAATGCTGCAGGAAATGGAGGACAAAGAATGTCCCTTTAGTTTGGAAGAAAATTATCTAAGGAATGAGTTGTTTGATTTAACTAAGATGGATATACATATTAAGATCAATGAAAGAAACAGATTACAAAAAGTCAATAAGACCCAAAATGTTAGAAGGCTGATAAAACAAATGAGCACAGTAATCAAGACTGTTCAAAGAAATTCATCCGATATAACAGAAGTACATAGGATATATTACTGTGCTGCTAAATTAATACCAGATAAAGTCTTACCACAAAAACACACAGTAGTAAGGAAAAGGAAGGGGAACAATCAAATGCCATCATGGAAGTATTGACTAGAGAAAACTATAAAGCAATTAATACAAGTGTTGGTGTTGCAAGAGTACAGAAGAGGGAACAGATCAACAAAAATAGTCAGAAAGATAGAGGTGATAAAAACAATGCACAGTATCAGAACAGACCAAAATCTATCATACACTATTGCTAATAATAATCTAAAGATATCAGCACAGGTAGAAAAACTCAGAAGATATGCAAATAAATATAAAGGAAAAGTACAAAATAAGCCATATGTTGATGACTCAAAAAAGTTTTATAGAGAATTGGGAAATAAGGTAAAAGGAATAGAAACACCACCAAAAAAAAGAAGAAATATATATATTTTGCAGAAATAGCTATGAAAATCCTGTGGAACATAACAAAGATGCTGAATGCAAAGAAGAAATAAAAGAAAGACTAAGAAGTTCAAATGTACAGGATATGAAATGAGATGAAGTAACAGCCAGGAAAATTGAAAGAAAACTAGGAAAATCTCCAAAATAGAAAACCACAGGCCCAGATGCAGCTAAATATACTAACATCTTTACATGAAGATTTAGCCATGAATAAAAACTATTTATATGCACACCCCAAACAGATGCCAACCTGCTTAACAATAGGAAAAAAAATGATATACTCCTTAAGAGTGAACCTGCAAAATATCCTAAAACTATCCACAAATACCTTGCCTTCTGATGATGTATAAACTATACATGTGAGTTGATGCTGACAGTTTATAGTCATTTAGACGAAAACCCAATCATGGCAATAGAACAAAAGGGTAACAAAAGAAAGTCATGGAACAAAGAACCATTTGTTGTTAAGTAAAGTCATGCTGAATTGTAAAACAGGAAAGAATCTAAGTATGGCATGGATAGACTTCAAAAAAGCATTTGATAGCATCCCACATTCATGGATAAAAGAGTGCTTACAAATATACAAGATACACACATTCATACCTATGACCAGTTTTGTTTGCCCAATCCACCTACTGCATGTCTTTGGAATGTGGGAGGAAACAGTAGTACCCCATGAAAATCCACACAAACACAGGTAGGAAATACAGACTCTACAAAGAAGGCACCACAGCCTAGAATCAAGCCAGAGAACTTCTTGCTGTGAGGTAACAACTACAGTACCCCTACTATATTCACTATATTCTGTACCAAGAGTCACAGCTGAACTAAAGTAATGCTTATGACCAAGAGATCAAATTATGTGCAGAAGCAAAAATGCTTTACACTGACTACACTCAAGAGGCTGGTCCAAACTAAATACCTGGGATTAATTTATCCCAAAGAGCCATTTTCACATATTTTTTTTAATCTAAGCAAGCACTTTGATAAATGTGTTTGTTAATTTAATTGCTGGTACCATAGTTCTTGTTCATTTAAACTAAATGTGAAAGAGAACGTTTAATAAAAAGATACTAATAATAATAGTATTTTATTATTGGATTTGTTTCATATTGTTGGCTATCAATACAGATTTGCTAGCCATTACTGTGCCAAAGGCTATAAAAGAATTCCTTAGACCTGATTTTTTAGTTAAATGCAGTCCTCGGGTAATGAAATATGAACGAAATCCGTGGTTAATCAGTGCACTGGTCATGAAGGAGGAGACAAAAAGTGATAGGGTGTCATTCATAACACTGAAAACTCAAAATACTGAAATCTTTTTAATAGAGGGCGCAAGCCCCCCTGTACCCCAAACACCCTCTGCTAATTATATATATATATACCAACTCTGGGATCACACAACAGTGGGGAAAGGACAAATTGCCCTTTTCAATATTTTGAGTTTTCTGCATTTTGAGTTTTCAGATAAATAAATGACACCCACATGATAATACTACAAACATCACAATTTTCTTTAGTAGGTGCATCCATTAGTTAAAAATTGCAATATATTAGCTGATGGATTGCACCACCTAAGAGAGTCGTAACAAAAGCTGTAAATGATCTGCTATAATCTTGTATTAGAAAGGCTAAAATGAAGTGTGTAAATCATGCAACCCAAAAAGCACAAAGAAAAACAAAAAGATCCACATAGTTGAGGATCGGCAGAACTAGACAGCCACCAGTTCACCAAAATTGCAAAATTCAGCTTTTATTAAACAAAAAAACAATAAACATTTAAAATAAGCAATCTAGTTTAACACTTCTGTCCCTAAACCATGGGACTTCCACAGAATATAAAGATGCATTTCTTCAAACGTTTAAATTACATGTGCATTTCAACTATTGGTTACCTGGTTAAAGCTCTCAATCAGCATTTTAAAGGAATAGTCGGACATGAATTTAGATTTATTTAGATGTGAAACTCTCAACAGAGGGAGGAAACTTCATTTCGAGCATCTATAGGAAAGACACCTACAACAATTGTTTAATGATAACCTAGTGGTTACTGATCTATGATATTATTCTATTTTGGTCCCGCATAATCTCATAGAAGTGTCCAGCACTGTGTACCACAACAAGCTGCTGGTGCATTTACAACCTTACTGTGGTCTGTCTCTTCTACCACCTCTGTCAGGTTTGCCTCATAACTGTCAAGTGGTTCATAGTGGATGATCACAGGCATAGCTTTCAACCTTACAGTAAGAAATCTGGACAAAGACATAAATAATGGGGAGACAAAGGCCAAAAAATAGGGACGGTTTGTAAATATTGCTCTTACAAACTTAGAAAGATAATAGAATAACAGGTTTTGCATTAACATGACTTCAGTCATCGATGATTTCCCAAAAAAACACAATTTTATGTGAAACAGACCAAAAATATGGGGCAAAAATCTAAACAGTTGAAAGGTATGACAGGAATTAATTTCTCTGGCTGTTACTTTCTAGAATGTGAAATTCCACAAAGCCCCAGATTCTGGTTGTGTTTGTCATGTATATATCTCCTCTAGAACACTGAGTTCTTACAGTTATGCTGATGATGAAAAGTTTTATTTGTTCATGCCTGGAGCAGGTGAATGTTTTAAGAGCACTAGATCGTTTGTTTTTCTTTTTGAAGCCTGGTGTTCACCATCTTAGCCTCCTTTGTAATATTCTGTTTTTTTTTTTTTATTTCCAGTTTGTTTACCGGAAAAGTCCATTGGGCCAAAATGAACCCGTTTTCAATGGAAGTCCAGGAAGAAAAGCTCCATATACAATTACACAGCTAATATCAACAAAGTTAAGCACAATACAATTTTCAAAACTACTAAAAGCACTAATATAGAAGACAGAATAACATTTGAGCAAGGTGGTGTAACAAAGCATTGAATGAAATTAAGATAAGTATTTTGGGGTACATAAGTATAATTTGGAGTGCAGGCACTTATGCACTCAGTTTCACGAGGTGAGAGGTAGGAAGAATTAGAGCAAGAGAGCAGAACAGTGAAAGATGATTAGGCTGAGTTATGAGAAAGGAAAAAGGGAGAGGGAGAGGAAATGAAATGAAGGAAGTCACTAGGTTGAGTTTTGAGAAAGGAGAAAAAAGGATGGGTTTTTGAATGTTAATGGCCAATCATTGCTTAATAGCACTTTGTGCAAGCATCTCAACCACCACGAAATATTTGATGAAGCTTTTGCAAACACATTACATGTAGAATGTTTCAACAATAGCTTTACATCTAAGATATCCTCTAAAAAATGTCAGTCTTTCAGATTTTAGCCTCACTTTTCATGCTAACAAGCAGATGTGTGGCCACTCACTCCCAAATGATCAAACAAATGCATAATGCATACACTTTTTAATTTTTTTAATGTAATTTATTGGTTTACTGTTGTGACTTAATATTTGATTTTAAAATTTGCAGAGGTGTGGGCATGCAAAAAAGATTTATTGACTGACTGAAAATTGCATTCTGTGGGATTCTGTTAGTTTAATGCTATGTCTTCTAGCAGCAATTTCAGTAATGACATCTTTGCAAAAGGCAGTCACGGAGGCAAAAAGCAACATGTGTGAACAACCAAGACGCTGATTCCAAGTGAAAACCATTTTGCTGCTGTATGTCATGAGATCGGCATAAGGAAATAGATAGATCCTAAAACTATATAGAAACAAGAACATGAACAAATAAGTGATGTCAAAGTAGCCCCGAGGTACAGAGCTCCCTTCAGGAGTTGTACATTAGTTGACATTAAATGCTGAATACTAAGAAACCAATGTGAAGAAGATACATCACTGTCAAATATGCCTGAAATGTGACACCAGCACTCCGAAGCCTGTGTTAAACAAGCGTAGTGGAAAAAATACCCAATATCTGAGTAACTGCCTATATAACTTTAATAAAGAAATAAACATGTATGCAACCACTATCCTGAATATCCTAAACTGTATTCAACAAGCTACTGCTAAATAAAGAAGGCAACAAAACCAAAGTGTAGAGTTTACCACCAGAACAGATAAGACATAGACACACCAATGAATAATGCAGGTTTTATGCAGGGTTCAGTGACAGACAAGTGCTGATGTGGAGATGTCAGGCCACTTGCTAAACTCTAGGAGTTTAACTGAGGCTTAGACTGTTGCTTCAAACAAACTTGATGTGCCATTATAACTTTCTTAGTAATTCATTGTAGATAAGAAGCCTGAGAATAAAAACAAAGCAGGAATACCTGAGGCACATAGCTCTCAACTTCCCAGCACAGAAAATCTAGACAGTCAAAAATAATGGGGGGAGAAAGCCCCCAAAATAGGGACAAATTTTAAATATTGCTCTTATAAACTTATAAAGTTGTTAGAATAAAATGTCTTGTGTTAGCATGCATTATCTGAAGGATATGAAGGCTGAAACTCAAATGCCTGTCATTATATAGTAAATTCAGTTCTCACTGATTTGTCACAAAAATTCAAATAATTACACATTTTATGAGGAACAGACCAAAAATATGAGGCAAAATCTGGATATTGTGCAAAAATCTGGACAACTGAGGGTGGCAGGGAAGCATGAACAGAGAGGTAGCACTGAAATCAAACATGACAAGGAAGTAGATATTCCAGTCCAATGTTTATGATAAACAGTTTCTGCAGAGCAGTTCTGAGGAATTAAGGTCTATGAAGGAAAACTATCACACTGACACTAGAGGGTAATTTTGCTGAAGACATGAATACTTACTTACCATGGTTTCTTGTTACATAATTTATTTATTTGTTTTTTTGGAATGCCTGGTCAGCTTTTTTTTTTTTTTTTTGCTTAAATCTGTCATTTCATTTTTTCTGTATTGAACTTGTGCTGTTCAGAGATATGCACTTCCTGTGAAGGGGGTACACTTGATTCACCCTGGAATTTGGTGTAGAAGTTGATGTACAACACAAAAAATTGTGGCTCTGCCCAGGAATAAGGGACTAAAGTCTTTGTTGCATGTTACAGACCACCTGTTGCACACATATCATCAAAGTCTCTATATCAGGAAGAATATAAAATGGCTGTCAGTCATAAAATATCTACATGGCCTTGTCTTTAGTTTTTGTGACAATAACAAGGAAATTGTAGAAAAGTAAATCATAGTTATCTTTTTTGTAAGAATGAGTTTTCACTGAATGACAGCAGTTCCTAATGACTAACCAATGAAAGAATTATAGTAGGCATCATACATTCAGGGTAAAGGACAACACCAAAGGCAATAGTTTGCAATGTCTGATAAAAGGCTGGTATTCATCTGCCAGAGTTTTTATTAACACCTTTATGAAATTCTCATTATGACCTAGGCAAACATACATTAATATAAAAGAAAATGAACAATATTAACATGTTTCCAGTTACATACTTTATATATTGCATATATTCTTTATTATTTATAACTATCCTCAGTCCAACATTACATAAATTGCTCAATTTCTGACTTCTTAAACCTCACTCCTCCTCCAGAACATAATTTTGCATGCATGTTCCCACAATTTCCATTTATTTCTATATAATTTGCACCATCCCTTTTCTAAAGATCCCACTTCCAATTCTTTTATCTCTGTTAAAATATTCAGTAATTCAAATACAGTTGGTTTAGACTAAAATTTCCATGTTCTAGGAATTGCTTTTTGGCAGCCATGAGAATTAAACTTATCAAGGTCTTACTACATCTAGACAATTCAGATCCTGTGTCCCAGCTCAGAAGAATCATTTCCTTAGTTACACCCATTTACTCACTCAATATTTCTGACAGAGTACTCTGTAGTGATTTTTTTAATTTGCCAATTCATTATATTCCCAAGAATACATGTTCCCAGTTACTTCTCTCTTCCCCAACATACCTCCAACATTTGCCATCTACCTGAGGAAGAAATCTATGCATATATCTCCAATCAAAAATCCTAAAACTTCTAGACTCTGTTGCATACCTGGGAGCTATACATATGTCCTCCAATTGTTCTCATGTAAATTATCTAATCTCTCTTCGAAATTGTGTCTAACCTCCTCTGATTGATTCCTATAGTTATAGTACAATATTTTATATACTTTACTATTTATCCATTTTTTCATCAGCAGCTTCTATTCTCGATTCAGCTAAAAACTCTACCAGAGCAGGTCTTTCACTTAGGATTCCCTATCCATTTCTCTTTGCCTATACTCTGATATCAATCCCTGGTAGGGATGACAATCTCTAGCCTGCAGTCCAAATATCTTCTTGGCCTCATCCCATTCTATTACCTTTCCCTCTTTAGTAATTTGCTCCCAATACCTTGATTCCTTTGTCAGTTTTCACCAGTAAATTCCAACCTACTCTTGCCTGTTATCTGCACCCCTACTTGCAGTCGTCTTTTTCAGCAAAATCTCCTTTCTCCATTCTTCTTTTGGCTTAGTTCTTAGAATACTTTCTGCTGCTTTATGAATATAATAGTCTGTATGGCTGTTGTTGCACTCCTTAAGGATCTGGATCAAAAATCTGACAGTCTCCTTATTTCTTGAATTTCCTACCATTTCATCAACATCATTTTCCACTATTATATCCTTGAATTTCTGAGTCATTTATTTTATTTGGCAATGGCTCTAAATATAACAAATACTAAAAGGGAAAGAGGACACCCCGGCCTGGTTTCTGTGTTCATGCACAACTTATCAGAAAGAAACCCTCACACTTTAATTTTTGCCTGCAGTCCATCATATATCCTTTTAATTAACCATAATCTTGTATCAGGATATGCAAATGCTTCCATTGCCCTAATCATAAAATCCCAGCTTATTATATGAAATGCTTTCTCTGCATGAAGACCCACCAACAATGTTTTTTTTCTTACATTCTGCCTCTCTCTGGATAATCATTGTTCTATTAATGATGGTGACGAAGTAGGGGGAAATTCAACAAATAAGGAGGGAGTGGGATTTGGGATGCAGATTTTTAAGGGGAAAAAACAGCCATACAAAATATTATATTTATAACGTAGCAGAAAGTATTCTAAGAATTTAGCCAACACAAGAATGGAGAAAGTATATTCTCCTGATAGGGATGGCTCCAATTAGGGGTACAGAGAATAGGCAAGAGGGGACTGGAATTTATCAGCGATAACTGGCAAAGAAACCAGGGTAGCTGGAGCAAATAAATAGAGGAGGAAAAGTAATAGAATGGGAAGAGGCCAAGAAGGCATTTGGACAGACTGCCTTTCCTATCAGGGATTGATATCAGAGTATAGGCAAAGTGAAAGGGATTGGGGTATTATAACTGAAAGACCTGCTGTGGTAGAAGTTTTAGTTGAATCCAGAACAGAAGTTGCTGTTGAAAAAAAGTGATAATTAGTAGTGCATATAAAATATTGCACAATAACTGTAGGAATCAATCAGAGGAGGTTAGAAAAGATTGGGAAGAATGATTGGAAATATGCAACAAAGTCTAGAAAATTCGGGATTTTTGCTTGGAAGTATTTGCACAGGTATTTTTATACCCCAAGTAGACTCCAAAGAATTTTATCTCAGGTAGATGGCAAATGTGTGAGGTGTGATGAGGAAGAAAGCGATAACTGAGAACATACCTTTGGGAATTGAATGAGTTGGCAGACTTAAAAATTCTCTACAGAGCACTCTGTCAGAAATATTGGGTGAGCAAATGAGTGTAACTAAATAAATACTTTTTTGTTTAACTGGGGTACAGGATCTGTACTGCCTAGTCATAGTGAGACCTTGTTAAGTTTAGTTGTGGCGACTGCCAGAAAAACAATTACTAGAAAATGAAAATTAAAGTTTACGCAGACTATATTTGATGTAGTAAATATTTTAACAGCCATAAAATAAACTGAAGTGCGATCGTTAAAATTTTACATTGGAAATTTTGAAATTGTGGAAACAATACATGCAGAATAATGTTTTGGAGGGCAAGTGAGGTTTAACGGAAGGCAGGACTTGATCAATTTATGTAATGTTAGATTGATGATAATTGTATGAATGTGAACATGTTAACATGGTTTGTATTCTTTTATATAAATGTATGTTTGCCTATATCTTAACTGATAATTCAATAAATGTGTTAACGAAAAGACTGTGCTGTTAGACCTAGACCTTGCTGAGTCTTGGATGTAATTTCCATAGCCTTGAGTTGCCTAGTTTTTAACTCTATGTCGGTCACATAGCAAGACAAGAAAAGGTGCACTTTTTGACCAGTAGACTTAATCACTTAGCAAATGTATTTTTATATGCACACTGTCCACTGACATTCCCATAATGTATGAATAACCAAACTCTCCTAGGCCTGTTTTCTTGTTCCTTGTGACCCCACTGGGTTGGGCACCTGATTGTTCTCCCAGTGCATAGAATACCTTTCCTGCAATATTTATGGAACATCCTAATTTGATCAAGCCAGCAAAGAAATTACTGTGAGTCAGCCATATGATACTAACTATGCATCAACATCTCACAGACCACACAGCATAGTGTCCAAATGGACAGATGATAAAATCAGCAAGCAAAGGAGCGTAGTATTGCTGGAAATGAACTCACCCTCAAGTCTTGGCAAATATCTTCATGAGGTGGACCCTCTTTTTACAAAATCTAAACAAGCAAACACTGACATATAGACTGTATTTTAAATAGCATATAGCATATATCATGGACAGAAGTAGGTTAAAAAAACAGCTGGGTGCACAAGTCCCAGGATAAAAAAGTGCCCAGTACTGATTTACTGGTGCCAGGACTGGACAAAATGACAGTATAGAATCCTCAAGACATAGAAACATTCCTACAATGGGGTTAGGCCAGGCTCAGTGGGGAGTATGTACCACTGTTGTAGAAGGAAGTAGTAGTCCACAAAAACAGAAAAATTGACAGGCCAAAAAAGAGCCATAAAGATGATAGAGTGGACTAATGAGGATAAAAAAGAAATTATGTATTGTTACTATTATGCAAAAAGCCAAGAATGTCTGGGCAAAAGATATACAAAAAGATTAAGAGAAAATTTGGAGAAAGGAAAAAAATACTTGCGCAAGAAAAAACTTCAAAAGCATCAAATGCAATTTTGTGTTCATTAGTACAACAGATTCATGAAAAGCATTATATAGACCAAGAAATCTTGGGGCATTTGAAAAAAGCAACTGAGGAAGTGTAAAAAAATATAAAAAAAAAAAAATCTAGAGATTTTTGAAAGGTATAAGAGAGAAGAGGAATGAAGGTCAGCAGGACTAAGACAGAATATATGTGTGTGAATGAGAGGGAGGATAGAGGAATGGTGAGGATGCAAGGAGTATATATGGTGAAGGTGGATGAGTTTAAATACTTGGGATCAATAGTTCAGAGTAATGGTGAGTGTGGAAGAGAGGTGAAGAAGAGAGTACAGGCAGGATGGAGTGGGTGGAGAAGAGTGTCAGGAGTGATTTGTGACAGACAAGTACCAGTAAGAGTGAAAGGGAAGGTCTACAAGAGGGTAGTGAGACCAGCTATGTTATATGGGTTGGAGACAGTGGCACTGACAAAAAGGCAGGAGTTAGAGCTGGATGTGGCAGAGTTAAAGATGTTAAGATTTGCACTGAGTGTGAAGAGGGTGGACAGGATTAGGAATAAGTATATTAGAGGGTCAGCCCAGGTTGGAAGATTTGGAGACAAAGCCAGAGAGGCAAGATTACGTTGGTTTGGACATGTTCTGAGGAGGGATGCTGAGTATATTGAGAAAAAGATGCTAAGGATGAAGCTACCAGGTAACAGGAAAAGAGGAAGGCCTAAGATAAAGTTTATGGATGTGGTGAGAGAGAACATGCAGGTGGCTGGTGTGACAGAGCAAGATGCAGAGGACAGGAAGAAATGGAAACAGATGATCCGCTGTGGCGATTCCTAATGGGAACAGCCGAAAGAAGATGATGATAAAAAAGAAATATGGACATGGGAAACTAAGAGAGATGTGATATGGTGCAGTATTTATGCAAAGGAAAAGGCCAAATTAATCAATACAAAAAAAAGCAGCTCCAAAGATATTCAAAGAGAAATACAGGCAAATGCACCCAGACACGAAAAATTTCACAATACAAAAATAAGCTCACAAAGGGGGAACATAAAACAGAAGATTAGTAAAGCAGATGTTAAACAAAATAGAAGCGAAAGTTATGGATTTATTTTATGAAGTCTAACATGGGTGATGTCACAGCATGATGGAACAATGATTCTCCTAGTAAGGGGAAACAGGAGATGTGGGAAACATCCGAAGAAGAAATATGGACATGGGAAATGAAAAGAGATTTAACATGGTGCAATACTTACGCAAAGGAGAAGGCAAACTTATCAATGCAAAAAAAAAAAAAAAAAAAGCAGCACCAAAGATATTTGAAGAAAAATTCAGACAAAGGAATTATGATATGGAAAATCTTAGAATACAAAAAATAAGAAAAGAAAAGGGGAACACAGAAAAGAGAATTAGTAATGGAGAAGTTAAAGAAATAGAAACTGAAGTTATGGATTACCTGTAAAGTGAAGGATTTAGTGTAGAAAATCTAAGCTGATAACACCACAGCATGATAGAACCATCATTATCATCATTTTATTTTGGCTGTTCCCGTTAGGGGTCGCCACAGCAGATCATATGTTTCCATTTCTTCTTGTCCTCTGCATCTTGCTCTGTCACACCAACCACCTGCATGTCCACTCTCACCACACCCATAAACCTTATCTTAGGCCTTCCTCTTTTCCTGTTACCTGGTAGCTTCATCCTTAGCATCTTTTTCCCAATGTACTCAGCATCTCTCCTCAGCACATGTCCAAACCAACGTAATCTTGCCTCTCTGGCTTTGTCTCCAAACCTTAAAACCTGGGCTGACCCTCTAATATACTTATTCCTAATCCTATCCACCCTTGTCACACCCAGTGCAAATCTTAACATCTTTAACTCTGCCACATCCAGCTCTAACTCCTGCCTTTTTGTCAGTGCCACTGTCTCCAACCCATATAACAAAGCTGGTCTCACTACCCTCTTGTATACCTTCCCTTTCACTCTTACTGGTACTCGTCTGTCACAAATCACTCCTGACCCTCTTCTCCATCCACTCCATCCTGCCTGTACTTTCTTCGACTCCCCAAATTAAGGAGAAACCAATGAAGAGGGAAGCAACTGATCAGTTGTCATATGAAGATACTTTGGAGTCTTCAGTAGGAAACCAATACAAAAGTTCAGTTGGAGTTATTACAGCAAGGGTAGGAACAGGAAACTCTGGCAACTCTGACGCAGTCAGTGTTGTCGAGTGATAGGCAAGTGAGTTCCCACATGAAAGAACAATAGATAACATACGATGAAGCTGAAGAGAATATGGCACAGGAAGATGTTCTGGAACTTTCTGCAGAATGCTGCAGGAAATGGAGGACAAAGAATGTCCCTTTAGTTTGGAAGAAAATTATCTAAGGAATGAGTTGTTTGATTTAACTAAGATGGATATACATATTAAGATCAATGAAAGAAACAGATTACAAAAAGTCAATAAGACCCAAAATGTTAGAAGGCTGATAAAACAAATGAGCACAGTAATCAAGACTGTTCAAAGAAATTCATGCGATATAACAGAAGTACATAGGATATATTACTGTGCTGCTAAATTAATACCAGATAAAGTCTTACCACAAAAACACACAGTAGTAAGGAAAAGGAAGGGGAACAATCAAATGCCATCATGGAAGTATTGACTAGAGAAAACTATAAAGCAATAAATACAAGTGTTGGTGTTACAAGAGTACAGAAGAGGGAACAGATCAACAAAAATAGTCAGAAAGATAGAGGTGATAAAAACAATGCACAGTATCAGAACAGACCAAAATCTATCATACACTATTGCTAATAATAATCTAAAGATATCAGCACAGGTAGAAAAACTCAGAAGATATGCAGATAAATATAAAGGAAAAGTACAAAATAAGCCATATGTTGATGACTCAAAAAAGTTTTATAGAGAATTGGGAAATAAGGTAAAAGGAATAGAAACACCACCAAAAAAAAGAAGAAATAGATATATTTTGCAGAAATAGCTATGAAAATCCTGTGGAACATAACAAAGATGCTGAATGCAAAGAAGAAATAAAAGAAAGACTAAGAAGTTCAAATGTACAGGATATGAAATGAGATGAAGTAACAGCCAGGAAAATTGAAAGAAAACTAGGAAAATCTCCAAAATAGAAAACCCCAGGCCCAGATGCAGCTAAATATACTAACATCTTTACATGAAGATTTAGCCATGAATAAAAACTATTTATATGCACACCCCAAGCAGATGCCAACCTGCTTAACAATACGAAAAAAAATGATATACTCCTTAAGAGTGAACCTGCAAAATATCCTAAAACTATACATGAATACCTTGCCTTCTGATGATGTATAAACTATACATGTGAGTTGATGCTGACAGTTTATAGTCATTTAGACGAAAACCCAATCATGGCAATAGAACAAAAGGGTAACAAAAGAAAGTCATGGAACAAAGAACCATTTGTTGTTAAGTAAAGTCATGCTGAATTGTAAAACAGGAAAGAATCTAAGTATGGCATGGATAGACTTCAAAAAAGCATTTGATAGCATCCCACATTCATGGATCAAAGAGTGCTTACAAATATACAAGATACACACATTCATACCTATGACCAGTTTTGTTTGCCCAATCCACCTACTGCATGTCTTTGGAATGTGGGAGGAAACAGTAGTACCCCATGAAAATCCACACAAACACAGGTAGGAAATACAGACTCTACAAAGAAGGCACCACAGCCTAGAATCAAGCCAGAGAACTTCTTGCTGTGAGGCAACAACTACAGTACCCCTACTATATTCACTATATTCTGTACCAAGAGTCACAGCTGAACTAAAGTAATGCTTATGACCAAGAGATCAAATTATGTGCAGAAGCAAAAATGCTTTACACTGACTACACTCAAGAGGCTGGTCCAAACTAAATACCTGGGATTAATTTATCCCAAAGAGCCATTTTCACATATTTTTTTTAATATAAGCAAGCACTTTGATAAATGTGTTTGTTAATTTAATTGCTGGTACCATAGTTCTTGTTCATTTAAACTAAATGTGAAAGAGAACGTTTAATAAAAAGATACTAATAATAATAGTATTTTATTATTGGATTTGTTTCATATTGTTGGCTATCAATACAGATTTGCTAGCCATTACTGTGCCAAAGGCTATAAAAGAATTCCTTAGACCTGATTTTTTAGTTAAATGCACTCCTCGGGTAATGAAATATGAACCAAACCCGTGGTTAATCAGTGCACTGGTCATGAAGGAGGAGACAAAAAGTGATAGGGTGTCATTCATAACACTGAAAACTCAAAATACTGAAATCTTTTTAATAGAGGGCGCAAGCCCCCCTGTACCCCAAATACCCTCTGCTAATTATATATATATATACCAACTCTGGGATCACACAACAGTGGGGAAAGGACAAATTGCCCTTTTCAATATTTTGAGTTTTCTGCATTTTGAGTTTTCAGATAAATAAATGACACCCACATGATAATACTACAAACATCACAATTTTCTTTAGTAGGTGCATCCATTAGTTAAAAATTGCAATATATTAGCTGATGGATTGCACCACCTAAGAGAGTCGTAACAAAAGCTATAAATGATCTGCTATAATCTTGTATTAGAAAGGCCAAAATGAAGTGTGTAAATCATGCAACCCAAAAAGCACAAAGAAAAACAAAAAGATCCACATAGTTGAGGATCGGCAGAACTAGACAGCCACCAGTTCCCCAAAATTGCAAAATTCAGCTTTTATTAAACAAAAAAAACAATAAACATTTAAAATAAGCAATCTAGTTTAACACTTCTGTCCCTAAACCATGGGACTTCCACAGAATATAAAGATGCATTTCTTCAAACGTTTAAATTACCTGTGCATTTCAACTATTGGTTACTTGGTTAAAGCTCTCAACCAGCATTTTAAAGGAATAGTCGGACATGAATTTAGATTTATTTAGATGTGAAACTCTCAACAGAGGGAGGAAACTTCATTTCGAGCATCTATAGGAAAGACACCTACAACAATTGTTTAATGATAACCTAGTGGTTACTGATCTATGATATTATTCTATTTTGGTCCCGCATAATCTCATAGAAGTGTCCAGCACTGTGTACCACAACAAGCTGCTGGTGCATTTACAACCTTACTGTGGTCTGTCTCTTCTACCACCTCTGTCAGGTTTGCCTCATAACTGTCAAGTGGTTCATAGTGGATGATCACAGGCATAGCTTTCAACCTTACAGTAAGAAATCTGGACAAAGACATAAATAATGGGGAGACAAAGGCCAAAAAATAGGGACAGTTTATAAATATTGCTCTTACAAACTTAGAAAGATAATAGAATAACAGGTTTTGCATTAACATGACTTCAGTCATCGATGATTTCCCAAAAAAACACAATTTTATGTGAAACAGACCAAAAATATGGGGCAAAAATCTAAACAGTTGAAAGGTATGACAGGAATTAATTTCTCTGGCTGTTACTTTCTAGAATGTGAAATTCCACAAAGCCCCAGATTCTGGTTGTGTTTGTCATGTATATATCTCCTCTAGAACACTGAGTTCTTACAGTTATGCTGATGATGAAAAGTTTTATTTGTTCATGCCTGGAGCAGGTGAATGTTTTAAGAGCACTAGATCGTTTGTTTTTCTTTTTGAAGCCTGGTGTTCACAATCTTAGCCTCCTTTGTAATATTCTGTTTTTTTTTTTTATTTCCAGTTTGTTTACCGGAAAAGTCCATTGGGCCAAAATGAACCCGTTTTCAATGGAAGTCCAGGAAGAAAAGCTCCATATACAATTACACAGCTAATATCAACAAAGTTAAGCACAATACAATTTTCAAAACTACTAAAAGCACTAATATAGAAGACAGAATAACATTTGAGCAAGGTGGTGTAACAAAGCATTGAATGAAATTAAGAGAAGTATTTTGGGGTACATAAGTATAATTTGGAGTGCAGGCACTTATGCACTCAGTTTCACGAGGTGAGAGGTAGGAAGAATTAGAGCAAGAGAGCAGAACAGTGAAAGATGATTAGGCTGAGTTATGAGAAAGGAAAAAGGGAGAGGGAGAGGAAATGAAATGAAGGAAGTCACTAGGTTGAGTTTTGAGAAAGGAGAAAAAAGGATGGGTTTTTGAATGTTAATGGCCAATCATTGCTTAATAGCACTTTGTGCAAGCATCTCAACCACCACGAAATATTTGATGAAGCTTTTGCAAACACATTACATGTAGAATGTTTCAACAATAGCTTTACATCTAAGATATCCTCTAAAAAATGTCAGTCTTTCAGATTTTAGCCTCACTTTTCATGCTAACAAGCAGATGTGTGGCCACTCACTCCCAAATGAACAAACAAATGCATAATGCATACACTTTTTAATTTTTTTAATGTAATTTATTGGTTTACTGTTGTGACTTAATATTTGATTTTAAAATTTTCAGAGGTGTGGGCATGCAAAAAAGGTTTATTGACTGACTGAAGATTGCATTCTGTGGGATTCTGTTAGTTTAATGCTATGTCTTCCAGCAGCAATTTCAGTAATGACATCTTTGCAAAAGGCAGTCACGGAGGCAAAAAGCAACATGTGTGAACAACCAAGACGCTGATTCCAAGTGAAAAACATTTTGCTGCTGTATGTCATGAGATCGGCATAAGGAAATAAATAGATCCTAAAACTATATAGAAACAAGACTGTACAGTACATGAACAAATAAGTGATGTCAAAGTAGCCCCGAGGTACAGAGCTCCCTTCAGGAGTTGTACATTAGTTGACATTAAATGCTGAATACTAAGAAACCAATGTGAAGAAGATACATCACTGTCAAATATGCCTGAAATGTGACACCAGCACTCCGAAGCCTGTGTTAAACAAGCGTAGTGGAAAAAATACCCAATATCTGAGTAACTGCCTATATAACTTTAATAAAGAAATAAACATGTATGCAACCACTATCCTGAATATCCTAAACTGTATTCAACAAGCTACTGCTAAATAAAGAAGGCAACAAAACCGAGGTGTAGAGTTTACCACCACAACAGATAAGACATAGACACACCAATGAATAATGCAGGTTTTATGCAGGGTTCAGTGACAGACAAGTGCTGATGTGGAGATGTCAGGCCACTTGCTAAACTCTAGGAGTTTAACTGAGGCTTAGACTGTTGCTTCAAACAAACTTGATGTGCCATTATAACTTTCTTAGTAATTCATTGTAGATAAGAAGCCTGAGAATAAAAACAAAGCAGGAATACCTGAGGCACATAGCTCTCAACTTCCCAGCACAGAAAATCTAGACAGTCAAAAATAATGGGGGGAGAAAGCCCCCAAAATAGGGACAAATTTTAAATATTGCTCTTATAAACTTATAAAGTTGTTAGAATAAAATGTCTTGTGTTAGCATGCATTATCTGAAGGATATGAAGTCTGAAACTCAAATGCCTGTCATTATATAGTAAATTCAGTTCTCACTGATTTGTCACAAAAATTCAAATAATTACAAATTTTATGAGGAACAGACCAAAAATATGAGGCAAAAATCTGGATATTGTGCAAAAATCTGGACAATTGAGGGTGGCAGGGAAGCATGAACAGAGAGGTAGCACTGAAATCAAACATGACAAGGAAGTAGATATTCCAGTCCAATGTTTATGATAAACAGTTTCTGCAGAGCAGTTCTGAGGAATTAAGGTCTATGAAGGAAAACTATCACACTGACACTAGAGGGTAATTTTGCTGAAGACATGAATACTTACTTACCATGGTTTCTTGTTACATAATTTATTTATTTATTTTTTTGGAATGCCTGGTCAGCTTTTTTTTTTTTTGCTTAAATCTGTCATTTCATTTTTTCTGTATTGAACTTGTGCTGTTCAGAGATATGCACTTCCTGTGAAGGGGGTACACTTGATTCACCCTGGAATTTGGTGTAGAAGTTGATGTACAACACAAAAAATTGTGGCTCTGCCCAGGAATAAGGGACTAAAGTCTTTGTTGCATGTTACAGACCACCTGTTGCACACATATCATCAAAGTCTCTATATCAGGAAGAATATAAAATGGCTGTCAGTCATAAAATATCTACATGGCCTTGTCTTTAGTTTTTGTGACAATAACAAGGAAATTGTAGAAAAGTAAATCATAGTTATCTTTTTTGTAAGAATGAGTTTTCACTGAATGACAGCAGTTCCTAATGACTAACCAATGAAAGAATTATACTAGGCATCATACATTCAGGGTAAAGGACAACACCAAAGGCAATAGTTTGCAATGTCTGATAAAAGGCTGGTATTCATCTGCCAGAGTTTTTATTAACACCTTTATGAAATTCTCATTATGACCTAGGCAAACATACATTAATATAAAAGAAAATGAACAATATTAACATGTTTCCAGTTACATACTTTATATATTGCATATATTCTTTATTATTTATAACTATCCTCAGTCCAACATTACATAAATTGCTCAATTTCTGACTTCTTAAACCTCACTCCTCCTCCAGAACATAATTTTGCATGCATGTTCCCACAATTTCCATTTATTTCTATATAATTTGCTCCATCCCTTTTCTAAAGATCCCACTTCCAATTCTTTTATCTCTGTTAAAATATTCAGTAATTCAAATACAGTTGGTTTAGACTAAAATTTCCATGTTCTAGGAATTGCTTTATTGGCAGCCATGAGAATTAAACTTATCAAGGTCTTACTACATCTAGACAATTCAGATCCTGTGTCCCAGCTCAGAAGAATCATTTCCTTAGTTACACCCATTTACTCACTCAATATTTCTGACAGAGTACTCTGTAGTGATTTTTTTAATTTGCCAATTCATTATATTCCCAAGAATACATGTTCCCAGTTACTTCTCTCTTCCCCAACATACCTCCAACATTTGCCATCTACCTGAGGAAGAAATCTATGCATATATCTCCAATCAAAAATCCTAAAACTTCTAGACTCTGTTGCATACCTGGGAGCTATACATATGTCCTCCAACTGTTCTCATGTAAATGATCTAATCTCTCTTTGAAATTGTGTCTAACCTCCTCTGATTGATTCCTATAGTTATAGTACAATATTTTATATACTTTACTATTTATCCATTTTTTCATCAGCAGCTTCTATTCTAGATTCAGCTAAAAACTCTACCAGAGCAGGTCTTTCACTTAGGATTCCCTATCCATTTCTCTTTGCCTATACTCTGATATCAATCCCTGGTAGGGATGACAATCTCTAGCCTGCAGTCCAAATATCTTCTTGGCCTCATCCCATTCTATTACCTTTCCCTCTTTAGTAATTTGCTCCCAATACCTTGATTCCTTTGTCAGTTTTCACCAGCAAATTCCAACCTACTCTTGCCTGTTATCTGCACCCCTACTTGCAGTCGTCTTTTTCAGCAAAATCTCCTTTCTCCATTCTTCTTTTGGCTTAGTTCTTAGAATACTTTCTGCTGCTTTATGAATATAATAGTCTGTATGGCTGTTGTTGCACTCCTTAAGGATCTGGATCAAAAATCTGACAGTCTCCTTATTTCTTGAATTTCCTACCATTTCATCAACATCATTTTCCACTATTATATCCTTGAATTTCTGAGTCATTTATTTTATTTGGCAATGGCTCTACATATAACAAATACTAAAAGGGAAAGAGGACATCCCGGCCTGGTTTCTGTGTTCATGCACAACTTATCAGAAAGAAACCCTCACACTTTAATTTGTGCCTGCAGTCCATCATATATCCTTTTAATTAACCATAATCTTGTATCAGGATATGCAAATGCTTCCATTGCCCTAATCATAAAATCCCAGCTTATTGTATCAAATGCTTTCTCTGCATGAAGACCCACCAACAATGTTTTTTTTCTTACATTCTGCTTCTCTCTGGATAATCATTGTTCTATTAATGATGGTGACGAAGTAGGGGGAAATTCAATAAATAAGGAGGGAGTGGGATTTGGGATGCAGATTTTTACAGGGAAAAAACAGCCATACAAAATATTATATTTATAACGTAGCAGAAAGTATTCTAAGAATTTAGCCAACACAAGAATGGAGAAAGTATATTCTCCTGATAGGGATGGCTCCAATTAGGGGTACAGAGAATAGGCAAGAGGGGACTGGAATTTATCAGCGATAACTGGCAAAGAAACCAGGGTAGCTGGAGCAAATAACTAGAGGAGGAAAAGTAATAGAATGGGAAGAGGCCAAGAAGGCATTTGGACAGACTGCCTTTCCTATCAGGGATTGATATCAGAGTATAGGCAAAGTGAAAGGGATTGGGGTATTATAACTGAAAGACCTGCTGTGGTAGAAGTTTTAGTTGAATCCAGAACAGAAGTTGCTGTTGAAAAAGTGATAATTAGTAGTGCATATAAAATATTGCACAATAACTGTAGGAATCAATCAGAGGAGGTTAGAAAAGATTGGGAAGAATGATTGGAAATATGCAACAAAGTCTAGAAAATTCGGGATTTTGCTTGGAAGTATTTGCACAGGTATTTTTATACCCCAAGTAGACTCCAAAGAATTTTATCTCAGGTAGATGGCAAATGTGTGAGGTGTGATGAGGAAGAAAGCGATAACTGAGAACATACCTTTGGGAATTGAATGAGTTGGCAGACTTAAAATTCTCTACAGAGCACTCTGTCAGAAATATTGGGTGAGCAAATGAGTGTAACTAAATAAATACTTTTTGTTTAACTGGGGTACAGGATCTGTACTGCCTAGTCATAGTGAGACCTTGTTAAGTTTAGTTGTGGCGACTGCCAGAAAAACAATTACTAGAAAATGAAAATTAAAGTTTACGCAGACTATATTTGATGTAGTAAATATTTTAACAGCCATAAAATAAACTGAAGTGCGATCGTTAAAATTTTACATTGGAAATTTTGAAATTGTGGAAACAATACATGCAGAATAATGTTTTGGAGGGCAAGTGAGGTTTAACGGAAGGCAGGACTTGATCAATTTATGTAATGTTAGATTGATGATAATTGTATGAATGTGAACATGTTAACATGGTTTGTATTCTTTTATATAAATGTATGTTTGCCTATATCTTAATTGATAATTCAATAAATGTGTTAACAAAAAGACTGTGCTGTTAGACCTAGACCTTGCTGAGTCTTGGATGTAATTTCCATAGCCTTGAGTTGCCTAGTTTTTAACTCTGAGTCGGTCACATAGCAAGACAAGAAAAGGTGCACTTTTTGACCAGTAGACTTAATCACTTAGCAAATGTATTTTTATATGCACACTGTCCACTGACATTCCCATAATGTATGAATAACCAAACTCTCCTAGGCCTGTTTTCTTGTTCCTTGTGACCCTACTGGGTTGGGCACCTGATTGTTCTCCCAGTGCATAGAATACCTTTCCTGCAATATTTATGGAACATCCTAATTTGATCAAGCCAGCAAAGAAATTACTGTGAGTCAGCCATATGATGCTAACTATGCATCAACATCTCACAGACCACACAGCATAGTGTCCAAATGGACAGATGATAAAATCAGCAAGCAAAGGAGCGTAGTATTGCTGGAAATGAACTCACCCTCAAGTCTTGGCAAATATCTTCATGAGGTGGACCCTCTTTTACAAAATCTAAACAAGCAAACACTGACATATAGACTGTATTTTAAATAGCATATAGCATATATCATGGACAGAAGTAGGTTAAAAAAACAGCTGGGTGCACAAGTCCCAGGATAAAAAAGTGCCCAGTACTGATTTACTGGTGCCAGGACTGGACAAAATGACAGTATAGAATCCTCAAGACATAGAAACATTCCTACAATGGGGTTAGGCCAGGCTCAGTGGGGAGTATGTACCACTGTTGTAGAAGGAAGTAGTAGTCCACAAAAAACAAAAACTGACAAGCCAAAAATGAGCCATAAAGATGACAGAGTTGACTATTGAGGATAAAAAGAAATTATGTATTGTTGCTATTATGCAAAAAGCCAAGAATGTCTGGGCAAAAGATATACAAAAAGATTAAGAGAAAATTTGGAGAAAGGAAAAAAATACTTGTGCAAGAAAAAACTTCAAAAGCATCAAATGCAATTTTGTGTTCATTAGTACAACAGATTCATGAAAAGCATTATATAGACCAAGAAATCTTGGGGCATTTGAAAAAAGCAACTGAGGAAGTGTAAAAAAATATAAAAAAAAAATCTAGAGATTTTTGAAAGGTATAAGAGAGAAGAGGAATGAAGGTCAGCAGGACTAAGACAGAATATATGTGTGTGAATGAGAGGGAGGATAGAGGAATGGTGAGGATGCAAGGAGTATATATGGTGAAGGTGGATGAGTTTAAATACTTGGGATCAATAGTTCAGAGTAATGGTGAGTGTGGAAGAGAGGTGAAGAAGAGAGTACAGGCAGGATGGAGTGGGTGGAGAAGAGTGTGAGAAGTGATTTGTGACAGACGAGTACCAGTAAGAGTGAAAGGGAAGGTCTACAAGAGGGTAGTGAGACCAGCTATGTTATATGGGTTGGAGACAGTGGCACTGACAAAAAGGCAGGAGTTAGAGCTGGATGTGGCAGAGTTAAAGATGTTAAGATTTGCACTGGGTGTGAAGAGGGTGGACAGGATTAGGAATAAGTATATTAGAGGGTCAGCCCAGGTTGGAAGATTTGGAGACAAAGCCAGAGAGGCAAGATTACGTTGGTTTGGACATGTTCTGAGGAGGGATGCTGAGTATATTGGGAAAAAGATGCTAAGGATGAAGCTACCAGGTAACAGGAAAAGAGGAAGGCCTAAGATAAAGTTTATGGATGTGGTGAGAGAGAACATGCAGGTGGCTGGTGTGACAGAGCAAGATGCAGAGGACAGGAAGAAATGGAAACAGATGATCCGCTGTGGCGATCCCTAATGGGAACAGCCGAAAGAAGATGATGATAAAAAAGAAATATGGACATGGGAAACTAAGAGAGATGTGATATGGTGCAGTATTTATGCAAAGGAAAAGGCCAAATTAATCAATACAAAAAAAGCAGCTCCAAAGATATTCAAAGAGAAATACAGGCAAATGCACCCAGACACGAAAAATTTCACAATACAAAATAAGCTCACAAAGGGGGAACATAAAACAGAAGATTAGTAAAGCAGATGTTAAACAAAACAGAAGCGAAAGTTATGGATTTATTTTATGAAGTCTAACATGGGTGATGTCACAGCATGATGGAACAATGATTCTCCTAGTAAGGGGAAACAGGAGATGTGGGAAACATCCGAAGAAGAAATATGGACATGGGAAATGAAAAGAGATTTAACATGGTGCAATACTTACGCAAAGGAGAAGGCAAACTTATCAATGCAAAAAAAAAAAAAAAAAAGCAGCACCAAAGATATTTGAAGAAAAATTCAGACAAAGGAATTATGATATGGAAAATCTTAGAATACAAAAATAAGAAAAAAAAGGGGAACACAGAAAAGAAATTAGTAATGGAGAAGTTAAAGAAATAGAAACTGAAGTTATGGATTACCTGTAAAGTGAAGGATTTAGTGTAGAAAATCTAAGCTGATAACACCACAGCATGATAGAACCATCATTATCATCATTTTATTTTGGCTGTTCCCGTTAGGAATTACAGCAGATCATATGTTTCCATTTCTTCTTGTCCTCTGCATCTTGCTCTGTCACACCAACCACCTGCATGTCCACTCTCACCACACCCATAAACCTTATCTTAGGCCTTCCTCTTTTCCTGTTACTTGGTAGCTTCATCCTTAGCATATTTTTCCCAATATACTCAGCATCTCTCCTCAGCACATGTCCAAACCAACATAATCGTGCCTCTCTGGCTTTGTCTCCAAACCTTAAAACCTGGGCTGACCCTCTAATATACTTATTCCTAATCCTATCCACCCTTGTCACGCAAATCTTAACATCTTTAACTCTCAGCTCTAACTCCTGCCTTTTTGTCAGTGCCACTGTCTCCAACCCATATAACAAAGCTGGTCTCACTACCCTCTTGTATACCTTCCCTTTCACTCTTACTGGTACTCGTCTGTCACAAATCACTCCTGACCCTCTTCTCCATCCACTCCATCCTGCCTGTACTTTCTTCGACTCCCCAAATTAAGGAGAAACCAATGAAGAGGGAAGCAACTGATCAGTTGTCATATGAAGATACTTTGGAGTCTTCAGTAGGAAACCAATACAAAAGTTCAGTTGGAGTTATTACAGCAAGGGTAGGAACAGGAAACTCTGGCAACTCTGGCGCAGTCAGTGTTGTCGAGTGATAAACAAGTGAGTTCCACATGAAAGAACAATAGATAACATACGATGAAGCTGAAGAGAATATGGCACAGGAAGATGTTCTGGAACTTTCTGCAGAATGCTGCAGGAAATGGAGGACAAAGAATGTCCCTTTAGTTTGGAAGAAAATTATCTAAGGAATGAGTTGTTTGATTTAACTAAGATGGATATACATATTAAGATCAATGAAAGAAACAGATTACAAAAAGTCAATAAGACCCAAAATGTTAGAAGGCTGATAAAACAAATGAGCACAGTAATCAAGACTGTTCAAAGAAATTCATGCGATATAACAGAAGTATATAGGATATATTACTGTGCTGCTAAATTAATACCAGATAAAGTCTTACCACAAAACACACAGTAGTAAGGAAAAGGAAGGGGAACAATCAAATGCCATCATGGAAGTATTGACTAGAAAACTATAAAGCAATTAATACAAGTGTTGGTGTTACAAGAGTACAGAAGAGGGAACAGATCAACAAAAATAGTCAGAAAGATAGAGGTGATAAAAACAATGCACAGTATCAGAACAGACCAAAATCTATCATACACTATTGCTAATAATAATCTAAAGATATCAGCACAGGTAGAAAAACTCAGAAGATATGCAGATAAATATAAAGGAAAAGTACAAAATAAGCCATATGTTGATGACTCAAAAAAGTTTTATAGAGAATTGGGAAATAAGGTAAAAGGAATAGAAACACCACCAAAAAAAAGAAGAAATAGATATATTTTGCAGAAATAGCTATGAAAATCCTGTGGAACATAACAAAGATGCTGAATGCAAAGAAGAAATAAAAGAAAGACTAAGAAGTTCAAATGTACAGGATATGAAATGAGATGAAGTAACAGCCAGGAAAATTGAAAAACTAGGAAAATCTCCAAAGTAGAAAACCCCAGGCCCAGATGCAGCTAAATATACTAACATCTTTACATGAAGATTTAGCCATGAATAAAATCTATTTATATGCACACCCCAAACAGATGCCAACCTGCTTAACAATAGGAAAAAAATGATATACTCCTTAAGAGTGAACCTGCAAAATATCCTAAAACTATACAGAATACCTTGCCTTCTGATGATGTATAAACTATACATGTGAGTTGATGCTGACAGTTTATAGTCATTTAGACGAAAACCCAATCATGGCAATAGAACAAAAGGGTAACAAAAGAAAGTCATGGAACAAAGAACCATTTGTTGTTAAGTAAAGTCATGCTGACTACCCTCTTGTATACCTTCCCTTTCACTCTTACTGGTACTCGTCTGTCACAAATCACTCCTGACCCTCTTCTCCATCCACCCATCCTGCCTGTACTTTCTTCGACTCCCCAAATTAAGGAGAAACCAATGAAGAGGGAAGCAACTGATCAGTTGTCATATGAAGATACTTTGGAGTCTTCAGTAGGGAAACCAATACAAAAGTTCAGTTGGAGTTATTACAGCAAGGGTAGGAACAGGAAACTCTGGCAACTCTGACGCAGTCAGTGTTGTCGAGTGATAAACAGTGAGTTCCCACATGAAAGAACAATAGATAACATATGGATGAAGCTGGAAGAGAATATGGCACAGGAAGATGTTCTGGAACTTTCTGCAGAATGTTGCAGGAAATGGAGGACAAAAGAATGTCCCTTTAGTTTGGAAGAAAATTATCTAGGGAATGAGTTGTTTGATTTAACTAAGATGGATATACATATTAAGATCAATGAAAGAAACAGATTACAAAAGTCAATAAGACCCAAAATGTTAGAAGGCTGATAAAACAAATGAGCACAGTAATCAAGACTGTTCAAAGAAATTCATGCGATATAACAGAAGTACATAGGATATATTACTGTGCTGCTAAATTAATACCAGATAAAGTCTTACCACAAAACACACAGTAGTAAGGAAAAGGAAGGGGAACAATCAAATGCCATCATGGAAGTATTGACTAGAAAACTATAAAGCAATTAATACAAGTGTTGGTGTTACAAGAGTACAGAAGAGGAACAGATCAACAAAATAGTCAGAAAGATAGAGGTGATAAAAACAATGCACAGTATCAGAACAGACCAAAATCTATCATACACTATTACATAATAATCTAAAGATATCAGCACAGGTAGAAAAACTCAGAAGATATGCAGTTAAATATAAAGGAAAAGTACAAAATAAGCCATATGTTGATGACTCAAAAAAGTTTTATAGAGAATTGGGAAATAAGGTAAAAGGAATAGAAACACCACCAAAAAAAAGAAGAAATAGATATATTTTGCAGAAATAGCTATGAAAATCCTGTGGAACATAACAAAGATGCTGAATGCAAAGAAGAAATAAAAGAAAGACTAAGAAGTTCAAATGTACAGGATATGAAATGAGATGAAGTAACAGCCAGGAAAATTGAAAGAAAACTAGGAAAATCTCCAAAATAGAAAACCCCAGGCCCAGATGCAGCTAAATATACTAACATCTTTACATGAAGATTTAGCCATGAATAAAATCTATTTATATGCACACCCCAAACAGATGCCAACCTGCTTAACAATAGGAAAAAAAATGATATACTCCTTAAGAGTGAACCTGCAAAATATCCTAAAACTATACACGAATACCTTGCCTTCTGATGATGTATAAACTATACATGTGAGTTGATGCTGACAGTTTATAGTCATTTAGACGAAAACCCAATCATGGCAATAGAACAAAAGGGTAACAAAAGAAAGTCATGGAACAAAGAACCATTTGTTGTTAAGTAAAGTCATGCTGAATTGTAAAACAGGAAAGAATCTAAGTATGGCATGGATAGACTTCAAAAAAGCATTTGATAGCATCCCACATTCATGGATAAAAGAGTGCTTACAAATATACAAGATACACGCTACACTGGTTGATTACATTATAGTAACCATGAAACAGTAGCAAACTTCTTTGCAGCTAAGCCATGATAAAGGACAAATTATTATCTCAGGGATAAAACTTTAAAGGGGGATATTCCTGGGCGACTCTTTGTCACCGCTGCTCTTTCATCTTACCCTTAACCCATTAAGCTGTCTACTTAGCAGATTAGGTCATGGCTACAATTTGGCTCCCAGAAAACAGCAAAGTATAATGACTTCTCTTCTTCTTTTAGTGAATGATTTAAAATTGTATAGTTCATCAGATGAGGAACTGAAAGCACAACTGCAAGTGATCAAAACTTTCTGAGATGAAATAAGAATATCATTTCATCTTGATAAATGTGTAAAAACAACCTTTAAAGCAGGAAAGCTGCAGCATAAAGAAAATATCAGTCTGGGACAGGAATGTGATATTAAAAAACGTGAGCAGGAGGGAGCATATAAGTATTTGGGAACTGATGAAGGATCAGCCATAAAACATGTATAAATGTGAGTAAAACTTAGTAAGGAATATTTTAGAACACTAAAATTAATACTGAAGACAGCCCTGACATCTGGGTGCAAAGCTGAGTCTGTAAAACAATTTACTCTTCCTGATCTAACTTACAGTTTTGGGGTGATTACTTATTCCCTGTTCTGAAGGAGGTATGGGCCTCCTCAAAAATCCTCAAAATCGATTCATGTATAGATCTGCAATTGTAGGACTGCATACATATTTGCTGACCTCACAAGATCCAAATATAGTGAAAGATTTTTATACACGAGGAGAACAAGTTTAAGATAATGTTCTGCTTAGTTTAGCAAAAGCATATCGGTTTCAAGTAGGAGTGGAAATAAAATCAGGCAGCAACTGAATGTGCCAAAAAACAAAAGAAAGAATATAAGATGAAGGATCAGATGAAAAAACAAGAAATATGGGAAATGCATAAATAGAGTTAAAAGTACATAAATCTCCTGGAACAACCTCATGTTGATCAGGATCTGATGCAAGAATGGTTAAAGAGAGGAGAATTTAAAACAAAAGATGAACGGTTAATATTGGCATCCCAGGATATTGGACTATGTACATGTTGGTTATAAAGTCCATTGAACATGCTGGAGAAATAGACAAATGCAGGCTTTGTAAAACAGAATTGGAAACAGTCACATATCTTGTTGCTGGGTGTGATACACTAATGGCAGAAGGCCTGTATACTGAAAGGCATAATAAGACATTGGGGATTGTACAACCATTATAATATTGAAGTAGCCGAGAAGAATTGGAAATGTGAGCCACAAAGCATTATAAAATGATGAAGTTTATATCACATGGGATCCCCCATTACCAACAATTAAAAAAAAAAAAGAAAAGATGCAAAAAAAAAAAAAAAAAAAAAAACAGATATAGTAGTCCATGAAAGACAAAAGTAGCACTGATCATTGAAATTACTACACCTATTGGTTACAGTGTCTTACATACAGAGCAGTGTCTTACATTCAGAGAGACACAAAGTCATAAAATACCGGGAATTGCAGGCAGAAACTAGGACAATGTGGAAGAAAGATACACAGACAGTTCCAATAGTAGAAGGAGTAATGAGTCTCATAAAAAAACAATTTGCAGTCATATTTAGACATGCTACCGATACATGGAACTCTGTATGAACTACAGTAGTCATTACTGGCATATTACAGGTGCTACGAAGAGCATTTCTGCCTTACATCAAAGAATGAAACAATACTAAGTTCATGAACTTTAATCATACTTTGACTTAGGTATGAGGTCCATTCCCATCATGGTATTAGAAACCCAAAAGCCTTGGAAAAATTAAGGCAATGCTTTCAAATAAGTGAACTCATACAACGAACAAAGACAGACATGCCATTCGAGTAAGTAACATACACATGTTATTTAAGGGTCTCTATTACGTTATCGAATACTAACAACGTTGAACGTTATATGGTCAACACCGTATGTTCGAAGTTGCAAGTATTCGAAAATGAAAGCGGAAATCTCCGTAAAGAAGATTGCTGCACTGTAAGTGGTGTATTTAAAGAGGGGGGGTGCACAGGGGCTTGCCCCCCTGCTTAAAACGTTCAGGTAAGTTTTTCCTGTTTTTTAATTTGTTTTATTTAATTTTCAAATACTTGCAACTTCGAACATATGATGTCTACCATATCACGTTCGATGTTGTAAGTACTTGATAAAGTAATCTAGACCCTTATTTAATTATGTCTATAATAACTCAAATAGCCATCTTAAATGAGAAAAAATACTTTATCATCTAAATATGCATTCAAAAATTTTTTTAATTTGTTTAGGATATTAGTATGTCACATTTCATCTCACAGTACTGGTCAGGCATATTACATGTTTACGTCCATTTCTAAAAATTCAACCAGCTGCAATACAGTGCTTGTAGTATTAACCCCTTTCTTACTTCATGCAGCCTTCTGCGGTGGGTGAACATCTGGGGTCATTTTTCTTGTGCCCTATCAATTTCTACTTCCCTAGATCTCAAGATCTCACACCAGAGGGTATGTGAAACATACTCATCAAGGCTGAGACATCCCTCTACTGGGAATAAAAGGTAAAACTCTGTCAAAGTCTGCAGAGCGAATCTTCAACAAACTTTCATTACAAAATTTGATATCTAGGAAACTAATGTTTATCAAGTCTGGCTGCTGCTATTAGATTGCCAATAGGACCACAGGATGAATGACTCTTTCATCAGGGACCCATGAATGATGCAGATGGCTGTTATAACTACCACATACCCCATCAGCACAAGAGATAAAAGTAAGACACATACTTCACCATGTGGTTACTGGTGCAGTGCAGAGTAACTATCAAAACGAACGGGTCTATATCACATCATTGAATCACAATTAAGCAAATGCTTCTTCATCAAACATCTATTCGATGAACATACTATCCATTGAACTAAGTTTTCAATGTGAAAAGTTTCCTAGGGCAAACCAATGGTTGGTCTCCATTTGGAATTTGCCCTTTTTCACCACTGTAGATGTTGGTATATTTAATGGGGGAGTGTGGGTGGCGTAGCCCCCCACCTTCATAAGTATTACGTTTTATGGTTTTGTTTATGGTCACGAGGGTGGACTACCATCATTTAGCCCTAGGAAACTTTTCAATGAAAAGTTAGTTCGATGAATATTATGTTCACTGAATATGTTTTCGAGGAAGAGGCGTTTACTTAATTGTGATTAGATTATGTGATATAGACCAAAATAGAAATGACCAGAAGAACAATGGCTTGACTGCAGAGCAAACAAGAAGGGAGAAGGAATCCAGACTAAGGGCTAGATTTTGCTCTGTATCAATGTTTGCCATAGCCACTTTGACCTACATCTCCTCACATGTGGGCGTGTTCCCAATAAGTGATAGGCCAGATTCATGGTAGACAACAAAGATGCAAGTCAGTGGGGCACACCCATGTGAATTAACCCTGATGGAATGTTGTTCTCCCTGCAGTACCTGCTCAGGTGGGAGTTCTTGATTCTGCAGGTTATATCCATTGGTTAGATCTCAGGCTCAGTGATCAATGCCTTCATTTTCCATAGGTTGTAGCTTACTCCACAGGTATACTTGTATTTGACTCAGGGCTTTTAACCATTAATACACACAAGCTAGGCTTTAACAGCATGTTCAGCTCCTGGTGGGAGATGATAAAGTTACTGCTGGACAGCATTAGATAAATCAATTTAAGTCCAGAATTCATCTGAAGCCAATGCTACTCTGCTTCACTTGAGTTTGCAGCTCATGCAATCTCTCATCCTCTGTATGGGAAGGATTCAATGCCTCTTTTGTTTATGCCAACAAGCAAAGACCTTCACCCTCCAGTCTGATCCTCACTGACTGGTGAGTTATAGGAGACAGATGTCCCTTTCTACAAAACAGACAGTGATAATGAGTCCTCTCCCCAGGCTGATTTCCCAGGGAATGCATTTTTGGTAATGCCACTTAGCTTATGAAGTCAACTATGGAATGATTTTCAGACATTTTCCCCCCTTTGCCAACATATCTAAATGAACAATTTTGGAAAAAAAGAAAAGGCCTAGTTGAATCTTCATTGAAGTCTGTCCCTAAAAATGACAGCTTTTGCAGGTTAGAGGGATTCTATCATAAGACCCGGTAACTTCTTAGTGTAAGAAATCTGGACAAAGCTTAAAATAAGGTGGGCAAGTTCCAAAAATAGGCACAGATTCTAAATATTGCTCTTGTAAACTTAGAACATTGCTAGAATAACAGGATTTGTCTTAGCATGCATTTTCTGAAGGATTTGAACTCTGAAACAGAAATGTATGTCATTATTTAGTGACTTAAATCCTCATTGACTTGCCAGAAGACCACACATTTTATGAGGAACTGGCCAAAAATATGAGGCAATAATCTGGGCATTCTGTGAAAATCTGGACATTTTAGAGTTATGCCTGCCATGTCCACTCATGTAGACAGATTATGCAAGCTGCTTCAGTGTGATCCTCCCTTCTTTTTTAGAATGTTAAGTCTGACCCTTGTTTCATCGTTTAAGACTTAGAGACCATAGCATTTTATGACCATTTCTTTCAGATAATGAATATAAGTCATAGACAGATTGCCTCATCAGTTAGCATTACACTGCCCCCTGCACATTTTATGTCACTGAGTGTAGCTAGCTAATTGTTGTTGGCACTTGATTATATAGATCTTAGATTGAACTCATGAAGGTCTTTGTTATGCTTACTTTCTTAGATGCTTCTTTAAGAAACGTTGGAGGGATTCTTTGTTAGTGCTGCTTGGAATACCTGAAGATGTGGTGTAAAGCCTTGTCTGATGTTGATGATATGTACAATACTTCCCCTTCTATTTATTCTGCTTAGTAAATTCTTCAGAGAAGATAATTTAAGAATTACTTAGCATTGCTCCCACTAGGGCCACCTGTGAAGTCCTATAAAAGTCTAGTTTCCAATACTGCTCCACAACATTCTGAAGTACGGTCTGAGCCTTTCCATTGGAAGTAGGCTGTCTTGTTTCAACACAACATGGAGAAACATCACCTAGAACAGATGCCCATAGAGAAGAATGATGTTATAGACCTGCTAAGTTCTCCTCCTGCCAGTTCTCTGTTGGTAGACCAGAACATGTGGTTTCTTAGTGCTGTTTTGGCCCAATGTGGTTTGTTAGTTCTGTTTTGACCCTATGGGGTTTATTAGTGCTGTTTTAGCCCCTTTTTACACAGTAAGACATATAGACAATGCCTATGATGGAGAAGAGAGTAGAGGAATAGGGTACTACTCCCATTAAAGGGCATAGAAACAGTACCCAAGACTGAGTAGGGTATAAAACAGGGAGATGATACGTTTCCCATTAAAATACAGTAAGAAACTGCCCATGATTGAATAGTAGCTAAAGGGATTGGACACTACACTCAGAAAAGGACAAAGAGACAGTGTCCATGCATGACTAGGGTATAGAGGGATATGATATCTATGTCACAAAAGTACATCATAATGACGGTCCCCATGGCTGGATAGCAGATGAAGGAATGGGGCACTATTCTCTTTAAAGGACATAGAGATAGTGCCCATGACTGAGTTACTTCTTCCAAATTTCAGCTGCCTCATAACATACATAAGGCTGAAACCTACTGACAATGTAAATACACCTATGTCACAAGTTGATAATTCAATAAAGGTGATTAATAAAAAAAAATAAATAAAAAAAAAAAAATAAAAAGACATCTGCCAGAGTTTTTATTAACACCTTTATGAAATTCTCATTATGACCTAGGCAAACATACATTAATATAAAAGAAAATGAACAATATTAACATGTTTCCAGTTACATACTTTATATATTGCATATATTCTTTATTATTTATAACTATCCTCAGTCCAACATTACATAAATTGCTCAATTTCTGACTTCTTAAACCTCACTCCTCCTCCAGAACATAATTTTGCATGCATGTTCCCACAATTTCCATTTATTTCTATATAATTTGCTCCATCCCTTTTCTAAAGATCCCACTTCCAATTCTTTTATCTCTGTTAAAAATATTCAGTAATTCAAATACAGTTGGTTTAGACTAAAATTTCCATGTTCTAGGAATTGCTTTATTGGCAGCCATGAGAATTAAACTTATCAAGGTCTTACTACATCTAGACAATTCAGATCCTGTGTCCCAGCTCAGAAGAATCATTTCCTTAGTTACACCCATTTACTCACTCAATATTTCTGACAGAGTACTCTGTAGTGATTTTTTTAATTTGCCAATTCATTATATTCCCAAGAATACATGTTCCCAGTTACTTCTCTCTTCCCCAACATACCTCCAACATTTGCCATCTACCTGAGGAAGAAATCTATGCATATATCTCCAATCAAAAATCCTAAAACTTCTAGACTCTGTTGCATACCTGGGAGCTATACATATGTCCTCCAACTGTTCTCATGTAAATGATCTAATCTCTCTTTGAAATTGTGTCTAACCTCCTCTGATTGATTCCTATAGTTATAGTACAATATTTTATATACTTTACTATTTATCCATTTTTTCATCAGCAGCTTCTATTCTAGATTCAGCTAAAAACTCTACCAGAGCAGGTCTTTCACTTAGGATTCCCTATCCATTTCTCTTTGCCTATACTCTGATATCAATCCCTGGTAGGGATGACAATCTCTAGCCTGCAGTCCAAATATCTTCTTGGCCTCATCCCATTCTATTACCTTTCCCTCTTTAGTAATTCAATACCTTGGTTCCTTTGTCAGTTTTCACCAGCAAATTCCAACCTACTCTTGCCTGTTATCTGCACCCCTACTTGCAGTCGTCTTTTTCAGCAAAATCTCCTTTCTCCATTCTTCGGAATACTTTCTGCTGCTTTATGAATATAATAGTCTGTATGGCTGTTGTTGCACTCCTTAAGGATCTGGATCAAAAATCTGACAGTCTCCTTATTTCTTGAATTTCCTACCATTTCATCAACATCATTTTCCACTATTATATCCTTGAATTTCTGAGTCATTTATTTTATTTGGCAATGGCTCTACATATAACAAATACTAAAAGGGAAAGAGGACACCCCGGCCTGGTTTCTGTGTTTATGCACAACTTATCAGAAAGAAACCCTCACACTTTAATTTGTGCCTGCAGTCCATCATATATCCTTTTAATTAACCATAATCTTGTATCAGGATATGCAAATGCTTCCATTGCCCTAATCATAAAATCCCAGCTTATTGTATCAAATGCTTTCTCTGCATGAAGACCCACCAACAATGTTTTTTTTCTTACATTCTGCTTCTCTCTGGATAATCATTGTTCTATTAATGATGGTGACGATAGGGGAAATTCAATAAATAAGGAGGGAGTGGGATTTGGGATGCAGATTTTAAGGGGAAAACAGCCATACAAAATATTATATTTATAACGTAGCAGAAAGTATTCTAAGAATTTAGCCAATACAAGACTGGAGAAAGTATATTCTCCTGATAGGGATGGCTCCAATTAGGGGTACAGAGAATAGGCAAGAGGGGACTGGAATTTATCAGCGATAACTGGCAAAGAAACCAGGGTAGCTGGAGCAAATAACTAGAGGAGGAAAAGTAATAGAATGGGAAGAGGCCAAGAAGGCATTTGGACAGACTGCCTTTCCTATCAGGGATTGATATCAGAGTATAGGCAAAGTGAAAGGGATTGGGGTATTATAACTGAAAGACCTGCTGTGGTAGAAGTTTTAGTTGAATCCAGAACAGAAGTTGCTGTTGAAAAAAAGTGATAATTAGTAGTGCATATAAAATATTGCACAATAACTGTAGGAATCAATCAGAGGAGGTTAGAAAAGATTGGGAAGAATGATTGGAAATATGCAACAAAGTCTAGAAAATTCGGGATTTTTGCTTGGAAGTATTTGCACAGGTATTTTTATACCCCAAGTAGACTCCAAAGAATTTTATCTCAGGTAGATGGCAAATGTGTGAGGTGTGATGAGGAAGAAAGCGATAACTGAGAACATACCTTTGGGAATTGAATGAGTTGGCAGACTTAAAAATTCTCTACAGAGCACTCTGTCAGAAATATTGGGTGAGCAAATGAGTGTAACTAAATAAATACTTTTTTGTTTAACTGGGGTACAGGATCTGTACTGCCTAGTCATAGTGAGACCTTGTTAAGTTTAGTTGTGGCGACTGCCAGAAAAACAATTACTAGAAAATGAAAATTAAAGTTTACGCAGACTATATTTGATGTAGTAAATATTTTAACAGCCATAAAATAAACTGAAGTGCGATCGTTAAAATTTTACATTGGAAATTTTGAAATTGTGGAAACAATACATGCAGAATAATGTTTTGGAGGGCAAGTGAGGTTTAACGGAAGGCAGGACTTGATCAATTTATGTAATGTTAGATTGATGATAATTGTATGAATGTGAACATGTTAACATGGTTTGTATTCTTTTATATAAATGTATGTTTGCCTATATCTTAATTGATAATTCAAGAATAAACCTCCGTGTATACAGACCTCAGTACTTTATTAAACGAATACTTTCAAAAACACAATCACAGATCTAGCGCTTTCATCTGCCGAATGCAGACTTCTTCAGAATAATGAATGTGTGGTGCCAATGATTTTTATACATTTTAAAACAATTAATTAATCAATCAGTTGTACAAATTCATTTATAATTTAAAGCCATACCTGTTGTTTTCTAAAATACATTCCATATGTGGTATACAGTTTAAACAGTCTATCACAAATTCTATTAGGGACTTATCTAGTTAAAGTGCTTCTGTGCCTTTTGTTGTTTAATAAATATTCTTATACAAAATTGTTAAAAAAATACATATATTCTATAGCAAAATTTAAAATACAGGTTGTAGTTTGTGTAATGTTATGTTACTACTTGTTGGCTGATAATTAGTATAATGTTATTAAATAAATGGTGAAATGAATGTAAACTATAATGACTTGTAAAAATGTATCTAAAAATATATATATATTGTTATAAAAACTAATTTGTAACCATTTTGTTTAAAATAAAACAAAGTTACTGGCATACGTGTTTTAAAAATTATTATATAATACAATTTTAAAAATATGTTATATAAAAAATCTAAAAAATGTATTTGTTGGTTATATTAACACATGTTTTTACAAATATAAACATGTTTTTTTATTTTCGTAATGAAATCTTTGTATGGTGTGTGTTCAAACACTAACAAATGTTTATACACTAGAGGCTTTTTCCACTACTATAGCCTTAATGTTTGTGTACTCGTTAAGCCCAGGAGGGATGTTTGATTTTAGCCTCAGTTGCCACCTAATTTCTTTCTGAAGCAAGTTGTTTTTAACATCACCTCCCCTTAGATCAGGTTTAACGTGTTCCAAAATCCCAAACTTGAAATCAGTAAAACCTACACATTCAACGGAATGTTTAAATAAGGCACTGGTCTCCTTTCTCTTATTAATATTGTAAATGTGTTCAGAATTCTTTCTCTGAGGGACCTCTCGGTCTTCCCCACATAGAAAGAAGGACATTTGGAACACGTAGCTAAATACACTAACATCTTGCTTCTACAGTTGCCCTTACAAAAGGCAATTTTGCTTTTTAAGCCATTCTCCAATTTTAATTCAACAGTTTGATTAATATACATACATTGTCGACACCTGCCACATCTTTTGGTACCTTCCTTGAGGTCATATTTTTTATTTTCCATTTCGAAAAATCTTTTAAGATTTGTAGCTGTCTTGTATATAAATCTTGGTTTTTTTCCAACTGTCTGATATATCTCTTTATTGGTCTTGAAAATAGACCAATTATTTTTGATAATATTAATAAAACAGTCAGAAAATCCATTGTACTCCACAATGCAGGCCCCCATATAGTCCTTAGAATTGTCTGCCTTTTTCTCATTGGGAATGAATTTATTACCTAAAAGAGGTATATATTTTATACCCCATCCTTTATATACTTGTTCGAGAGTCTCACCAACTAGTTGTTTGGGATAACCCCTTTCCAAGAATTTTTCCATTAAAAAGGAAAATTCTTTTTGTAAATCTTGGTGTTGGGAGGTCATTCTGGCAATTCTGACAGCCTGTCCTTTAATAATGCTTTTCTTTTGATGTAACATAACATTACACAAACTACAACCTGTATTTTAAATTTTGCTATAGAATATATGTATTTTTTTAACAATTTTGTATAAGAATATTTATTAAACAACAAAAGGCACAGAAGCACTTTAACTAGATAAGTCCCTAATAGAATTTGTGATAGACTGTTTAAACTGTATACCACATATGGAATGTATTTTAGAAAACAACAGGTATGGCTTTAAATTATAAATGAATTTGTACAACTGATTGATTAATTAATTGTTTTAAAATGTATAAAAATCATTGGCACCACACATTCATTATTCTGAAGAAGTCTGCATTCGGCAGATGAAAGCGCTAGATCTGTGATTGTGTTTTTGAAAGTATTCGTTTAATAAAGTAATGAGGTCTGTATACACGGAGGTTTATTCTTGTTTGGTTTTTGGAACTTTCATTCCTGGTGTTGGTATACGTTCTCCGAGTATAGTCAGACCCAGTACAGAATTTTTGTGACTTTTAAATCTCAAAAACTGTGTCTAACAAGGTGCCGTGATTATGGAACAAACACTTAATGATTCTACCATCGTAGGGTTAGATATACCCTTCAACGACAGCATTAATTTGATTGAAACCCAAAGAGAAGTAACCCGGTTAAGAGAAGAGATCTCTACATTGCGTGGAGATCTCACAAAACTTATTGAACTGTTTTCGCAGGAGGAACCTGTTGTGAGAAAGAAAATGAGTAATTGCACCGTTGGTCATCTTCCAGCGCAGCCGGTGACGTCATCTCCACGCTCGGATCCACAGAGTCATGGTGGCAAGAGGACGACCGTAGAAGGAGAAGCAGAGGGGCTCAACCACGGGCGCTCGTTAGAAAAGGAAGAAAATGGTTCCACTCCTTATTCGAAATCTGCAAAAAGGGATTTATGTGTGGGAAACAACAGCGACCGTCTTTCTAGACCTGTACAAACACAAAAAGGTACTGTTCAATCCTATCCGCACACCTCTGGTGATGCGGAAACTCATGTTGTTAATGGGGGACAGTTGAAAGACGGTTATGCTACTAAATATAAAGACATTATAGAAAAAGTATATTCATTTGACAAAATACTTGATAATTCCCAAAGGGGTGAAATGCAAAACGAAATGGATAATGCTGTCAGGGAATCTGAAATGTCGCTGAGAGACAAACTATTTCTTTTTGAAAAGACACTGTACAAATACAAATGCCTAGAGATTGACAATAATTATTTACATCAATGTTTGATATACAAAATAGTCCCACAAGGACTTAGGTTTTATAAATATCCTTTCGGTATTCAATATACCGAGAATGTTTTAAATGACTTGCAAGCGTTTTTTGATGATTGTGGTTTTACTTTAATGTCTAAGCTGATTAAGTATAATGAAGTGAAGTTAAAAAAACTTTTTAATGAAGTGAATGAATGTCAGAATGAAATAATTAATGACTTGTTATTTGAAGAATATGACAATTTATATAAAAACATTTTAAAGAGAGTTGAAGTCAAGGTAGAAAAAGTTTACATAAGGAAGCAAGGTAAACTATCCAGGGATAGAGCACAGTACAAGAAAGGAAATAGTTATCCCTTACCATTTCAGAAGGTTAGGAAAGATCAGGGTAACCATGTTAATAGGTCTGCAAATGGGTATAACAAGAATGCAGGAGGTAATAAAAGGGTTGAATTTCAGGATTTTCAGGAAAGGTTTCAAACCAGAAACAGGCACATGGATGAGTTGGATTCTTTTCATGAGGAAACCGACATTTTTTTAGGACCCCGCAGATCGGAAAGAATAGCAAACAAACAAAGAAACCCCTCGGATCCAGGACCACAGGAACCAACGAATGGGACAGATTTTGCATGGAGGACCAGAGGGAGGAGGGGGAGATAGAAGAAATAGTTTTTGAGGAAAATGGTATTACACAAACATACAAAGGTTACAAAATACATAACTATACCAATCTAAAGGTGGAAAAAGAACACTTTGATTTATTTTCCAAGGGGTTTAAGTTTGTCAAGACCACACATGGGGATTTGGCAAACATACTATTGGAATTAAAAATATTCCTTCGAAAATTAAATCTGCAATTTACTTGCAAACAGCAGAAAGCTGCTAATACTCCTGTTATTGCATTAACTGAACATACAGAACTATTGAGGAGAAGCAGCATTTACAATCCCCCATTACATCCTGTGATTGGGACTTTTGAGGTTATAGTTATGAACGACATTTATGACACATTTGAGCCAACAAAAAGGTTGAATAAAACTAATAATTTAAATGAAAGAGAGTTAACTCTGTTTGAACAACCAAGAAAAGAGAGAAATCTTAGATTTATGCAACCAGATAAGGGTGGGGGAATGGTTATTTTCCATCAAGAAGCATATAACAATGTTTTAACAGAATTATTGATGGACCAAAGAACCTACACCACCGTGTCCATGAATGAAATACAAATAGCATATAGAAGAATAGATAGTTGGTTAGAAGAATATCTTATTGAAAATAGAATTGGAAGGGATACATATAATTTCTTGAAACAAACCCATCCTTATATACCACAAATATTTGCAATACCGAAGATACACAAAAATATTTTGAAACCACCCTTCCGCCCAATAGTTTCAGCAAAAAAGTCTAAAACCCAACCACTGTCTGTTTTTATAGACCAGCAATTAAAAGATATTGTCAAAAAACAGACACATTTGGTGCAAGATTCCTGGGATTTTTTAGGTAAAATAACAAATGAATTATGGTCAGAGACAGTTAAAATGGTGACCATTGATGTTAAAGAACTGTTTACTTGCATACCCAGGAAACATGGGTTTGAGTACTTTGAGAACTGTGTCCACAAACATTCCAAATTAAACCTTGATAGGAAAAAATTGTTATTAGAGTTGACTGAAATAGTCTTAGACAACAATTTTATTACATTTCAAGGGGAACACTACAAGCAGACCACAGGTGTGGCTATGGGGGCGGCCTGTGCCCCCATATATGCAAATTTGGTCCTTCTTGAATGGGAAGAAGAATATATTTTTAAGAGTCCTTATCAGAAAAATATAAAACTATATCTTCGTTTCCTGGATGATATTTTTATATTATGGGAGGAAGACACCATAGAGGACTTAAAAGAATTTATGATATACATCAACCAAACGACTTCCTTCTTGTCCTTTACCCATGAAATTGAAAATAAGGTTATAAACTATCTTGACATAACTTTGAGTAAGGGGACTACTGGTTTTAAATCAAATATTTTTCGCAAAAATACATGGTGCAACAGTTATTTACATTTTAACAGCCAACACCCCCTACATCAAAAGAAAAGCATTATTAAAGGACAGGCTGTCAGAATTGCCAGAATGACCTCCCAACACCAAGATTTACAAAAAGAATTTTCCTTTTTAATGGAAAAATTCTTGGAAAGGGGTTATCCCAAACAACTAGTTGGTGAGACTCTCGAACAAGTATATAAAGGATGGGGTATAAAATATATACCTCTTTTAGGTAATAAATTCATTCCCAATGAGAAAAAGGCAGACAATTCTAAGGACTATATGGGGGCCTGCATTGTGGAGTACAATGGATTTTCTGACTGTTTTATTAATATTATCAAAAATAATTGGTCTATTTTCAAGACCAATAAAGAGATATATCAGACAGTTGGAAAAAAAAACAAGATTTATATACAAGACAGCTACAAATCTTAAAAGATTTTTCGAAATGGAAAATAAAAAATATGACCTCAAGGAAGGTACCAAAAGATGTGGCAGGTGTCGACAATGTATGTATATTAATCAAACTGTTGAATTAAAATTGGAGAATGGCTTAAAAAGCAAAATTGCCTTTTGTAAGGGCAACTGTAGAAGCAAGATGTTAGTGTATTTAGCTACGTGTTCCAAATGTCCTTCTTTCTATGTGGGGAAGACCGAGAGGTCCCTCAGAGAAAGAATTTACGAACACATTTACAATATTAATAAGAGAAAGGAGACCAGTGCCTTATTTAAACATTCCGTTGACTGTGTAGGTTTCACTGATTTCAAGTTTGGGATTTTGGAACACGTTAAACCTGATCCAAGGGGAGGTGATGTTAAAAACAACTTGCTTCAGAAAGAAATTAGGTGGCAACTGAGGCTAAAATCAAACATCCCTCCTGGGCTTAACGAGTACACAAACATTAAGGCTATATTAGTGGAAAAAGCCTCTAGTGTATAAACATTTGTTCAGTGTTTGAACACACACCATACAAAGATTTCATTACGAAAATAAAAAAACATGTTTATATTTGTAAAAACATGTGTTAATATAACCAACAAATACATTTTTTAGATTTTTTATATAACATATTTTTTAAAATTGTATTATATAATAATTTTTTAAAACACGTATGCCAGTAACTTTGTTTTATTTTAAACAAAATGGTTACAAATTAGTTTTTATAACAATATATATATATTTTTAGATACATTTTTACAAGTCATTATAGTTTACATTCATTTCACCATTTATTTAATAACATTATACTAATTATCAGCCAACAAGTAGTAACATAACATTACACAAACTACAACCTGTATTTTAAATTTTGCTATAGAATATATGTATTTTTTTAACAATTTTGTATAAGAATATTTATTAAACAACAAAAGGCACAGAAGCACTTTAACTAGATAAGTCCCTAATAGAATTTGTGATAGACTGTTTAAACTGTATACCACATATGGAATGTATTTTAGAAAACAACAGGTATGGCTTTAAATTATAAATGAATTTGTACAACTGATTGATTAATTAATTGTTTTAAAATGTATAAAAATCATTGGCACCACACATTCATTATTCTGAAGAAGTCTGCATTCGGCAGATGAAAGCGCTAGATCTGTGATTGTGTTTTTGAAAGTATTCGTTTAATAAAGTACCGAGGTCTGTATACACGGAGGTTTATTCTTGTTTGGTTTTTGGAACTTTCATTAATTGATAATTCAATAAATGAAACAATGTAAATACACCACCTTTGTGGAGTGGGACCACTGTAGCTTTGCCACATAGGTGGTAATCCATTAAGTACGGAAGAAGTAATTAGAGATTTGGGGACAAACGTAGATAGTAATCTCTCCTTTGATAATCACGTTGTCAAAGTGGTTAGAAAGACCTTCTATATAGCCTACCTTATCACGAAAGGGTTCACATCTAGATCAAGAGAGGTCATTGTGCCCCTCTACTCGTCACTCATCAGGCCCATAATTGAGTACAATGCTCCTTTTGGGATGTACCTTACCCGACACCTGCAGCAACTGGAAAGACCCCAAAAGTACCTCACCAAGAGGATCATGGGCTACAAACAGATGTCCTATGCAGCTCGACTAAAGAACCTCCAGCTCTACTCAGTTGCTTACCGCCTACTCAGAGGCGATCTAAGCCTGACGTACAAAGCCATGTCAAACCCAAAATTAATGGACATGCTCCACCTCAAAAAATCCAAGTCCCTTAGAGCTACACGATCCAGGGACCTAAACCTCAGCACAAAAATAAATAGGACATGCTGGAGGGACAGATTCATTTCCCAGAGGCTCCCCTCACTCTGGAATAGAATCCCAATTCATATTAGACATAGCCCCTCGCTGACCCTCCTCAAGCGAAATCTGGACGCGTGGATGGGAGATCGCAAATTCACCCCTGGGATCTCTTCTGTGTCCCTGCTAGACAGAGGCACAGTAAACTAATCTTGAAAGGGTACCTTCTGTGACCTACTTTAAAGAGGCACAGTAGGCTAATCTAATAGGGAGGTGGAAGCCAAATACACTCTGGCTAGGCTTATAAATGCCCTAGGGCAGATAGCCTAGTATCTACCTATGAACCTATAAACCTATGAACAGCTCTCTAGATGGATCATTTCTTTCAATGAAAAGTGCTTCTTCTCCCTTACTCTCAGTGTCTTTGCCAAAGTTATAGCTATGGTACTACAGACAATACAACAGAAGGGACCTTCTGATTTTCCCTTGTTTGGAAGGTCAGCTTATTGTCATCTCACCCATGTGTCCCTGTGTTTAACTCTGATGTGGGTTTTATCCGGATTGCAGTCACTGATGAAATGGTCTAGATTGAAAGTATTCAATTAACAGAGTGATTCTTAACACTGTTGACTGTTACTTCTTTCTGTAAGAACAGAAAACTGGCCTTCTGGGTGCTTCACAAACATGTCTTTTTTTTTTTTTTTTTTTTTATTAATCACCTTTATTGAATTATCAACTTGTGACATAGGTGTATTTACATTTATATAAAAGTAAACAAACTGTATTAACAAGTTCATGTTTACAAAAATTACATACGTTGCTATATATCATGTAACCTAAACAATATTTTTTAAACAAGAAATATCTTTATTAGACCATCAGTTATGACATAGACATTTATTTAAATGAAAACAAACCACGCCGACACAATCCTAGTTGCAAGTATTTTACATCACAAACCATAATGACAAACCGCAGTTGCAAACATTATACATCACTTATAATCTACTTAGTCATTTTCAGTCAAACATTACAGAGCTCATTTAAGTGCTGCCTTATCTTAAACCTTATTTCTCCCCTGTATGTATTGTTCCCACAATTCTCATTTTTTCCTATGTAGTTTACTCCTACCCTTTTCTAAAGATCTCAATTCCAGTTGCTTTATCTCTGTTACTACAGTTGCTACTTCTAGTATAGTTGGTTTAGATTTTGATTTCTATTTTCTAGTAATTGCTTTTTAGGCTTGGCATACATTCTTGGTTTATCAGCTCTTATTTACAACAGTAATACTGATCACTGTCCACATGGCTCATGTTCATATAAGGGCGCTGTAATGAACAGCCTACTGACAGAGTTTACAAAGCCTTTATTTCATTTTGAACTTATTGAATGTTTTGAGTCAAAGCAATTATTCCTTGTATTAGCTGATTTTTCTTCAAGCCTGGAGATAAGGATTTTCTTTGACACACCAGTTCTAAGGCAATTAGTTGTTGTGGACGGTGTCACTGGTAATGTTTAGAAAGTCCATAACTTCAGGTGGTAATCTCATATAAGCCTCCTGGATCAAAGAATGGTTTTGCAAAGTTTGTAGGTTGTAGAACCTTGGTGAAAGCCAATGCCCTTTTACTGATATCAGGCTACTGATCAATGCAAAGTAGACTCTAAAGACTTGGAAGCTGCCAGATAGTCGTCTATTGTGCTTGGGTATGGTAACAACTGGTAGGGGGTTTTCATCTGGCTTAAGAAATATCACCTTACTTTACAATCCATGCAGATATACTAAGCCATTCACACCACCTTTCAGGTCAGCTTGCTTAACAGACTTGAGATTGTGTCCCAATAAACTTTTTCTATTACCTATGCCTAGCAGATTTTTAAGCCCTATGATCTCATGTCACCTCATTTCTGCCTGAATGTAGTGTCTGAATTTGCACTCATTCACTTCATCCATTCATTTTATAATGTATTCCCTGTGAGATAAAAATAAGGGGGTGCTGAGTATCAGTTACAGTTTTATTTCTGTAGAGTCCATGAACACAGGATAACTTACCAGTAGTTTATCTTTTTCAAGCTAGGTAAGGGAAATGTTTCAGTTACAAAAATATCCTTGCAGAATAAATTACCATTTACATTATACTTTGGCAACAGAGGGTGAGAAGGTCACTAGCAAAAGGCTAAGGTTCAGTCCTCTGGGTTGGGGTGGGGAGGTGTTACTGCTAGTCATTATTTTGACAAGGTTTCAGTAGCAAATGTTTCCACTGAATATTTGGCCTTACTAGATGCCATGGTTGTGGTCACTCTAGGTGTAGCATGCCATTATACACTTTGGGGCTTCAGTACTCATTCACTTGAATTGATTTATCTTGCTGTTTACGTTTCTCTCTCCATTTCTAGTGCTGTCTTATTCATACTGCTTGGGATTCTACCAAAGTGTTCCACCAACTACAGAGAGCCCCTTGAAGTACACGTTAATTATTTGCCGTATCAGATGACATTTAAGACACTCCTCAGCATAAGTGAGTGCTTGAATCCCTCCATCAACACAGAGTGTGGTGACAGTCAGCTGCAATGTACCATAGAATATTCACCTGTAAATATTTCAAAGCTGGCATTTTGTTGACTTTGTCCCCCTTTTGTTATAAGACTTTGCTTTGGTTTTATACAATAAAAAAATGTACATTTCAAGAAAAAATATGAACTTATAATGCTTCCAATCTTTCAGAGCATTTGTTTTTGATGAGAAGAAAACATCTGAACATAATATAAAAAAATTCAAGCCACTGTAACAATTTTAACATTTTTTAACTTTATAATTGTTATTGTTTTCTGCGTTTTTCATAAATTTCAGTGTGTTTCAACCATAATTCAATTGCTCCTGATTTTGCAGAATGCCCCTGATTGCCTGGTAAGTCACTGAGGATCACATACAAATCGATAATGCCTGTCATTAAAATTTTAAAAAATTCTTATTGTTGAGAAAATGTATGTTGATACAAAAGTGTTTAAGTGAATCAGAATAATATTTAAAGTTTGCCCCTGATTTTAGACATTTGACCACTCACCTCCATTTTTGGCTATGTCTAGAATTCCTGAGCAGAGAAGTTGAGAAGTATGATTTTCGAAATGTTTACATTATAGATTCTATAACTAGTGACTTGCAAACTTTACAGAAAACTTTAGATGTATTGCATTAATGCAATCATTTTTATTGGATCATTCAATAAAACAGTTGTCCTTGTCACCTCTCTTTTTAACTTCTGTTAAACCCTTTCCATGACCCTTCTTAGTTGTCTCAGCACTCTCTCCCACTTTTCAAATGCTTTTTTTCACAACTACTGTTTGATTCATTGCATCTTTCTTTGTTTCCTTTATCTACATCTTATCCCTTAACTATTTTCAGTTTATATCAATACATTTTTCTTTCCCTGTTTTTCTATTCCTCTCTGACCTGTTTTTTGTGCTCCCATATCTCTTCTTCCATTTGTTAAATCATCTGTCCATTCACTCTCTATTCCCTAATCCTACCTTATTCATCCATGTTTTCACCCCTCCCTTATTTGTGTATTACACTATGTTCCCTTCTTTCCATGCTTTAGCAATTTTCCTCCTAACTTCCCCCACCACCAGCTGTAATTCCAAAATTTCTTCCTAAGGCCATTTCCTACGTGTGGTCTCAACTCCAGACAGAGAGAATTACCACTAATCTGAAATCTATTTCTGAAATATTTTACTTCAGATTCTCCTAGCCATTTCCATAGCTGACATGCCCAATACTTATGGAATTGGTCTGTATTTAACATATCATGCTGCCAGCAACATGATTTCTGGCTCACTCCACTTTTTGTACCTTTATCAGCTGTGCAGTAATCTGGCATAACATTTCCTGCTGACAACACCCTCTTCAACAATCTCATCATACCAGATACTCCTTTGAAGATACTTTCTTCCTCCCACTCCCTAGACTCACTGTCCACTTGTTCTCTACCTCTCCATTATTGCCTGGGCTGTTCTTTCTCCCACATTCTTGCAAAATCTCTCTGTTTAACCTTCCTGTTTCTTTTCCCAACTTATTAATATTTTTTCTATTTCTTTCAAATTCTCCATTTATAGTCTCCTTTACCTTTCTTCGTACATCTTCACTTTCCAATCCCCGTCTGTATCTTCTCCCTCAATTTTCGCAAGAATTCCTCAGTGAAATAATCAATCCCCTTCTCCTACTCCATATTTTTTCTTGAATTTCTGCAGAAAATGCACAACCTCCACTACCTCTTCTCTTCCACTAAAGTATTTCTTCTTCCACTACTATAGTTTCCTTTCTATTTCCTCTGGCTTCACCTCTAAGAATCTGCCTAAACATCTTTCTATCCATATATCTTTTATAGGTTTTATTCTAAGAAAGCCCTCCCCTCCCCTGTCTGCCCTTTGTTTGGTGTATTGGTACATACCTGGATATACCCCTTTATATCCCTCTTCCCATCCAATACATTGTCTTCCTTTCAGTTATCACACTTTAACCTCAGATCTAGATTTATCATTCGTATATGCCTTGTAGAATCTAGTGATCCTGATCCTGCTGAATTTCTTTCTAATCACAATCCATCTTTTGTTATTCATTTTCTTTTCCTGCTCCATATAAACCTGCCACATACCTGCTGAAGCTCCCCTACCGATTTCTCTTGGGGTTTTGTTTGGATATGTCTCTTCATATAAATTACATGCAGTAAAATCATGCACCTCAACAGACTAATCCTTCTCCTCAAAGTATGAAAGTTTTCAACCAATTTATCCAAATTATATCTATCTTCCCCTTCAGTTCTTCTTAGTTTCGCCTCCTGACCTGTTCTATTTCTTTGAAAACTTCAAGCCCAAATATTTCTCTCTTAGTTTTCCTCTGAATTTTACAGCCCGCCCCCCTCTTTATTCCTTACTCATATTGATGCTGCCTTTTCTAGATGATATTCCAATCCTGCTTAACAGACAAATGCTCTGAAAAATGTGCAAAATCTGCAGGAGTTGTGTTTTTTTTATCTGCAGGCAAGAAGATATTACTTTTATTAACCTTGATTTCATGTTTCCCTCATAATTTATTGCACCAAGCATTTAGTTAACATTAGGAAAAGGCCTGGTGACAGGGGTATCCTTATCAGGTTACCCACCCTATTGCTATTTTAACAGATAATACCCCTATTTATAAATAATTTCATTCATTTTAGACTAGATTTAGAAATATTAAATAGGAATTATCTTTACCTCATCTTTACTGTATAGTCATATAAGATTAGGTGATCTTTGATAAATATTTAATATCAATAACATGTATTTATAGAGCTCTCGTTGTACATAGTGTATACATTTCTTCTTTCTTTGTAATTATTAATTAATTTCTTTATAAAAATGTCAAGTGAATATTATGCTTTGAACATCAATGTTTACATGTGTTTGAAATGGTTCATTTATTGTATTTGTGATCTAAACAAACTTAATAAAAAAATAATTTCATCCAGGGGCCTTGTACAGGACAGATAATCCATGAGTTCAGCTCTCATTCCTAACTACCTGCTTTATTATCTTATGCATAAATTTGCAGGCACAAAGTGCAAACCTTTTTGTATAGCCATCAGAGCTCTCCATGATGTCTCTTTGAATACTTTTGATATGATGAGGACTTCCCATTTATTTATTTACTTCAAGTCGTTTATCGGAAAGTTCGAACTGGGGTTTAACCTATTTTCAGTGGTGGCTTGGGGAGAAAATCTCTGCATATTAGACAATTACATTTATATACAAAAAAAAATGACATTTTGTAAAATGCATTGAGTTTACATGAAAACACAAATATATGCATACCTCTGGAACACATTATATATCATAAAATAGAATATGAGTTTAAGGAAATACATTTTTCATGAGCTAGCTGGTTACAGGGAAATTACACAGATAAGCACATTACATAATACACCCACTGACTATCATTTGGAGGTACAGAGAATGATAACAAAGGCAGCAAGGGATTTAGTGGGAGGCAGAACTTAAGAGAAGTAGAAACATTAGATAGACTGAAGGAGATACCTTGTATAGACCTGCAGTAAAGAAAACAGAGGTAGTGGAAGGTGTCTGGGAAATGGAATTTTTGTAGAAGAGAAAAGTGTGTAGAGAGTAGAGTGGCAGTCTGTAGAAGAACAGTATAAGTGACAGCTGTGGGAGAATATACAGTGAGATTTCTTGGTGACCGATATGTAGTTACGTGTGCAAGATCAGGCTACAGAAAGGTGAAGTAAAAGGATTGTAACTTTGAAAGTGGAGTTTAGGATGAGTATGGGGGAGGGTGTGTGTGGTTAGCCTGGGGTAGTGCATGATCACAGTTATTTATAAGGTGTTTCTTTAGTGATGTTTTGAAGACATGCAGTGTATCTACCTGTCTTATATCAAGAGGGATTTAGTTCCAGGTTTTTGCTATCAGGTTAAAGTACAGTGAGTCTCCTGTGCTGTTGTTTGTGATGGATAGAAAAAATGTGTTGTTGGGTCATAGGGCTCAATTAGTGCTATAGGGTTGTAGTATTCCTTTTATTTTAGAGCTGAGTAATTTTCTGGGGAGTTTATTTGTTTATGGGCTGTAATAAGTTGATGGTAATTGTGGTGGTTTTTAAGTTCTAGCCAGTTAAGGCTTTTTGGTGCTATGCAATGGTGTTTTTTTTAAGATTATTTGTAGAAAATTTTGCAATTTTATTATAGGCTGTCTCTAGTTTATTTTTGATGGCTAAATTAAGATTTTTAAAGATTGGTGAAGTGATAGGGATGGAAGTAAATATGTTTGTGCTATGTTTTTTCTGGATTCATTACAGAGGAATTTCCTAGCCCTGTAGACGGATCCTAGTTTCCAGTTTGTTTTTCTGATGGCTTGGTGTAGGTGTATGTCATATCTGAGATTATAACTGAGCATTACTCTAAAGAGTTTTGCCTGTTCACATATTCACTTTTTTGTTTTGTTGGCTGATAGGATATGAAAATATTGGTTTTGGTTTGAGCAGTTTTTAAGAGTGAAAACTATCAGTTGTTTATTTTATCTTATTTTTTTATTATTTATTTTTTTTAGTATTTAAGAGCAAATTTGAGCTATCTATCCAGAATTCTATGGCTAGAATGGCCTTTTGGGTGTTTTATTGTAGGGAGGCTAGTGTTTTGGCTGAGTAGTTGAGAGTGGCATCATCTGCATATTGTACCAGGATAGCTTGTTTGGTGGTGAAGTGTAGATTTTTGATAAAGATATTAAAAAGTAGAGGTCCTAGAATTGATCCTTGAGGAACAATCAACTGTGACTTTGAGGAAATCAGAATAATCTTGTTGCTATTTCATTCCTTGTTTCCTACTGGATAAGTGTTTATGGAACCAGGTTAGTGATGGGGTATTGAAGCCTAGAGAGGGTAGTTCCTCAAGGAGTATCTGGCGTGAGACATTATCAAATGCTTTGGATAGGTCTAGGAAGACTGTTGAGACTAGGTTACTATTGTTTGGAGTTGATTAACTGCATTTGTACAGCTTCAAAAGGCAGTGGTAGCACTATCGTTAGGCCAAAAGCCATGTTGAGCCAAGGGGAGTAGGTTATGGTTGGTGAAGTATATGAGCAACTGGGTGTGGATACATTTTTTTAATATCTTGGATAGGGGTGGAAGGATGGCTATTAGATGGTAATTGGTTAGGTCAGTAGAATTTCCATCTTTATGTAGGGATAAGTTGTATGATATTTTCTAGATGGTGGGGACATGTTTTTCTTTTATACAGCTATTGAAAAGTATGGTGATTGGGAATCCTATAGCTTCTGCTGCTAGTCTGAGGTACTCTACTGGTAATTTGTCAGCTGCAAAGGTGGCTGGTTTCATTTTTAGTAGGTATTTTTTTATTGTTGAGGTGGGTACACTATCAAGTTTAAAGGGTACTTTGTTGTTGGTATGGGATGTAGAATGGTGAAGGGTGAGATGGAGTTTTGTTTGGTTAGTGATAAGAGAATTTACAAAGTGGGTATTTAGTTGAGTAGCTGTATTACCTGGGTATTTAGAGGCTGTGAGGGGTTGGGGGTTAGAGGGTTGTCGGGGTTTAGCAGTGATTTTGCAGACTGCCAGAACAGTTTGAGGTTATTTTTGTGGGTATTTTGTAGATTTGTAGAATATTCTTTCTTGTCATTAAGTATTCATTTTTGTGAGATTTCTGAGATATCTATAATCCTGTAGCGTTAATTATGTTTTATTTTTTGTATATGTTTTCCAGGACACGTCTCTATTTAATAGTAGTTGTTTAGTAGTCTTTGTTAGCCATGGTGCTGGAATGGATTTGACTCTTTTTTTCTAAGTGGGGGGCCTGCTTATTTAGGATGTCTAGGAATATATGATTAAAATGAGTAACTGCTTCATTTAGTGATAATGTTTTTATCCAGTTCCAGTTATATTGCTTTAGAGTTGTTATAAAACATTCAGGGTTGAAATTTTGCAGATTAAGGACTTGTTTGTATGTTACTTGCTTCTGAAAGTTTAGCCATGATCTGATAGCATAGGTGGGTAGATGGTCACTAATGCTGTCTGGTAAGATTCTGGTGTCATTACTGTTGTGGGGCTTATTTGACAGAATCCAATCTAGCATGGCTTCTTTGCTAGATATTTTGTGGGTCCTGGTAGTGATGTTTAATAGTTGTAAGAATCCAAATAAGTTTAGGTCAGGTGAGGTATTTGTTATTTGGACCAGTGGTTTACTTCATTACACTGTTGTGTGTTTTGTTTTGAGGAGGGACAGCCTTTATTGGAGCTCTGCCTGCCAGGATTGTGTTTTACAGTTGCCACATTAGTGTTTTCACTTATTACCGATTTATTTGTTTCCAGTCAATGTTTACATCACGTACGATTACAGTTTCATCTTTTATGTTGTGATACAGCCACTGAAGGACTTCTTCAGTTCTGGCTAGATTGTTTCCAGGGGAAATGTATAGTCCTACTTGGCTGTGTAGTCCTACTAGACAGATTGATTTACGGTTATTGAGCTTGAGTTGGGTAATGATAATTTCAGTGTTTTGAAACTTTGGAGTAGTTTGAGGATGTTGGATAACTTCTAAGGTGTTTTCAAAAATTGTTGCTGCTCTACCTGCTATTTTTGTTAGCGTGTTTAACCTGATTATGTTATATCCAGAGGGGAGTAATTCATTACTATTTATTTCTGTCTTTAGCCAAGTTTTAGTAGCTAAAAGTATGTTGGGGTTATAGTGCGAGAGGATTGTGTGGAGGTCTTGAGTCTTGCTACATATGCTTTGGAAATGTATGTTTAGGAGAAATACGTTGTGAACCGAGTTGTAGTTTATGAGAGAAGTTGTGTTCTGACTGTATGTTGGAGCTTGGGCCAGAGTTGGGGTGGATGTCAACACTTTGGAACAGCTTAGTTATGGTATGCAGATATATGTAGAAAAAATCTAGCCTTTTTATGTATATGTAGGTAGATGGAGAATGGTGACTTACTGAGCTCTAAATGTTTAAAGGTGTGTGTGTTTAGTAGTGAGTGTGGATAGAGTTTGGGAGATATGCTTGAAAATGTGGTGTTAGAGGACTTTTGTGGATGCGGATTTTTGGGAGAGGTACTGGGTGGATGTAACTGTGATTGTAAGGATGTGATGTGTGAGAAGGGTGAGTAGAGTTATGGGATTACAAAAGAAAGTTTTGCTCTTCAAAAGGAATGTAAGATACGTCATGTACTTCCTGACTGTAAGAGTAGTGTGTCTTGTAGTGTAGGATTGCTAAAATATTGTTTAGTGTATGTTTAGGGTGATTAAGGTGTATTATTAAAGGGAGCAAGAGTATTAGACAGGGAAGAGGTCTTAATAGTGATGGAGGATGGAAATGTGTTGCTAGAGGCAGTTATTTTTTAATTGTGATAGGTGGGCATGGGTTGGAAATAGAAATGTAGGTGTAGTGGGGGTGGGTGGGAATTGTGACTAGGGTAGGGGAGCATAGTGGTGCCTGAGCGGGGCCCACCCACAGAGTTTTGTATTCTCAGGGAAAAACAATCAGTGGAGTTGCATTTAGAAGTAAGATGAGCTTATTAAGGTAATATTACAGAGATTAATCTACCACAAGCAAAGTGTATTTTGTGCCAGTGTTTCTGACAGTGAAGAAAGTAACAGTAGATAGTACTAGCAAGTATATTGAGGTAAACGGTCTGATTAAGCTTGATTTAAGGTTGGCGACTGACCTGTACACATGTTTTCTTTTTTTTTTTCTTTTTAGGAACTGTAACACAAGTGTCTATTTTTTCAGAATTTCCATCTAGTATAAGATGTTACTGTTAGAAATAGGGTGCTTAAGAAAATACTTTTTCCTAATGTTTATTTGTAGAATATGATATTGTTAGATAAGTAAGTATTAGGTGAAGGAAAAATATTGATTAGTTTTAGTGGAAGGGGCTGGAATACTCTAATAGTGCGCATACAATAAGATAGCTAGATGCATTAAATAGAGAGCACATCAGTAGCTTATGATTATGAGTTGAATATTAATCATACTTTAAATGTACTTTTCCACTGGGGGTGTTATTTGTTGTAGGTAACTGGTACCACAGAGAATATTGGCAAAGTTTTCAGGATGGTGGATGGTGATATACTATATAAATATTTTGTTTTACTGTCTACAGCTGAAAGAGAAGAAAATAGGCAGAGTAAGACATAAGTACCAGAGGAAGGGAAAAAATTAAACTTCAGTTGTGTTTAATATTGGAGAGATGTATAGAGGTTAGGATAGTATACACAGATATACCCCTGCTCCAAAGGTGGTGGTGTTTCCATATTCATAAAGGATGTGCACACCTCCAGACTGGTAGCCCAACATAACACATCAGAGACACTTCAGGTTCAGCTAACATTGGGTAAGACTGCGATTCAGGTTGTAGCCTGCTATAGGTCCCCAACCATTTCCCAAGACTCACACTCCACGCTCCTAAGCACCATGGAGAATATTAGGGTCCAACCTAACACTCCCATACTGGGAGACTTAAACTACCCCTCCATTAACTGGGAAAACTACTCATGTACCAATACACTTGCCCAACATTTTCTGGAATTCATTAATTCCAATATCCTGGAAAAGCTAGTTCTTACCCCCACTAGAGGTATCAACATCCTTGACCTGGTCATTACTAACATGGGCGACCATTGCTCTACACCAATAGTCAACTCCTCCTTGGTTAGATCTGACCATAAACTAATCACCTTGGAAATTCACATCCCTCCCATCCCCCACCCCCCACAAAGGTAATCACCATGAAAAACTTCTCCAAAGTTAACTCTGGGCTCCTAAAAACAGAGGTGGCTAACTTCACGGCACCCATTCAAATGGAAAATAGCTGCATGACTGCCAGATCAGTGGACTGTACAAGCACATACACAAATGCATGGAACTTGCTATACCAAAAAGAACCAAGACACTCTCCTCCAAAAAAAGGAAACCAATCTGGTGGTCCCCAGCCATCAATAAACTCTACAACATAAGGAAGCAACTGTTGCAGAAACAAGTGAAGTCACAAGACTGGAAAAACTCCCTTATCAGCCTCAACAAAAATTTGAGATCTCTTATCAAATCCTTTAAAGCCAGTTATGAAGGCAGAATTGCGGCTGACACCAAAAACAACCACAAAGCCTTCTATAACCATATCAAGAACCTCCAAGGTAATACTCAGATTTGTTCTGAGTTATTGTACAATGGTACCTCCTATACTGAGCCAACAGATATAGCCAACATACTGGCTGACAGATTCAGTGCTAACTTTACCACTCCCCCTCAAAGGCTCTATCACAATACCAGAAGAAAGCCTGGTACCCAACATTTCTACAGCATAGGTAAAAGCTGCAATATCCAAAGCCAAGAATACAGTGTCCATGGGACCTGATAATATCCCTGGCTGCATTCTACATGAGCTACAAAATGAACTGGCACCACACATGTGTGCCCTGTTCAATCACTGCCTTTCCTCAGGTGTTGTCCCTAATGAATGGTGCACTTGTACAGTCATCCCTCTCCATAAAGGGGGAGTGACTACAGACCCAGGGAACTATCACCCCATTAGCCTGACGAGTCTGGTATGTAAAGCTATGAAGCCCATCATCATGGACCTGACTAACAAAGATATAGGCAATCTCCAAACTCTTGATCCCCGCACAGTTCATTTTGTCAAGGGGAGATCCTACCTACTGAACCTGATTGACTTCTTCGAGGGAGTCACTAAGACTGTGGATGAGGGTAAGACAGTGCATACAGCCTACCTTGACCTGGCCAAGGCCTTTGATACCATTCCTCATTCAGGTATCATTGATAAACTCACCAAACTAGGCATCAATCCTTATATCACCAGGTGGGTTATAAACTGGCTCACAGACAGGACCCACAGAGTGAAAGGTGCAGACTCCAAGTCAGACTGTCAACCAGTCATGAGTGGAGTCCCACAGGGTTCAGTCCTGGGCCCTCTCTTGTTTGGCATCTACTTCTAAGAAGTCCAGGCCAAACACAGAGGGACTCTGGCAGACCAGGTTCGCTGATGACTGCAAGCGGAGTCACTATTAACTCCCCAAGTGATGCAGGCATCCTGCAAAAGGGCCTCACTGAGACTGGTATCGGAACCATAGCCTTAAGCTTAATGCCAAAAAATGCGTTATCATTCCCTTTGGAAAAAACTCAGTTCCCACTAATTAGCACTTCGATGAGAGCCCACTGAACACTGAAGGGGCCATAAGAGATCTGGGCACACAAGTCGAGAGCAACCTCACCTTTGACCAACACACTGCCACTGTGGTCAGAAAGTCCTTCTATGTGGCACACCTCATAACCAAAGGTTTCACATCCAGGAAGAAAGAGGTCATCATCCTTCTCTACTCATCCCTCATTAGACCAATCATCGAATATAACACCCCAGATGGCATGTACCTGACCAGACACCCACAACAGAGGCCACAAAAGTACCTCACAAAAAGAATCATAGGCCTTAAACACATGTCCTACATGGACAGACTCAAGAAACTTCAGCTGTTCTAAGCCTCTTATCGTCTACTTAGAGGTGATCTCTGCATAACTTACAAAGCCATGTCTGACCCAGCCCTTCTTGAAATGCAACACCTAAAGAAATCCCAATCCCCTCACACCACATGCTCCAGAGATCACAACCTCATTACCACAATCAAAAGAACATGTAGGTGGGACAAATTCATCACCCAGAGACTGCTCATACTCTAGAATAAGCTTCCTATTCATATCAAGCAGAGCACCTCGCTGGCCCTCTTCAAGAGAAATCTCGATGAGTGGATGGGTAACAGAAAGTTCACCCCAGGGATCACTCCAGCTTCCCTATTAGATAGAGGCACTGTGAATTAACATCAGGTGGCACAGTGTTGGGGCAATTTTTGGGCTAGGCTTGTAAAGGCTCCAGGGCCATTAGCCTAGTACACACCTATGAACCTATGAACCTTATATGTTTTTCTCTTCAATTTTAAATGTCATTTATTATTTGACTGTGCCTCATTACCTTTCTATATTTGGCTTTTAATGCAATATAAATTGTGTTTGTCTTTAACTTGGATCATGGAAGAAATGAGTTTGAAAACCAGTCTACCAAACCTGTTAGCAGATAGATAAATATGCTATCTGGCCTTGACTGCATTTAGTTGCACTAGGAAAAGCTGTCACATATATCTAGCCTTTCCTAGTCTGATATGTAGAAGTACAGAAATGCAGTTAGCTGAAAGGAACATATCACCCATCGGCCCTCTTTATTATTCTTTTGACAATTGAATTCCCAACTGAGTTATAGCCTCAGTAAAACTGATATACCCCTTTTACTTTGGCTGGATGTGCTATGTGGGTAGATTTCAAACCTCTTCAACTTAAACCTGTGTGTTTGAGAATTTGTTTTTGGGGTCCTTCAAGAAAATAATATCAGTGGTATCTATCTATGCACTTTGTTATATCCCATACATTCAAAGAAATAACTTGATACATATGACATTCACTTTGACTCATCCTCTTCACAATCCTTTTTTCTTAAAAAAAGAAACATCTTTATTAAATTCTCATTTAAATTATCATTTATGACATAGGCAATCATACATCTACCATGTCTAGACAATTCTGATTCTGTATTATAGCCCAAAAAATAATTTCCTTAGTTATACCAATTTGTTCACCCAGTATTTCTGATGGAGTAGTATGCAGGGAACTTTTAAAGTCTGCCAGCTCATTACACTCCCAAAAATATGTTCCCAATTACTTCTTTCTTCCCCATCAACAAGAACAAGGTGAGAAATACTTGTTTGTGAGACGCGGCTCAATGACAACATAAATGATAGTGCAGTAAACTTAGAGAAGTTTACACTGTTTCATGCAGACAGAAAACATACGTGTGTGGAAAGGCCGGAGAAGGTGGAGTCTGCATCTATGTTAACAAAAGACGGTGCGGCAACTGTGAAATCATACTGTCACACTGTTGTGAGAATGTATAGTTCCTGTCCATTAAATGTAGACCATGTTATTTTCCCAGGTAGCTGAATGGGGTCAGTGTAACAGTGGTGTATATCCCACCTAGTGCTAATACCACTGAGGCTCTAAATAAACTATGCAATCACATGGGTGAGCTGCAGAGCAAATATCCTGACTTTGTACATGTGGCAGCTGGTGACTTAATAAAGCAGATCTGAAAGAAGTACTCCCACACTACCATCAGTATGTGGATGTACCTACAAGGGGTGATAACATCCTGGACAAGGTATACATAAACGTAAAGAAAGCTTATAAGGCAGTGCAACTTCCACAAATGGGAAACTCTGACCATTATACCATCTTGCTATCACCAGCTTACAAACCTGTAATGGTTAGAGAGAAACCCACAAAGAAACAAATCAGGGTATGGCCCAAGGAGCTATGGAGGCTCCCCAAGACTGCTTTGAAAGAACCAGCTGGGATATGTTCAAGGAGGCAGCCACAGTGAATCAGCATCTGAACACTGATGAATACACTGAGGTAGTCATGGTATACATTTCAAACTGTGTTGATGGGGTAACAAATACCAAGAGTAGCACTATTAGAGCTAACCAGAAGCCATGGCTCACCCCTAAGGTATATGAGCTTCTGAAGGAGAGAAACACAGCTTACAGGGCTAAGGACAAAGCAGCCCAAGTGTAGCAAGAGATAATCTGAGGAAGGGTATAAAGGATGCCAAGAGGGAGTATGACAGAAAGGTACAGAGCCACTCTGAAGACATGAAGGATGCAAAGAGACTATGGCAAGGCATACAGGAGATCACTGACTACAAAATCAGATCAGCACAGTGTGAGGACAGCATCGAATTCCTGGACAGTTTGAACATCTTCTTTGATAGATTTGAGGAAAGAAACAACAGGCTGGCACTAAAGCGACCCGCTGATAAAAAGGGTGTAGTACTCAGCCTCAGCACAGAACAGGCAAGAAGAGAGCTAAGGAGAGTGAACCCCAGGAAGGCTGCTAGCCCAGACAACATACTGGGCAGGGTGTTAAAAGGCTGTGCTAATGAACTATGCACAGTGCTCAAGAAAATATTTAACACCTCTCTTGCCATGGCAAATGTACCCTCATCATCCCACTACCTAAGAAAACCTCTCCCTCCAGCCCAAACGACTACAGACCAGTCACTCTGACATCCATTGTTATGAAATATTTTGAGTGGCTAATCAAAAAGCATCTTTCATCATGCCTATATCCTGATTTTGAACCTGTGCAGTTTGCATACAGAACTAACCAATTCACAGCTGATGCCATACCAATAGCACAACATATCTCCCTTGAGCATTTAGAGGGCAAATACAACTATGTGAGGGTGCTGTTCATAGACTTCAGCTCTGCATTTAATAAGGTGGTACCAATGCAGCTGATAGAAAAACTGACACATCTAGCGATCAGTAATCTCTGTAACTAGATCCTGGACTTCCTGAATGAGAGACCACAGATGGTGCATTCAGGTAAGAACACATCAAAGTGCATCACGATTAACACCGGGGTTTCACAGGGATATGTTCTCAGTCTACTGTTATTCACCATCCTGACCCATGACTGCTATGCTAAGCACAAGTCCAACCATATCAAGTTTGCTGATGATACCACATTCGTGAGGCTGATCACAAACGAGGATGAAAGGGCATACAGAGAGGAGGTGGTATCTCTGATCAGTTGGTGCAACGGGAATAACCTTGACCTGAATGAAAGAAAGACCAAAGAGATTATCATCGACTTTAGGAAAAGGAGAACAAGCCACTCAGTGCTCGGGATCCATGGTGAGAGTGTGGAGGGGTTAAGAGTACAGAATTCCTGGGTGTACACATATCAGAGGATCTCTCATGGTCAGGAAACACCAGCCAACTGATCAAGAAAGCGCACCAATGTCTCCACTTTTTATGAAGGCTGAAGAAAGCTAAGCTTCCTCCTCATATTCTCTACACTTTCTATAGAGGTGCAATAGAGAACACCCTCACCTGCAACTTCACAGTGTGGTTTGGAAGCTGCACAGTTACAGAAAAGACAGTGCTACAAAGAGTGGTGAGGGTTGCAGAGAAGGTAACAGGTTTCAACATCTTTATTCTGTAAGAAGCATGCAAAAGGCCACCAAAATAGTACAGGACAACACGATTCCTGCACATGGACTGTTTAAGCACCTGGCATAGGCAGGAGATATTGCAGCATCTGCTGCAGGACTACAAGATTTAGTAACAGTTTCTACCCTACAGTGATTAGACATCTTAACTCGGGCACTAGTCCCAGGGGTCTGGACACATAATAAGTCAATTTTTATTTATTCGTGCAATATATACTTACATATATTTTAAGTAAGTGCAATATTTATTTATTTATTATATCCATAGTCAGTATTATTTAACTCACTCAGGTACAATATTAAACAAATAACTTAGGTATTTCAATCTGTAGTGTGTTTTGTATTACTTTAAATAGGGTTGTTAATTTAAATGAAAGGAGGGTATTCTTTTCATATATGAGTGTCTCTTGCTCTTTCTTGTATGTATTGTGAGTAGTACTGTATCTGTTAGTTATGTTTATCCCTCTACTTGTATGTGTTGCTTCACTTTCCTTTGCGATCTCAAAAACTGAGCTGATGGACAAGATTTTGTTTAGGCTATATGTGCGTAGTTCTAAATGACAATGACATTTACTTCGACTTTGACTTTGATCACATCTCCAACATTTGCTAACTATCTGAGGAAAAATTCTTTGGAGTCTACTTGGGGTATATAATACCTATATAAACACTTCCAAGCAAAGATCCAAAATCTTCTATACTTTGTTGCATATTTGGGAGACAAACATGTCTCCCATTGTTTCTTTTATGAATTGCTCATCCAGTCTTTCTTCTCAATCCTTTCTAACCTCCTCTGATTGATTCTCATAGTTATTATGCAATATTTTAGATGCTCTACTGATTATCCCTTTTTAATAGCAGCTTCTGTTCTAGATTCTACCAAAAACTCTACCAGTGCTGGTCTTTCACTTAGGATCTCGCTAGTTATTTCTCTTTGTCTATATTCTGATAATAATCCCTGACAGGGAATGCAATCTCTAGCCTGCAGTCCAAATAAATTCTTAGCCTTTTACATTCTATTACCTTTCAAGCTCTAATTATTTGCTCTGATGGTTCCATGGTTCCTTTTTCAATTCTCTCCAATAAATTCCAGCCTCTCTTGCCTATTGTCTGTATCCCTAACTGGAGTCATCCTTATTGGCAGAATCTCCTTTCTCTATTCCCATACTGACTGAGTTATTAGAATATTTTCTGCAACTTTATGAATATAATATTCTGCATGGTTATTGTTATTCACCTTAACGATCTACATCCAAAATCCTAGTCTCTCCTTGTTTCTTGAGCTTCCTCCCTGTTTCATCATCATCCGTTTCTACTTTGAATTATAGTTTTCCACTTGTACTATGTATAGGAGCAACTCTGAATCACCCATTCAAATCAGGTAATCCCAAAACACCTTGTTCTATTGGAAGAATCAGCTTATCCCACTTGACTCTTCCCCTCCCAGATAAAAATCCTTCAGCCCTTTTATTAATTGTTATCTACAACTTCTCCTCTGGTTGATAAAAATAAGCCTGACCTATTATAAAAACTGAAAGGACTAAAAACATTTTAACTGCTTGTATTCTTGCTATCCATATCCTTAAAACAGAGCTTACAATTTCTCACTTTTTGTATTTTTTTTTTTGCTTAGTCTCTTCCCACTTATCCATATATCCATAGCTGCCACAACAGAATCGTTTTTAATCCGTACTTCTAAGTACTTCTGTGATGTAAGTGCCAGGATAGCCAGCTGGAGTTTTGTAAAGAATGATATGTCCTTTGAATATCAAACCGATTTATGCAAGATGTTTGCATTACAAATGTATTAGAATTGTATGTCATTTGTATATCAAACTGATTTTGCAGATACTTGTGCTGAAAATGTATTTATTTATTATTCATTTACCAGGAAATTCTAACTTGGAATGAAGCCAATTTTCAGTGAAGGACCAGGGAGAAACACTCCAGATGCATGTCTTTGTAACGTGGGAGGAAATCGGAATACCTGAAGGAAATCCACAAGAATGCAGGGAAGATATGCAGACACAGCGCAGAAAGCACCCCAGCTAAGAATCCAACTGGAGAACCTCTTGCTGTAAGGCAACAATGCTACCACTGCAACGTATTTGTGAACTTTGCTTGTGTTGAAATGTATCAACACTGCACCATGCTGAATAAAGAGAAATGTACATGTATTACTGTAGCTGAATTAAATGTATATGTTTTAATAGAGGATACTGGCACAGCAGAGGTTAACTATAAGAAAAATAAAAGGAAATGTAAATGAGCTGTTAAACCCTTAAAAAGCTCCCCACAGTGCTGAATAGGACTGGAGATGCTAGGTCTGGGATAGAGCCTTTGTTCATTAGCTCAGTAAAAAGAGGGGAGACCCCAGACACTGTCATAAACATTTGGATGTGTATTGCGGCCATCCTGCTAATTCCTGTCTCAGCTTCAAAGGGGAATACTGTAAAAACCTAGAGTCAGGTGACCAGATGAGGTCATTCTGCCAGCCCTCTTGGAAATTATATTTTAGATATTACAAAGAGAAATATCAGAGTATTGAGTATTCTGTTTGGGAAGCCTGACTAGAAAGACCCTCACCCATAGCGTCTTGCCTTGCGGTAGTAAGTAACTTAACTAGGAAACAGTGCAATTCTTTTAGATTCAGTGAGGAATATAGTGAAACTTAGTTAAGATATTGTTTTTCTTTATTTGTCTGAGTCTGTCCATCAAAGGTCCTTTCAATATTTCCTGTGTTCTGACCTCTGTGGTTTACTGTGAATATATATTCAGCATTTACATGTACTTTTATTATTTATTATTAAATATACTTAAAACTTTTATTGTGACTAGTCATTGTAGAAAGTATCTAACCTTGGAGAGTACTTATATTTATTTGGTGACAATGTGTGGGCCACTCTAGAAGGCCTAGCCATCTTGGTGAACTACTACCATTTGTATTAGTATTAATATTACACAGTATAATTGGATACTCTTCATTAAGAGTCTTATAGTAACTTACTGGTGGCAGTGATAACTACCTTATAGTCTGGGCAAAGTTGGTAGTGCAGGTAATCTGTGCCAGCCTTTCCCAGGTGTGTGTGTGTGTGTGTGTGTGTATGTGAAAATTAAATCTTAAAGAGTGTGTGTATCAGCTACTTGTGGCAGAGACATGAAGCATTGGGATTACAGAAAGGCATCACAACTTCATTTTAGCATGTCCCATAAGTATGTATATTGCTGAACCAATTTATGTGTGGGTACATAGTTTACAGCTACAGCATTTGTTTTAGCTTCTCTTCTTCACAATTCTTAAACAATTTTCTGTTATATTTACAAATCAACAGAGTGACATTGTGCTTGAACATGACATGGAAGATATAAATGAAAAGAGCCTTGCTCGTGCACTGTTTGGAATGTTTTCATTTTAAGACCCTTCCATTGGATACATGCATCCTCCTACTCAGTACTGATAGACCTGCTGCATATCAAGTAAGTCAAACAGAACCAAAAAAGCTCAGTCCAAGGATCTAAACTTTTTCTAAAACATCAAAACAATAACGCAAAGTAGAAAGCTAGATATATACAGACACAAATTGTATTATTAGTGCTTTCATTTAAACATTGCCAAACTGCTTCATATCTAACTCAAAACTGCATGCTTCCACTCATCACATGACTCATCAGTCCCCACTAGTAACTAGACCTTAAAGATACCATGACCAAATATTCTATTAAAACAATAACTACCTTGAAGCTGCTTTTAAATAGCAGAAGACATTACAAAAGTAGTACAGCAAAATAAGGTGCCTGGCATTCATTCAATACATGTCATGTTATGTTCATTTCCAGCAATTAAATTATTACTTTATTATAAAAGCTTAAGAATCATTATAGCTGTTTTTACCATTTCATTATAAAATTACTGTTAAAATACTACAAAAAACTGCCACTTTTAATAATTTATATAAATAAATATATATCCCAGTATATAAATGAAAAACTTATAAAAGCCAAATGAAAAGAACATAAAATATAAAATATATATTAGAAAATATGTGCAAAAAAGCATGCAAAACAATACATCCAAAAGCACGAGAACCCTCTGCTTGTCTATGACAGTAATAATGCTAAGCTAGAAGTGCTAAATCTATCTATTGAAGGCCCTATGTTTAAGCACACTATTGACAGATGAATATTCATTCATACCTGGCCATGCATATGCGTTAAGCATGATTTGCCATTTGAATTCTTTCTCCTCTAATTACAAAGACCAAGGTCCACCCCTTGGGCTGACCAAAACTTGCTCTACTACCATATATTTAAATTCATGGTCCTCATTACTAATAACAAGAGCATTAGTTCATTTTTGCTTCTTAATAGCATATTCATGCTCATATATTCTTCTTTCAGGGTTCTCTCTATTTCCCTACATAGTATGAAGGACAATCTTAACAGGTGGCCAAATATACCACCCCTTTTGTGCAAAAGTTGCATTTACCTCCAAGCTTGTACTTAATACATCTTATTTCAAAATTATCCCTTACATTAATTAAGGCACAATAATGGCACATACCACATTTTCTTGTTCCTGGGTTCCTTCCATTTGGGCTTTTTGCTTTTTGTTCTAACAGACCCTTAATATTTCTACCTCATTTTGTAATTAATCTAGAGCTTTCTTTTAGTGTGTCCCTTAGATAGCTATCTTCCTCAATAAGTACCCAATTTTTTACTAGTATATTTCTTGTCTCGTCCCACGTTGCTTCGCTAGGGACGGCTTGCACCTGGCACCCCTGGGCTTTCGAATACTGGCTAAGGCTCTTGCCACCCCCATAGTGCCTTTTTTAGGCAAGGCTCAAAAGAAAAACCCACCTCCATAGACAACACAAGGAAAAAAAACTAAGGGTAATGCTGCTCAATGCCAGAAGTCTAAATCTCAAGATGCACGCACTTGAGGCTCTCCTCAGTATGGAGACTATTGATATATGTGCAGCAACAAAAACCTGGTTCAAGGCTTCTGAAAGCACCCCAGCACTACCAGGTTATACCTCATACCATGCTTTTCGGCCCCAAAACTCAGACCGAATCACAAAAGGAGGGGGAGTATCCATATTCATCAAAGATACCCACACCTCCAGGTTAGTGGTACTGCACGAAGCATCAGAGACCATACATGTGCGACTAACAGTGGGCAAAACTGCCTTTCAGTTTGTAGCCTGCTACAGACCACCCTCCCAAACTCAGGAACCCCACTCGGCTTTCCTGAGAACACTGGAGAATATGAAGGTCTCTTCAAACACCATAATATTGTGTGACTTCAACTACCCAAACATTGACTGGGAAAACTACTCAACCCTCAACACCCTCTCCCAATGGTTCCTAGAATTTATAAACTCAAATGCTATGGAACAACTGGTCACCACTCCCACAAGAGGGGACAACATATTGGACCTGGTCATCACCAACATGGGGACTCTATGTTCCACACCAGAGGTAAACCCCTCATTGGTAAGATCAGACCATATATCAATCTCACTGGACATCCATATCCCATCCCCATCCCCAGCCAAGGAAAATAAGGTGAAAAATTTCTCATAAGCAAACTTCACACTTCTTAAAACTGAGGCGGAATCCTTCAAAGACCCCGGGCCAGTGGAAAATACTGCCCAAACCACAGAATCCTTTACAAACGCATTCTATGGACACCTACAGGAATGCATGGATCGTGCTATCCCAAATAAAACCAAGACTCACTCCTCCTGTCTGATGGACCCCAGCCATAAATAAGCTATACAACAGAAGGAGGAAGCTACTACATGATAGAGCAAAATTCCAAAAAGGGAAGGCATATCTAATCAGTACTAGCAAGAAACTATGATCCCTCATAAAATCATCTAAAGCCAGCTTTGAAAGGAAAAATTGCACAAGACGCTAAAGGTAATCACAAGGCCTTCTTTAGTTATGTCAGGAATCTGGGTGGCAACTCCCAGATATGCTCTGAGTTAGTGCAAAATGACAAAAAATACACTGAACCCACAGACATTGCCAACATCCTGGCAGACAGGTTCAGTGCAAACTTCTCCCCCCCTTCCCCCCCAAAAGAGCAAATGTCTATCCCAACAGAATGTAGCCTCTATGACATCACAGAAGCACAGGTGAAAGCTTCCCTCTCCAAAGCAAAAAACACAGCATCAGTGGGACCAGACGGTGTCCCGGGCTGCGTCTTACACGAGCTCCAAGAAGAACTGAACCCTCACATAAAGTCACTGTTCAATCTCAGCCTTACTACAGGATATGTACCCAAAGAATAGCGTACAGCAACAGTGGTCCCGCTCCACAAAGGTGGTGCCACAATGGACCCTGGAAACTATCGCCCTATAAGCCTGACTAATCTGGTCTGCAAAGCTATAAGACATTGAGAACCTCCAGACACTGGATCCTACCCAATTTGGCTTTGTTAATGGCAGAACTTGCCTCTTAAACCTAGTTGACTTCTTTGAAACAGTTACTAAGGCTATAGGTGAAGGGAAGGTAGTCCACACAGCCTACCTGGACGTTGCAAAAGCCTTCAACACGATACCCCATTCGGGCATCATAAATAAACTCACCAGCTTAAATATCAACACCTATGTCACAAGATGGGTTGCAAACTGGCTCAGGGATGGAACCCACATGGTCAGAATTGCAGGTGCCATGTCAGACTCTAAATCAGTTACAAGTGGCATCCCACAAGGCTCAGTCCTGGGACCTCTCTTGTTTGGTATATACTTTTCTGAGGTACAGGCCAACATGGGAGGACTATGGCTGACCAAGTTCACAGATGACTGCAAACTGGGAGCCATAATCAACTCTCTGGCTGACACAAGCATCCTCCAAAAGGGTCTCTCAGAGATGGATACCTGGTGCCAGAGCCATGGCCTCAAGCTAAATGCCAAAAAGTGCATAGTCACCCCCTTTGGAAAAAACAAAGTGCCCACAAATTACCACATAGGTGATAATCCATTAAGTACGGAAGAAGTAATTAGGGATTTGGGGACCCAAGTAGATAGTAATCTCTCCTTTGACAATCATGTTGCCAAAGTGGTTAGAAAGACCTTCAGTATAGCCCACCTTATCACGAAAGGGTTCACATCTAGATCAAGAGAGGTCATTGTGCCCCTCTTCTACTCATCACTCATCAGGCCCATAATTGAATACAATGCCCCATTTGGGATGTACCTTACCCAACACCTGCGGCAACTGGAAAGACCCCAAATGTACCTCACCAAGAGGATCAAAGGCCTCAAACACATGCCCTATGCAGCTCGGCTAAAGAAACTACAGCTCTACTCAGTTGCTTATCGCCTCCTCAGAGGCGATCTATGCCTGATGTACAAAGCCATGTCCAACCCAGAATTAATGGACATGCTCCACCTCAGGAAATCCAAATCCCTTAGAGCTACATGCTCCAGGGACTTAAACCTCAGCACAGCAATAAATACGACATGCTGGAGGGGCAGATTCATATCCCAGAGGCTCCCCTTACTCTGGAACAAAATTCCAATCCATGTTAGGCAGAGCCCCTCACTGACCCTCTTCAAGAGAAATCTTGAAGAGTGGATGGCAGATCGTAAGTTTACCCCTGGGATCCCTTCTATGTCCCTGCTAGACAGAGGCACAGTAAACTAACCTTAAAAGGGCTATTTTCTGTGACCTACTATACAGAGGCACAATTAACTAATCCAAAAGGGAGGTGAAAGCCAAACATACTCTGGCTAGGCTTATAAATGACCTAGGGCAGATAGCCTAGTATCAACCTATGAACCTATGAACTTATAATCATTAGTGTAAGATGTAATAAAACTAGAGGTATAAATTACTTTATCTGTGTTGATGTCCCCATGTATTTGCACCTCATTTTTTTTCATTATTTAATATTGGTTGAAAATTGCCACTTTTTCTTTTTTGGGAAACCTCTCCAACCAGTTCTGTCAACAATCTGTCTGGGAAGTGCTAATAATAAAATCAGGGTCTATATATATCCAGTTTTCCGCTTTGCATTGTTTTTTTTTTTATTTTCAGCAGTTTTTCATTGCTCTGTTCTTCTAAAACATCATCAGAGTGGTCTGGAGGGGCAGGTACATCTGATAGAGGATACCACTGCTTTGAAACAGACTCCCCATCCAAGTAAAATAAAGACCTTCCCTGTCTATATTTAACTGCAACATGGATCTATGGATGGGTAATAGAAAATTTACCAGAGAAATGCACCCTGTATTACTAATGGCCAGAGACATCTTGTCAATGATTTATCCCATGCTTAGATCCCCTCAAATCATCTATGTAATGCTCCTAGTTATTCTCAGTAGTGGTAATACGTAATTATCAATCATGGTATGAGTAAGGTCAATCTAACACCAAATGGGATAGGTTAAGTCAAGCACCAAAAGGGAAATTGGCTAGGCTTAAAATGTTCTGCAAGGGCAGCTAGCCTAGTACTTATTATGAACCTATAATTTATTGGAATGTAGTGAGGTCTTACTAGGTGTCATCAGTATATCAGTAATACTAACTTGTTATTTATTAAATGGAATGTCTTTTGTAAACTCTTGGGTGCATTAGCAGTTACCCCAATTTATGCATACTTTTAATGTTAACTATGTATTATTCATATAACTTAATGGTGTGATTTCAAGAAGCTGGTTCTGAAGAGGAAGACCATATTTTTCAGGAAATGCTGTATAATTCACTAAATACTATCACAATGATTACAGAATATGTATGGACCAGATCTATCTGCCCATATGTAGAATAGATTAAAACTACCATTAAATGGACAAGCTGCCCTTGATGGGTGTTCTTGTGAATGCTATGCTGTGCCTTAAAGTTATCTTGGAACAATTTATCTGCTGGGTCATGATATATCTCTCTGCATACTTAAGTACAATGAAGTTCTTTATTATCTTAATATCCTTCTTGATGTGAATTAATGTTGAATTTCATAATATTGAGATCACAACATCGAAAATTCAAAACACTGAAAACCCAAAACATTGAAAACTCAGAACATTGAAAGTGTGCTTCATAACACTGAAAACTACATTGCACAAGTAAATAATATCATCGCCACTTACAAGAACACCTAACTAACAAACACACTTCCTACTACATTTCTGCAGAGGGGCAAGCCCCCCTGCACCCCCTATGTGGGAGGCTCTGCCGTAAATTAAATATACCAACTCCAACATCACACTACTGTCGAAAAAAGTTCATTTCCTAACCTTAGTGGGGGTGCAGGGAGGCTTGCCTCCCTGCAGAAATGTAGTAGAAAGTGTGTTTGCTATAGGTGTAGAGGATGTTATTTACATATGCATTGTAGTTTTCAATGTTATGAAGCACACTTTCAATGTTCTGAGTTTTCAATGTTTTAGGTTTTCAATGTTTTGCGATTTAGATGTTTTGGTCTCAATGTTATGAAATTCAATGTTATGAAATTTCAATGTTATGAAGGGGACCCATATATATATATATATATATATATATATATATATATATATATATATATATATATATATATATATATATATATATATGTGTATGTATATGTATATGTATATATATATATTTATATATATCCTTTTGAAGGCAGTCAGATATGATGTTTTGATATTGGTTGTAGTGCAGCTGGTGGAATCTTCACTAAGGGCCTTTAAGGAAGGGAATTATATCTTTATGAAAGTCTGTGAGCTACTAATTTGTGTCACTGACCATCAATTATTTGTCTTCTCTAGTGCCAATGGGAATACACACTTCTGAGATATTTAACAAAAGGCTCCTATAGACTTTGAGTAATTCATTGCACCTCTTTGAAAGGGTGGCAAATACTTTATTTGCATCTCATTTTAAGTGGTTCAGATGCCTTCCCCCTCATGAACCCAGTTAGTCCACCTCAGACGTGGGTAGTAGGATACAATGGCTATCTTCTAGTTTTTATTATAGATTCTACTCAAATAGCTTAACGAAGCATAGTTCGTATATTGAGAAATCTAAATTAGCTCTTTGTTGTCAAATCAAAGGTTATATCCATTAAATATTAACACTTATAGTCATGTGCCCCTGATTAGAAGTTTACATCATTAGTTTGTTTGTGTCTTTCGGCTTTTCCTGGTTAGGGGTCGCCACAGCGGAACTCTGGTCTGCTAATGATTGGCAGTAGAGTTTTACGTGCTGGCTTGCCGGGCCTAACGCACAACCTTCAACGAAGGAACGCCCGTTCACACATGTCGCCACACAGAAGATGGTCTAACTGAGAATCGAACGGGCAACGTCTAACTGTGAGGCAACAACGCTACCGCACCACCACCGTTAGTACTTTTAGGAAATACCTGGATCTCAGTTACCTTATCTTAAATAATTTTAAACAGGTTACTAATTCATATGCTTTGATTTAGTTGAGCACTTACCCAGTAAAAAATGTGATTATTACAGCTTGTGTTACAGATTTGCATAGTACAGAGTGCTAGATAAGCTGTTTCAGAGTATTAATATGCACTTTTCAGTGTGGTAGCCTTTCATATATCCCTTTTGATTTTTTAATCTCTGAAGCTACAAATTAAAGTCAATGTTATACAGCTTAATACAGTGCAGAGGAGCAATGGATGTGATATGAGTGATGCTGACTGACTGTTCTTGCAAAAATGTACTAAATACTTTAACTATGGAAGTTCTTATTTTGAGGGTTTAGTCTTGGCTTTGCTATATTGGAAATATTTTGTTTTCAGCTGTCTACTATTGGATACATGAGTATCAGATCTTGGGTGTGTGGTGGGATGTGAGGGAATAACTGTTTTGGGTTCATTGTACTCTTTGCCATTTTGAGATCTGCTTCATATATTAATTGTAGCTTCATTGCATTACTTCAAAAATAGTACAGGTATAAATGTGTTATAATGTAATTTAGTGTTAAACATGTTTCACCTAATAGGGAGGTGAGTCATGCATTTCCTGTTATGGTTTCCATGTAAAAGCTTCTGAGATATGACAATATCTACATGAAATGGCTGAATTAATTATTTCCTCTTGGATCCTGCATGACATAAATGTGATCTCTAAAAAAGTTGGTATTTTTTCTTTCTTTCTTTCTTTCTTTCTTTCTTTCTTTCTTTCTTTCTTAATATGAGAACAAACATGCTTCATAATAGAAATACACACACATACATATGTATATATATATATATATATATATATATATATATATATATATATATATATATGTATATATATAGGTTCACTTTTAAATGTTGAAATTCCGAAATCTCGAATTTTAAAAAACGTACCCAAAACATCGAGATTTCAGAATCTTGACATTTAAAAGAGGGTTAAAAAAACAAAAATAAAGAAAAACCTACTGTTTGTAGGGGGGTGAGCCCCCCTGCACCCCCCCAAACCCCCTACTTAAATATACCAATTCTGAGATCGTGCTACAGTGACGAGAATGGTAATGCTACTATTCTAGTTACTGTAGCGCAATCTCAGAGTTGGTATATTTAAGTAGTGGGGTGTGGGGGGTGCAGGGCAAACACTTTATTTCAAGTCTCTCTCTCTTTTTTTAACTCACAAATGTCGAGATTCTAAAATCTCGATGGTTTGGGTATGTTTTTTTTTTAATTCAGGATTTCTGAATTTCCACATTTAAAAGTGGACATATATATATATATATATATATATATATATATATATATATATATTTATATAAAATGGATATAGATAGATAGATATAGATAGATATCAAAAATTGATAATAGATATATTTGTTTCAATTAGTTCAAAAAGGCAAAACAAATGTCCCAGGAAATATAAATTTAACATAACAAACCCCTTTCATTAGTAAAACAGTAAAACACGAACTTCATCACAGTAAAAGCATAATACAAAAAAATCATTTAAATAGCATTGCCACTGTAAAGTCCCTGCTCTGGGCCTATAATCAAGGAGCCTTAATCCTTACCACTGACACTGGAGAGGAACATTCATTTGGAACAAAAATAGATACACACAGTATTTCCAGATGCAGCTCTCTGCACCAAGCACATTTTCCCTTAAGAGCACACAGGAAACACACTCAGTCTGGGGGCTGGGTTTCCCTCTCTCTTTCCAGGTCCTCAGTAAGACTCCACACTGCACAGCTGTAGTGTTGAGTCCTCAGCCGAGTGTTCCAAGCCACGTCCTCCACTATCCTCTCAGTGAAACCAGTGCTCTGTGTCCCTGTTCCAAGTAGCTGACACACACACTCTTTGAGATTTGATTTTCAGACACACACACACACACACACACACACACACACACACACACACACACACACACACACACACACACACACAAGCACCTGGGAAAGGCTGACACAGATTTACAAGCTATGGCCCCTTTTGCCCAGACTATAAGGTAGGTACTGCCACCAGAACACTCCAAAGCCAGCTACTGTAAGGATCTTACAAGGGTACCCAATTATACTGAGTACAATTAATACTAATATAAATGCAGTATTTGACCTATGCGGCAAGGCTTTCAGGCCACAGTGTCACCAAATAAATATAAGTACTCTCAAAGGTTAACATATTCTCTAAAAGACCAGCCACAATGAAAAGTTTAAATATATTTAATAATATATAATAAAAGAATATAAAAATACTAAATATCTGTTTATAATAAACACCAGAGTTTCAATCACAGGAAATATTAAAAATAACACCCATGGAAAGATTCACAGCTACAGAAAAGCAATACTTAACTAATCTCAATATGTTTTCCTGACTGATCTAAGGAATTGCTCTCCCCTAGTTCACTTACTAGAACTAGGCAATATAATGTAGCTGAGTGGTCCTTCTTTGTTGGGTTTCAAAAACAGACTGCTCCGAAACTTCTGTCTCATCTAGTATTAAAACATCATTTCAGTGCTGGATTACAGAATGACATCACATACATCTGGTCACTTGACTTCTGGTTCCCACACTACCCCATTCACTAGAAACTGAACCAAAATCTAGCACATATGTGTCATAATACATGCACATAGAGCTTTGCACAGATGTGTTATAGCATCTGCAAGCTATAAAACCATTTCAAAAACTTCCACCCATTCAGGCTAGCAATTAGTGCAGTGACAGAGACCTGGTTCAAGGCTTCGGAGAGCACCCCTGCATTACCAGGCTATAATTCATACCAGACCTTTCGGCCACCTAACTTGGACTGAAGCACTAAAGGCGGAGGCGTGTCCATATTCATTTAGGATATCCACACCTCCAGGCTAGTTGCTCAGCATAATGCATCTGAGATTATCCAAGTGCAACTAACTCTGGGCAAGACCACAATGCAAATTGTAGCTTGCTATAGATTCCCGACCATGCCGCAGGATTTCCACTTCTCATTTCTTGATACACTGGAAAATATTAGGGTACAACCTAACAACCTAATAATGGGTGATTTCAACTACCCCATCATTAACTGGGAAAACTTCTCATGTACCAACTCTTGTGCTCAACGTTTTCTGGAATTCATGAATTCCAATGCCTTGGATCAACTTATCCACACCCCCACCAGGGGCAACAATATCCTAGACCTGATCATTATCAACATGGGCAACCAGTGTTCCACACCAGAGGTCAATTCCTCGTTGGTCAGATCTGACTACAAGCAAATCACCCTAGACATCCACATCCCAGCCCCCCCCCCAATTAGGGAAACCACCGTAAAAAATTTCTCCAAAGCCAACTTCACGCTTGTTAAGACAGAAGTGGCAAACTTCATGACACCCATGCTGATGGACAATAGAGATATGACTGCTGAATCCTATACAATTGCACTTTATAAGCACTTACAAGAGTGCATGGATTGTGCAATCCATAACAGAACCAAGATGCTATCCTCCAAAAAAAAGGAAGCCAATCTGGTGGTCCCCTGCTATAAACAAACTCTACAACAGAAGAAAGAAACTGTTGCAAAAAAAGAGTAAAATGCCATGACTGGAGGAACTCCATGGTCAGCTTCAGTAAGAAGCTGAGATCCCTCATAAAATCCTCCAAAGCTAGTTACAAAAACAAAATCACCACTGATTCTAAAGACAACCACAAAGCATTCTATAGCTATGCCAAGAATCTCAATGGCAGCACTCAGATCTGCTCTGAGTTACAGCACAATGGTACTAAATATACAGAACCAACTGATATTGCCAACATTCTGGCAGATAGGTTCAGTGATAACTTTACCCTGTCTCATCCCCTAAAGGGACCATCTCTATACCAGAATAATGCAAAGTACCTGTAATCACAGCTGCACAGGTAAAAAACACACTCTCCAAAGCCAAGAACACAGCATCCATGGGACCTGACAACATCCCAGGCTGCGTTCTACATGAACTACAGAACAAACTGGCACCCCACCTAAGTACCATGTTCAATCATAGCCTCGCCTCAGGCTTTGTGCCCACTGAATGGCGCACAGCAACGGTTATCCCACTCCACAAAGGGGGAGCCACCACGTATCCCGGGAACTACCGCCCCATTAGCCTGATGAGCCTGGTCTGCAAGGCTATGGAGCATATCATCATGGAACTTATAAACAATGACATTGGTAATCTCCAAACTCTGGACCCTACCCAGTTCAGGTTTGTAAAAGTCAGATCATGTCTCCTAAACCTGATAGACTTCTTTGAAGTGGTCACCAAAGCTGTAGATGAGGGTAAGGTGGTACACACAGCCTATCTAGATCTCGCCAAGGCTTTTGACATCATCCCCCACTCTGGAATTATAGACAAACTCACAAAACTAGGTATAAATCGCTATGTCACAAGATGGGTTGCCAACTGGCTCACTGAACAAACCCACACTGTGAAAGTAGCAGACTCTAAATCCAACTTCAGACCAGTGACAAGTGGAGTACCACAGGGTTCAGTCCTAGGTCCTCTCCTGTTTGGTATCTACTTCTCTGAAGTACAGGCTAACACAGAAGGTCTTTGACTAACAAAGTTCGCAGATAACTGCAAACTAGGAGCCATAATCAAATCTCCTAATGATGTGGATATCCTACAAAAGGTCCTCACTGAGACAGATGCCTGGTGTCAAAGCCGTGGCATCAAGCTCAATGCCAAAAAGTGCATTGTCATCCCTTTTGGTAAAAACTCTGTACCCATGAACTACCACATAAGCGGTAGTCTACTTAACACTGAAAGTGTCATAAGAGACCTGGGGACACAGGTGGACAGTAGTCTCTCCTTTGATAATCACATCACCACAGTAGTCAGAAAATCCTTCTACTTGGCACACCTCATCACAAAAGGTTTCTCATCCAGGAAAAAAGAGGTCATTGTTCCCCTCTACTCATCACTTATTAGACCCATTATAGAGTACAATGCCCCTTTTGGTATGTACCTCACAAGACATCTACAACAACTGGAAAGGCCACAGAAATACCTCACAAAGAGGATTACCAGCCTCAAACAGATGCCCTACACAGACCGTCTCAAAAAACTCCAGCTTTACTCTGTTGCATATCACCTATTCAGAGGCAAACTATGCCTAACATACAAAGCTGTGTCAAACCCAGAGCTGTTGGACATACTCCACATAAAGAAATCCCAATCCCTCCAAGCTACATGCTCTAGGGACCTAAACCTTGTCACCACAATAAACAAAACATGCTGGAGGGATAGAGTCCTATCTCAGAGACTTCCCATACTCAGGAACAAACTACCTATCTATATCAAACAAAGCTCCTCATTAGCACTCTTCAAGAAAAATCTTGATGATTGGATGGGAGATAGAAAATTCACCCTGGGGATCACTTCTGTGGCTCTGCTTGACAGGGGCACAGGAAAATAATTTTCTTGGTTGGCAAAAGCCAGGGTACTCTTTGGCTAGGCTTATATTGGCCCTAGGGCCAATAGTTTAGTACCTACCTATGAGCCTATGAACCTAAGGAGAAAACATTAGTATTCATAGTCCTGGTTTTCACAGACATTTTGTCTCTGGCTGCAATCAGAACTGTAAGATGCAATCTTTGTGGCCTAAACCAGTCCCTGGATTCATGAAGCTTCATGCAAGAATAAGGCTATTCTTGCATGGAGTGGTTCGTGTATGTTTAGGATAGCAGCACACCTTACATATGCATGAAGGTACGCTGCTATCTAAACTAAATGGACATGAACCAGGAGTGAGTGCAAGGGGCATGTGTCAGCAGTGCCTGCACCTAAAACATGCCCCCTGCACTCTGAAAGTGCCGTACAACACTTTCTGACACAGATGAGTGTCAATCTATATAATATTAGTGCTTGGCTCTAATATTATATAGTAAGCGAGTGTTCGCAGACACTGAAATGTAAATAGCTAACATTTCAGTGTCGACAGACACTGAAAAAAATAAATAAAAAACATAAACACCTAGAAGGCAGCAGCCTTCAAGTGCACACCTTCAGATGTATGCACTCTTTCCCTACATGCATGGAAGTAGTAGGCAAGAGGAAAGGAATACAAAATAAAAAATGTAATAATATTTTTTTTCATGAAATAAATCTGAAGTTTAAGTGCCTTGCAGCTTGTTTGCATGGTGCGCTGCTATGCTTAACCTGGCTGAAATGCTGAAAATGATAGAAAAGTGCTACTGTGATAGAAAACATCATTAAGCTGCTGTAGCATAACGATACTGCCATGGTATAGCATGTAGAACATGCTTGATTTGAATCCCCCTGCCAAATTATTTAATAAACTTTTAAGGAATTTGAATGATAGATGTCAATCATATGGCTCACGTATAGCACAGTAGGGGTGGGAATATGTAAAATATAAATGTAAAAAATAAGTTATACATTTAATGAAACAAAAATAGATTTAAGCAATGCTTTGCTAGTGTAAGCATTGCTTACCTGCTGTCAGCTCTGCTTAGCTGCTGTAAGCATTGCTATGCGGATTTGCATGGAGCTAAGCATTGTGCAGCATATTAAAACTGGCCAATCAAGAAAAAGTGTGGGAAAACTGCCCTATTTAACAGCACAAGTGGGAATATAGCCATAACCATTTGGGATTGCACACAGCAGGACCAGAATGTCTGGCGTTGGTGAATGTGTGCGCTTCTGAGATCAACGTTGGGGCATCCAGGAGTCCAGGGTCACAGTTGGGCCCCTAGTTAAAAAACATGATGACAGGCTGTTTCAGGGCCAGTATCAGGGCTTGCAGTACAAAGCAGAGGCCTGGGACCAGCTTGCACGTGATCTCACCAGTGTCATTGGCATACCCCAGACTGGTGAGCAGGTACGTCATCACCATAATGACCTGAAGAAGAGGAGGGGTGCACTCTTGGACCAGTGAATCCAAGAAGCCCAAGAGCAGGATGTCCCAACTGTCTGTAAGTATGCAGTCTTATGTATCTCTAAGTATGGAAAAAGTTCAACTTGAGACTGTGCAGATGTGATTAATGAGTGATGTTTCCCCATACAGCTGTGCAGAGACATCCCAGAATGTGGAGGCTCATGTCCAGTGACTGGCCCGGCTGCATCGGCAGTATGGTGAGTACAGAATACCCCCGACTATTAGCAGTAAGAAATCAAAATTATAGTAATGGTAGTATTGCCTGTATATACAATTGTGCTGTAAATGTCAAGAATAAATGCCTGTGTCAGGCTGCCAGTGATACAATGGAGTATTCCCAGCTGCTGTGTAATTCAAATATCAGTAGCAAACAAGGTACAATATGCAGGAGAGGAATATTAGAATATGTATGAGTGTGTCTGAGTGAATCTGTCAAGAAAGTGCCATGTCAGAGCTACTGTAACAGTTAGAAATGAAAAGCATTCTCCTGTGCAGATCATGCTGTAATAGTAATTGTGGATTTCTGAGTCATACACAGATATGTATGTCAAAACTAATAAAGGTGATCCCAAACACTGGTGTGTGTCATCCCACTTGTACCTGATAAATAGAAATGTGAATGTCCTGTAGAATCCATTAACTGAGGTGAAATGATTTAGCACTGCTTGTCTGCATACTTTAGAAAGGGCATGTCAAATAACTGGAAAAAAGCAACAGTACATATTCCTATCAGAATGTGTTTTACTTGTTTGTCTGCCAGCGTTGTCCTGTGTTAACCTTTCAATTTCAGCTATGTAGCTGTGAATGTACTGAGAAATATATAAGGCTAACAGGTGCATACTTAAAACCTACAGTGTGTACTCAGAAATCTAAATTGCAGTATGTAGTTGTAAAACAGTCAAATGTGCAATCCAGCTAATGTGCACATGTTTCACAAACAGTAACTCTAATGTCTGTTGTGTATGCATAATTTGCACTGAAAATGGGAAACAAATAATGGAACATGTCATAATAAAAGTACTGTGCACAAAAATATGTACTAGATAGAAATGTCACAACAACACACAGCACCTCCCCAGTAGCTCAGTCTGATAAAGACTAGGCCTGTAGCTCAATTTTGCACACACAGCACAGTTCGAATCCAGGGACCACTACTAACATCTCAGTCTGGTTCTACAGTTGTAAACTGCAATCTGAATAGAAAAAATAATGCACTGCAACACATACATTTTCCATGCAGGGCACACAGGTAAAGAAATCTGAATCAAAATACTAGTATGATGTGTATAACTATGAAAGGTGTACAACTGCTGTGTTGATCAGCCCCAGTCCTACAAATAGATGCAAGCTAGACATCTACACTCTGCAGTTTGGCCCAGACAAGCCCCTCAAATGTCACGCTGTCACTGACAGATTCCCCAGTTGCCAAGAAACCCGCACACAGAGAATGCCACAGTAGATGTATGTGAAAGGCACAACACACACCCCAAGGCCTGCAACTAATATGTGAATCTGAAATACGTGTAGAAACAGCAATGTAATGTGCACACATTTCATATGCACAGGCCCACCGGTAAAGAAATTGGTATAGAAACAGGTCTGATGTGTATAACTAAAATACAGGTATAATTGCTTTGTTGATATCTACAGCTGTTGGTGTTCTGTAGCAGCCCCATGGTCCAGGTAGAGTTTAAGTGTGGTCAGAATGTAGAGTAGTGAATAGTAGTGTACAGACAAATATACTTGATAGCAGTTGTCAATTGAATCTGTTCCCTTCCCCCACTAGTCAAATGATCCAACACACTGAAACTAAAATGGGTATGTTCCTAAACAAACCTCTACTGTTGGGACCATTGTTTGATTTGGTTTACCATTGTTTAAACTGTGTGCATACTAATATTCCCTGTTGAATAATCATCTTATTGCCTGCCTGACATACCACTAACTGGCATACTGTTGGAACCTAGAATGCCATTCCATATATGCATGGGTTCTGTTTGCTATGGCACTGTTATAATTGCACTGTTTTGGGTAAATGGGAATATCCACGCATGCTATTTTGACTAATGTTGTAATGTGTTGTGTGTGAATAACCAATATTCATTTTTAATTTCCACACCATAGCACATATGGGAAGGCAAATGCCAGTGGATCTGCCTCTCCCACCCAACGTGGCCGAGGCACTGGGTGCCAGCATGTCTGGGACCCAACCCAGACCTCCCTCATCTGCTGATCCTGCACCATCCTCAGGTGGAACTGCTGCAGGAGATGGGCCTCGCCTCCCCTGCAAGTGGGCGAGGTGAGGAAGTTGTTACCTGGGACGAGGTCTGTGGCATGGTGTGCAGTGACCTACAGATGGAGCTGGATGACTGCCTGCACCAGCTGGAGGGCAGGCTGTCACAGCTAGAGGGGCAGGTGGCCCCTCCAGCCCAGCCTCCAGCACAATCACCTTCAAGGCTGTGAAGGAGTAGAGGTGACTGCTATCTGGTGGGGACATCAGTGCCACTACTACCATCTGGGGGGCTCATGAGCCTCAGATTCCCAACCACCCTCCCCGTCAAGGTGTTTACCCCCCATGTGTCATACACCTCCCCTGTCTGCTGTATTGTCTGTCTTTTCTGTCTGCAAATGCAACCTCTCCTACCAAACATCCCTCACCACACTTACCAATAACCCTTCCTTAACATCCCACTCTTACGTTAAAAATAAAAAAGGGCATCTGTCCTACAAAAAAAAATCACATTCCATGCATAGCTCTGCATTTTGCCAAGAGAAATGTACCATCATACAATCTAACCCTACCAATCATCTGTATTGTATGATGCCCACACACCTCCCTGTAGGGTGTGAGGCTCCAAATTCTAAATTGCTCACATTGAAAGCAGCTGTTGCTGCCAAAGAAATGCAGAGCTATGGTCCTTTCCTACACCTGTCCTGCACATCCCTACCTGTTTCTCTTCTTGTTTGTCCCCCTGCTTGCCCCAATTTCACCACTTTCCTATCTCCCTTTTTTCTTTTCTTTATTTGAAATTAGTATGGGTTTAAGCGGCCGTAAGTGGCTGTAAGCAAAGCTAAGCTCACGTCAGTACAGCTTAGCTCCACGCAAACCTGCTTACAACTGCTTTAAAGTGCCTTAATCACTCTGTCTCCATCAGCCCATGTTCTGCCCAGCAACAAAATAAGCAGACCTTGCAAGTCTCAAATCCAGGACCCTGCACACTATAGCCAAAATGATTTGTCACTAAGCCATTTCAGATGTAAATAAATCTGATGGTTTCTCAAATATATCATCCAGCACAGTCATTCAATAGTAGGGGAAATTTATTTATATATGTAGATATCTCTATGTATGTATATATATATATATATATATATATATATATATATATATATATATATATATATATATATATATATATATATATATATATATATATATATATATATATATATAGATAGATAGATACACACACACACACACACACACACACATATATATATATATATATATATATATATATATATATATATATATATATATGTATCTATGGGTCCACTTTTAAATGTTGAAAGTCGAAATTCTGAAATCTCGAATTTTAAAAAATGTACCCAAAACATCGAGACTTCAGAATCTCGACATTTAAAAATGGGTTAAAAAAAAAGAGTGGTACTTGAAATAAAGTGTTTACAGGGGGGGCTACAGTGAAAAGAATGGTAATTCTCCTGTTGTACTTACCATTCTCTTCACTGTAGTGTGATCTCGGAGTTGGTATATTTAAGTAGGTGGGGATGTGGGGGGTGCAGTGGGGCTTGCCCCCTGCAAACAGTTTGTTTTTCTTTATTTTTTTAACCCACTTTTAAATGTTGAGATTCTGAAATCTTGTGATTTGGGTACTTTTTTTTTAAATTTGAGATTTTGGATTTTTGACATTTAAAAGTGGACCTATATATATATATATATATATATATATATATATATATATATATATATATCTACATATATATGTCTATATATATATATGTGTGTATATATATATATATATATATATATATATATATATATATATATATATATATATATATATATATATCATCATTTTCTTTCAGCTGTTCCCGTTAGGGATCGCCACAGCGGATCATCTGTTTCCATTTCTTCCTGTCCTCTGCATCATGCTCTTTCACACCAACCGCCTGCATGTCCACTCTCACCACATCCATAAACCTTATCTTAGGCCTTCCTCTTTTCCTTTTACCTGGCAGCTCCATCCTTAGCATCCTTTTCCCAATATACCCAGCATCCCTCCTCAACACAGGTCCAAACCAACGCAATCACGCCTCTCTTGCTTGGTCTCCAAACTGTCCAACCTGAGCTGACCCTCTAATATACTGATTCCTAATCCTGTCCATCCTAGTCACACTCAGTGCAAATCTTAACATCTTTAACTCTGCCACATCCAGCTGTGACTCCTGCCTTTTCGTCAATGCTACCATCTCCAACCCATATAACATAGCTGGTCTCACCACCCTCTTGTAGATCTTCCCTTCACTCTTATTGGTACCCGTCTGTCACAAATCACTTCTGACACTCTTCTCCACCCATTCCACCCTGTCTGTACTCTCTTCTTCATCTCTCTTCCACACTCATCATTACTCTGAACTGTTGATCCCAAGTACTTAAACTCATCCACCTTTACCAACTCTACTCCCTTCATCCTCACCATTCCTCTACCCTCCCTTTCATTTACACACATATATTCTATTTTAGCCCTGCTGACCTTCATTCCTCTCCTCTCTAAAGCATATCTCTACCTCTCCAGGGTCTCCTCAACCTGGTCCCTACTCTCACTACATATCACAATGTCATCTGCAAACATCGTAGTCCACGGGACCTCCTGTCTAATCTCATCTGTCAACCTGTCCATCACCACTGCAAATAAGAAAGGGCTCAGAGCTGATCCTTGATGTAATCCCATCTCCACCTTAAACATATCTGTCACTCCCACCGCAGTCCTCACCAATGTCACACTACCCTTGTACATATCCTGTACCACTCTTGCATACTTCTCTGCCACTCCCAACTTCCTCATACAATACCACAACTCCTCTCTAGGCACCCTGTCATATGCTTTCTAAGTCCACAAAGACACAATGCAACTCCTTCTGACCTTCTCTGTATTTCTCCAACAACACTCTCAGAGAAAATATTGCATCAGTAGTGCCCTTTCCTGGCATGAAACCATACTGCTGATCACTAATCATCACCTCCCTTCTTAACCTAGCTTCCACTACTCTTTCCCATAACTTCAAGCTGTGACTGATCGATTTTATCCCTCTGTAGTTACTGCAGCTCTGCACATCACCCTTATTCTTAAAGACAGGTACCAAAACACTTTTTCTCCACTCCTCAGGCATTCTCTGACTTTCCAAAATTTCATTAAACAATCTGGTTAAAAATTCCACTGCCATTTCTCCTAAGCACCTCCATGCTTCCACTGGTATGTCATCTGGGCCAGCAGCCTTTCCATTCTTCATCCTCTTCATAGCTGTCCTTACTTCCGCCTTGCTAATCTGCTTCACTTCCTGATTCATTATCCCTACATCATCCAACCTTCTCTCTCTCTCATTCTCTTTGTTCATCAGCCCTTCAAAGTACTCTTTACATCTACTGAACACACTCTCCTCACTTGTGAGAACGTTTCCCTCACTGTCCTTTATCACCCTTACCTGCTGCACATCTTTCCCAGCTCTGTCCCTCTGTCTAGCCAATTGGTAGAGGTCCTTTTCTCCCTCTTTAGTGTCCAATGGTTGGGAGGGTGGCCTAATGGTTAAGGTGTTTGCCTTACAAACCCAAGGTACAGGGTTTGAATCTCACAGGGGATAATTGGCTTGGCTTAAAATGGCTCGCAAGGGCAGTTAGCCTAGTACTAACCTATGAACCTAACCTATGAACCAATCTCTCATACAACTCTCTATATGCCTTATCCTTAGCCTTCACCACCTCTCTCTTTGCTATGCACCTCATCTCTATATACTCCTGTTTACTTTCTTCATCTCTTTGACAATCCCACTTCTTCTTCGCCAGCCTCTTCCTCTGTATACTCTCCTGTACTTCCTCATTCCACCACCATGTCTCCTTGTCCTCCTTCCTCTGTTCATATGTCACACTTAGCACCTTCCTAGCAGTCTCCCTTACTATCTCTGCTGTAGTTACCCAGCTATTTGGTAACTTTTCATTGCCTCCCAGTGCCTGTCTTAACTCTTCCCTGAACTCCACCTCACAATCACCCTTTTTTAACTTCCACCATTTAATCCTTGGCACTGCTTTCACACTCCTCCTCCGCTTCTTGATCACAAACATCATCCGGCAGACCACAATTCTATGCTGCTTAACTACACTTTCCCCAGTCACCACTTTACAGTCTCCAATCTCCTTCAGACTGGCCCTCCTACATAGGATATAATCCACCTGTGTGCAACTTCCTCCACTCTTGTACATCACCCTATGCTCCTCCCTCTTCTTAAAATACATATTCACCACAGCCATGTCCATCCTTTTCGCAAAATCCACAATCATCTGACCTTCTGCATTCCTCTCCTTAACACCATACCTACCCATCACGTCCTCATCCCCTCTGTTCACTTCACCAACATTCCCATTGAACTCCGCTTCAATCACTAGTCTCTCACCCTTGGGTACACTCACCACCACTTAATCCAACTCACTCCAAAATTTTTCTTTCTCATCCATCGCACACCCAACTTGTGGAGGATATGCACTAACAGCATTCATATATATATATATATATATATATATATATATATATATATATATATATATATATATATATATATATATATATATATATATATATATATATATATATATCAACACAACAAATAAATATATGACCAAAGGAGCCGTTAATGGGGGTTAGGGGGCCCAAAATATGTACCTCTTGAAATTATTGATATCATCCCCTCCTCCACAGCTGAACAGATCTGCCTTGCAACACAATAACCATCACTTGCAAGTCTCATACCCAGGACCCTACACAACATAGCCACAACAAGTTAACAGTAATCCATCTCAGCTGTATGATGTCAGGATAACATCAGTAACATATCATGCAGAACAGTCTGTGTACCATAGGGAATGTACAATGTGGAAGCAGTAAACATTCCAGTGATACATACACACACACACACGCACATATATATATATATATATATATATATATATATATAGATATAGATATAGATATAGATATAGATATTATATATATAGATATATCTGTATATACACATATATACACATATACATATATTACTACTTATAGACATGTATAAGAAGATATATATTTAGAGGGTGCACAGCATATTGAACAGGCAGTATTCCTACAGTTGCCACCTTTTAAAATGGACAGCGTTTGATTCTTTCATACAAAAGACATTTATTGCATGAAACATATACCCACAGACAAGTCAAAGGATATGACACCGCATACAAGTTTGCATACATAGAAATGTGTATTTGTATACTATTTCAGTTTTATATGCCATTTCATATATCAGTTAGGTGTTTGAAATACATAATATCTGAGTAATTCAACTCTCAAACAAAACATTTGGTAGAGTAATCTGAAAGCATAACATATGTTGCTGTCCAGGCCAAGGCCTTCAAGTAGTACAACAATAAAGAAACACTGGCCTGGAAGATAAGAATCAGTCAACACTAATTGATTACAGATGTAGTTCAGCAGCCTCCAATTA